>NC_037677.1:62056788-62356788 GCF_003255815.1 Theropithecus gelada
CCTCCCCCCCAGCCTGGGGAAAAGAGGGAAACCCCGTAAAAAAAAAAAAAAAAAAAAAAAAAAACAAAACTGATCCCGTTATGTGCGGGGAGACTGATTTGAGTAATAATAAAACTCCAGTCTCCTGCACAGCCGGCTCTGCGTGAAATACTCTTTCTCTGTTGCAATTATCCTGTCTTGATGAATCGGCTCTGTCTGTCTAGGCAGCGGGCAAGGTGAACCCATTGGGTGGTTACAAGACCTGGGTTTGGATCCAGACTTTGCCCCTGAATTTGTTCTGTGAAACCAGCTGATTGCCCTCAGCACGCCATCCCTGCTCTAGGTGCTAAGATTCAGCTGCGATTAAAGCAGACTAAGTCCCTGTTTCCGAGGGGCTTATACTCTAGGGAGAAACAGGCCAGGATCCGATAACAGAATGGAAAGCAAATGACACTCCAGGAAGTAGAGGTTAATGCTATCAAGAGACAGAATGCGGGGCTGGCTGCTCTGCCTATGGAGTAGCCATTCTTCACTCCTTTACTTTCTTAATAAACTTGCTTTCACTTTATGAACTCGCCTTGAATTCTTTCCTGCGTGAGATCCAAGAACCTGGATGGGCATGGTGGCTCACGCCTGTATTCCCAGCACTTTGGGAGACTGAGGCGGGTGGATCACCTGAGGTCAGGAGTTCGAGAACAGCCTGGTTAAAACGATGAAATCCTGTCTCTACTAAAAATACAAAAATTAGCTAGGCGTGGTAGTGGGTTCCTGTAATCCCAACTACTTTGGAGGCTGAGGCAGGAGAATCACTTGAACCTGGGAGGTTGAGATTGCAGTGAGCTGAGATTGTGCCACTGCACTCCAGCCTGGGTGACAAGAGTGAGACTCCGTTTCAAAAAAAAAAAAAAAAAGAACCCTTTCTTGTGGTCTGGATTGGGACCGCTTTCTGGTAACATCTTTCTGGTGAACCATGGAAGGGACGATACCGAGGAGACCCCCAACCCAAAGAAAATAGACTATAGCACTGATTGGTTGACTTTAGGTAAGTGGGGTGCATTGACCTGGGTAAAGGGTGGGATTGGGTTAGAGGCCCAACTTAGAGGAGTTAGAGTCTCTCCTAAGATAGAGAAGTTTAAAGCTTCCTCTTAATAAAAGGTAAGAGGCAGGAGAATGTCTTGAACCCAGGAGGTGAAGATTGCAGTGAGCCAAGATCACGCCACTGCACTCCAGCCTGGCGACAGAGCGAGACTCCATCTCAAAAAAAAAAAAAAAAAAAAAAAAAGAAGGTAAGGGCACTTGACTGAACTTGGATTCAAGTCTCAACTCAGGAAGGTTATTAAAGCCCTTCCTAAAGTTTAGGGAGTTAGAGGCCCCCCACCTCAGTAAAGTCCCTCTCAGCTAAGAACGGGTTTGGCACTATAGGATGTTAACTGTTATTCTCTTTGAATTAATCTGCCTTGCACTGTTTGCTGAGGGCTGTTGTTGACAGGATTAGGCATGTACAGGGATATGGAACATGGGGAGCTTTTTCTGCCCCAAAAGGAGAAACTTGAGAGCTGATGGGACTGTTGGAAAAGACCCCTTTGCAACTGACAAGTGGCTGCCTGAACTTTTAATTCAGCATCGCTGCAATGGGTGGGTCTTTCTCTGGCTTCCCTGAGCACCTTGCCTTCCCCACCCTGCCACAGGTAATGCTTTTCTCTCTCTCTTTCTCTCCTTTCCGTTTCTTATCTTTTCTGTTTCTCAGGATGACCATCTTGCCCAGAGACCACATGTTGAAAAAAAAGAACCCTTTCTAGAATCTAATACTCCAAAGTAGGTAATTGAACAATTTTTAAAAGTCAAAGAAGCAGTTTATGACCTTAAAGCATTTAGCAAACCTAATATCTGACCTGCCTAATTTAGATCAAATGTCTAAATTTTCAAGACATTTTTATTTTACCAATAATCTTTTTTTGTTCGTTTTTGAGATGGAGGTTTGCGCTTGTTGCCCAGGCTGGACTGCAATGGCACAGTCTCAGCTCACTGGCCCCTCATGCTGCTCCTCCAGCCTCAACTTTTTTTTTTTTTTTTTTTTTTGAGACAGTCTTGCTCTGTCACCCAGGCTGGAGTGCAGTGGTGTGATCTGGCTCACGGCAACCTCCACCTCCCGAGTTCAAGTAATTCTCCTGCCTCAGCCTCCTGAGTAGCTGGGATTACAGGTGTGTGCCACCATGCCTGGCTAATTTTAGTATTTTTAGTAAAGACAGGATTTCTCCTTGTTGGTCAGGCTGGTCTCGAACTCTTGACCTCCAGTAATTCACCTGTCTTGGCCTCCGAAAGTTCTAGGATTACAGGCCACCACATCTGACCCACCCTCACCTTTTTATAGCAAGCCCCACACTCAGCACCAACTGGTCTCCTTTGAGAAGTGGTGGTGCACTCATATTTCCAGGATGGCCAGATGCAATTTGATGGTAGAAGTGAGACAGTTGTGAAAAATCCAAAGGCCCCAGACTCCCTCCTCCATTTTGACTCCACTGCACCAAGTTCTGACCCCTAATTTGCCAAAGAGGCTTCTGGCCACAGAACATCACCAAAATGCAAGTCAAAGGGGCCAACCTAAGGTCTGAGCATCTGCCAGGGAATTATATAGTACATGGGTGGCCAGGCTCCCAAATTACAGGGCTGCCAGGCTAGCTGGTGACTGGGATGGATAAAAATAAGCCCTGGCCAAGATTGGGAGGTGAAGGGACATCTCCTCTTGGCAAACAGGGCTGTCTACAGACGTGGCCTTAGCCGGACATGGGTGGCAGGGTCACGCCTCTCCCTCTGTCCTGCATCTCTGCCACTGACAGCGACTTGTCTACAGACAATCAAAGAGAGAGGATATAACTTTTTAACATTAGTTATGTCTCTTTTCTCCCATCTTTGGGGACTAATTAAAAAACATCTTGGGAAAATATTTTGGGGGCCCATTTTAAAGCTTACAATGTTGTGTTTTATTCTTAGTATCTTTACTTTTAAAATGTGCCATTCCGTCTTTGTGAAGATACCAGAAAAAAAATTAAAGTGTGCTAGAAGGGCCAAGCATGGTGGCTCACACCTGTAGTCCTAGCACTTTAGAAGCTGGCAACACAGGGAGTCCCCATCTCTACATGAAAAAACATTAACCAGGTATGGTGGCTCCTGTTTGTAGTCCCAACTACTTGGAAGGCTGAGGTACAAGGATCGCTTGAGCCTGGGAGGTCGAGGCTGAAGTGAGCCAAGATCACATCACTGCACTCTAGTCTGGGTGACAGAGATACCCTGTCTCTGAAACAAAGCAAGTAGAATGTGCCAGAAGGGCAGAATCATGTTCAGAGCAGGCTACCATTGTGTGAAATGGATTGGGAGAAATATATTACTATCTTTTTATCTAGAAGCATGGAGTATGCCCAGAAGAATTACGTAGAAATTAATATGCTAGTTGCTTCCAGGAAGGGGAATTGGGTGACTGGGGCCAGAGGTGGGTGGAAAATATTTATGTTTTTCTTTTGTTTACTGAAGAGGGTCTCAAGACTCCCAAAAAGTTGAGGGGGTGTCATGGAGGTATGCCTTGGACACAGCAATTTCATTTCTAGAAATTTGTCCCCAGAGATAACTGGTGAAGTGCACAAAGATGCACAAAGGGGCTGGACATAGTGGCTCATGTCTATATTCCCAGCACTTTGGGAGGCTGAGGTGGGAGGATTGCCTAAGGCCAGATGTTCAAGACAAGTCTGGGCAACATAGTGAGACCCTGTCTCTATAAATAAATAAATAAATACTAAAAAAGAACTGCACAAAGTGTTTTACACAGTATTGTATGTGTACTGAACTGGAACTAGGAAAATAATTTATACATATCTATGGAAAACTATGTAGCTATTAGAAAGGATAATGTAGATTTATAAACCTGGACCTAAAAAGACATCCATGTCATTGCTGACGAAAAATACACACTATAAAGCCACATGAGCTGTATGGCTCCATTTGTGTGAAACCACATGCATGTCACATGGCCAACACCTGGGAAGATGATCACGCAAGGGCTAGAGTGACTTCTGGCTCCCAGGAATGGCAGAGTCATTTATCTGCCGTTGGCAGATGGAAAAATCATAAGAATTGCAGCTCTGGAGCCGGGCATGGTGGCTCACGCCTGTAATCCCAGCACTTTGGGAGGCCAAGGCGGGTGGATCACCTGAGGTCAGGAGTTCAAGACCAACCTCACCAACATGGAGAAACCCCATCTCTACTAAACATACAAAAAATTAGCTGGGCGTGGTGGCGCATGCCTGTAATCCCAGCTACTCAGAAGGCTGAGGCAGGAGAATTGCTTGAACCCGCGAGGCAGAGGTTGTGGTGAGCCAAGATTGCACCATTGCACTCCAGCCTGGGCAGCAAGAGCGAAACTCCATCCCCAAAACAACAACAGCAACAACAAGAACAATTACAGCTCTGGATGCAATAGAAAAAAAACAACTGTTTGGAGGCACTGGAGAACGGCACAGAGCAGGAGAGTGGAGTGGATGTGACTCTTGAAAGAAGGGGGTCATGGGCTGAGATCCATGTTTCTCCAGTTTTTCCCAGGAGAACATAGCCCAGACCCTCTGGTATCAGAGGTCAGAGGGATCAGAGGTCAGAGTGTTACAGTAGACAGTTAGTGAGACATGAGCAGGGCAGGAGAGGGCCCCCCAACACCAGGAATATCAGGCAACCATTGGGTGATGGTCAGGCGATTATTAACTGTCTCTAAAATAATAAGTGGTTCAGCCAGTGCCAGGGAAAGGCAGTCTCGTAATAGACAGAAGCACCTGAAGCAGCTTCTGGGTAAGATCTCAGGAGCTGGGTGAGTGGGCTCCAGCATGCACATTAAGAGGCAAAATGGTAGAGTTTGACTGGTATGTTCCTCTAGGAACACTCACTGCTAAGGGAAGAACGCCTCAAGTGAGCATGTGCCCAACTTCAGTACACGCACTGAGCATGCTCCCTCCCAAGTACTGTCAGCCCACTGTGCATGCAGACAGCCCACCCCAAGGGAAGAATCAGGGGAGAAATAATGCAAAACCGTGGAAGCATGCCAACATATAAAATCCCAAGTCAGAGGTCGAGCCATGCACTTGACTCTCTCAAGTTGCCTGCTTGGCCCTCTTCCAAGTGTACTTTACTTCCTTTCATTCCTGCTCTAAAACTTTTTAATAAACTTTCAATCCTGCTCTAAAACATGCCTTGGTCTCTCACTCTGCCTTATGCCCCTTGGTTGAATTCTGTCTTCTGAGGAGGCAAGGATTGAGGTTGCTGCAGACCTGTACAGATTCACTGCCTCTAACATACTCTGGTGCCACGTGACTTGGAGATATCCCTAGTAGTAATAGGAGTTAAGAGTGGGTCCAGCAGCTAGGGATGGAGGGAGGAAATCCCAGCAGAGTGGGAGCCACAGTGGGGTTGGGGAGGGGGAGGGTAACATCTGCCTAAGAACATCCTAAGATTCTTTGCCAACTCCTGACCTGCATATGTGCCAGGTGAGACTCTGAGGAGGCCAGGGGAATTAAGAAGCCCATGGAAATCCTACAATAGCCAGATACAATATCTGAAATTAAAAAATCTATTGGGCTGGGCGCAGTGGTTCACACCTGTAATCCCAACACTTTGGAAGTCCAAGGCAGGCAGATCACCTGAGGTCAGGAGTTCGAGACCAGCCTGGCCAACATGGTGAAACCCCATCTCTACTAAAAATACAAAAATTAGCCAGGCACGGTGGTGTGTGCCTGTAAACCCAGCTACTCAGAAGGCCGAGGCAGGAGAATTGCTTGAACCCAGGAGGCAGAGGTTGCAGTGAGCCGAGATCACACCACTGCACTCCATCCTGGGCAACAGAGCGAGACTCCATCTTAAAAAAAAAAATCAAAAATCTATTGAAAGAGGGCTGGGCACCATGGCTCATGCCTGTGACCTCACTATAACTGTGAGAGGTTCATTGCCCAAAGCCCACAGCAAGTCAATACAACAAGACCCCAGGCTGCAGAACAGAAAGAGGTTTAATCGTAGGGTCACCAAACAAAGAAATGGGAGGGAACCTCAAATCCATCTCCCTGAGGAGCCTGGGGCTAGGGTTCCTAAGGGTTTTGGAGTGGGCTGAAGTGTGGAGATCACTGATTGGTGGAAAAGTGCAGGGTGAAGTCATGGGACTGGGAGAGGAAGCAGCTGTATTCCCATGCTGATCCCATTCCTCTGTGGGGGTCTCCAAACTAGCTGCTGGAATTTGGGGTCTGAAAAACATCTGAAGTGATCCTTCAAGAAAAGCCTTATGATTCTAATATCGAAGACCCTGTCTATGGGAACAATGGGGATGCAATTTGTCAGGATCTCATGCTGACTTCTAGAAACGAGGAAGTGGGCAAAAGTGTAGCCTGATTAATGCTTAATTGTAACTGTATTTCTGTCTAGAACCCAGCATGCAATGCTTGTCAACCCTTCACCAGCACTTTGGGAAGCTGAGGCGGGAGGATCACTTGAGCCTAGGAGGTCGAGGCTGCAGCAAGCTGTGACTGCACCACTGCACTCCAGCCTGTGTGACAGAACAAGACCGTTTCTAAGAAAAATTTAAAAATCTACTAAAAGAGGCTGGGCACAGTGGCTCACACCTGTAATCCTAGCACTTTGGGAGGCTGAGGCGGGCTGATCACCTGAGGTCAGGAGCTCAAGACTGGCCTGACCAAAATGGCGAAACCCTGTCTCTACTGAAAATATGAAAAAATTAGCTGAGCATGGTGACAGGCACCTGTAATCCCAGCTACTTGGGAGGCTGAGGTAGGAGAATCGCTTGAACCTGGGAGGCAGAGGTTGCAGTGAGCCAACATCACACCACTGCACTCCAGGCTGGGCAACAGAGTGAGATTCCGCCTAATAATAATAATAATAATAATAAAATCTACTAAAAGAGATTAATATCTTGTGCTTTTGTTATCTTTCACTTATAAGTATTTTTTAATTTACCTTGTGATTTTTTTCCGTGACCCAGAGAATATGTATTTAGAAGTCTTGCTTACTTTGGGGGAGTTTCTGGATATCATACTGATATTGATTATATTGATTTGTAAAAGAATTTATTTAATTCCATTGCATCAAAGAACATACTCTGTATTGTTTCAATCCTGTTAGGTTTATTGAGACTCATTTTATGGCCCAACATAGGGTTTGTCTTTTTTTTTTTTTTGAGACAGGGTCTCACTCTGTCCCCCAGGCTGCCCCCCAGCCTTGACCTCCCAGGTTCAAGCGATTCTCCCACCTTAGCCTCCTGAGTAGCTGGGACTACAAGTGTGCTCCACTACATCCAGCTAATTTCTCTTATTTTTTGAAGAGATGGGGTTTTGCCATGTTGCCCAGGCTGGTCTTGGACGCCTGGGCTCCAGCAATCTGCCCACCTCGTCCTCCTAAAGTGCTGGAATTACAGATATGAGCTGCCATGCCTGGTCCATATGGTATATCTTGACCAGCATTCCATGGGTATTCTAGAAGAATGTGTATTCTACTGTTGGTGAGTATTGTGTTCTACAAATTTCTGTCTCCTGCATGGCCAGCCCCACATCAATTAGGTCTGAGTTCCAGGAGGAGGGAAGTGAAAGACAAGTTTGCGGCCGTATCAGGAAAGCAAAGACTTTCCTGGGATTCCTCAGTAGCTTTCTTGGTCAAAATTGTGTCACATGGCCACTGCTAGCTGCAAGGGCTTGAGATAAGGTGAGTTTATAGTTTTCTAAGATCCTTCTTGATCCAATTTGAATATGTGATGAGTGGCCCAACCCATAACACCTGCCACATTGTGTCAGTGAAACCACCTTTGCAAAATTATGACAGTGAGATAAATCTGACATGGTGGACTCCATCTTCCCTCTAACCTCCAAGCTGTCCTTGGTCATTCCTGGGCATAGACCAAGCTAACTTTGGGAGGAATTTAGTTTTTAGTTTAAGGCAAGGATGGTAATAGCCCTTCCCAAAACTAAACCACTTTTGTAAATCTAATAAAAGTCCACAAAGTTAGGGTTATGAGAAGGGCCTGAACTCTGCTAAGATGAAGGCACAGTAAATTACTATCAGTATTGTTCCAGAGGTCACAGATTTGTGACTTCCTCAATTACTCCTATAAATAACAACACTATGGTAGAACCTAAGATTGGCCTTTTGAGATGTCTTTTCAGATTTTTGCATTTCTGACGATCAACTGACCCCTCCTGGACCACCGACTCGTAACTCAACTGGTCCTGTGGCCCCCACCGAGAGGACTTGGAGCACGAGGACAATTTTCCACACCCCTGTAATGTCACCCCCAACCAATCAATATTCCCCCTCCCCCAGCCCCCTGCCTACCAAACTCTCCTTGAAAAACTCTAACCTCTGAGCCTTTGGGGAGACTGATTTTAGTAATAACTCTGTCTTCCACATAGCTAGCCTTCTTTCTCTACTGCAGTACCATGGTCTCAATGAATTGGTTTTGTCCATGCAGCAAGCAGGAGGAACCTGTCGACTAATTACAGCTAAGTCACATCTAACCCTCACACCTTCACACGTGTTGTTTCCTGTGCTGGGAACACCTTTGGTCTCTGCCATGAACATACCCAACCTTCAGGCTCATCCTAGATAGTACCTGCTCCACGAAGCCTTCCTGGCTCGCCAAGAATTAATGTCTGTCTTTCTCTCTCTTTCTTTCTTTCTTTCTTTCTTTCTTTCTTTCTTTCTTTCTTTCTTTCTTTCTTTCTTTCTTTCTTTCTTTCTTTCTTCCTTCCTTCCTTCCTTCCTTCCTTCCTTCCTTCCTTCCTTCCTTCCTTCCTTTCTTCTTTCCTTTCTTTCCTTCCTTCCTTCTTTCTTCTTTCTTTCCTTCCTTCCTTCCCTCCCTCCTTCTCTCCCTCCCTCCTTTCTTTCTTTCTTCTTTTCTTCCTTCCTTCTTTTCTTTCTTTCTCTTTCTTTCTTTCTTCTTTCTTTCTTTCCCTTCTTTCTTTCCTTTCTTTCTTCCTTTCCTTTCCCTTCCTTCCTTCCTTCTTTTTTTTGACAGAGTTTTGCTCTTGTTGCCCAGGCTGGACTGAAGTGGTGTGGTCTAGGTTCACTGCAATCTCTGCCTCCCAGGTTCAAGTGATTCTCCTGCCTCAGCCCCCCAAGTAGCTGAGATTACAGGCACACACCACCATGCCCAGTTGATGTTTGTATTTTTTAGTAGCGACTGGGTTTCACCATGTTGGCCAGGCTAGTCTTGAACTCCTGACCTCATGATCCACCTACATTGGCCTCTCAAAGTGCTGGGATTACAGGCATGAGGCATGGACCTCAAGAATAGCTTCTTTCTTTATCCGGAGGCTTGCAGCCCTTTCTGCACACCTGTTCTTATTTTAAAACATTAAAATTTAAGAAAAGTTGTACCAAAAGATTAGTACAATGAATACCTGTGTGCCCCCAAACAGATTTCACCAATTCTTTACATTTTAGCATGTTTTCTCCCTCCCATCCTTTTAAACTCTGTCTCTGTTTATCTATTTTCTTTTTCTTTCTTCTTTTTTTTTGAGATGGAGTTTCCCTCTTGTTGCCCAGGCTGGAATGCAATGGTGCGATCTCGGCTCACCGCAACCTCCACCTTCTGGATTCAAGTGATTCTCCTGCCTCAGCTAGGATTACAGGCATGCACCACCATGCCTGGCTAATTTTTGTATTTTTGGTAGAGACGGGGTTTCTCCATGTTGGTCAGGCTGGTCTCGAACTCCCGACTTCAGGTGATCCGCCTGCCTTGGCCTCCCAAAGTGCTGGGATTACAGGTGAGAGCCACCACGTCCGGCCTCTGTCTCTCTATTTTCTAATTTGAAAGTAACTTGCCAATCTCTTGGCCCTTCACCCATAAACACGAAGGTGTACATCTCCTAAGAACAAAGACATCCTCCTACAGAACCATCATGACACCCAAGAATAACATTAATTCAACAAGATCAGCAAACATGCAGTCCGCAGGACGCTCACATTGCTTCAACTTTTCCCTTAAAGTGTCTTTTTTATTTCCTGATCCAGGATCCAATCAAGTTTATTGGCTGCATTTGGTTGTTCAGTCCCTCTGGTCTGGCTTAGACTGAAACCATCTCCCACACTTGTGTGTTGTGGGGGTGACTTTGCTGGGTCTGAGGGCCCTTATTGATACTTCTGGTACACAAGATACTCAAATTTTGGTTGTGATTGTTCCTGAGCACCTTAGTTTGGGTTTGTTACCTGCAAAAAAACCCAGGGTTTGTTTTGAACAATAGGCATTTTATTATTTAGCGTGAGTAAGGACACTGGGAGAATTCTCTAAAGCAGTGTCTCTTCCAGGGATAGTGACGGGAGGGTTTGATCGGGCGAGGAGAGGGGAGAGGGTGTGTGGTTGTGTGCAGAGGCGGGGCCCCAGTGGCGTAGATGCAGTGAGCCATCACGCCAGCACCTGGGCCGCATGCGATGGTGATGAAGCCATCGCTTCTCCCGAGTGGAGACTGTAGCAGGCTCGTGAGGAGAGGTCACTTGGGTTCATCCGTAAGTTGACGGCTCTGTCAGGGACTGACTTTTTTTTTTTTTTTTGAGACGGAGTCTCGCTCTGTTGCCCAAGCTGGAGTGCAGTGGTTCAATCTCGGCTCACTGCAAGCTCCGCCTCCCGGGTTCACGCCATTCTCCTGCCTCAGCCTCTCGAGTAGCTGGGACTACAGGCACCTGCCACCACACCAGGCTAATTTTCTGTATCTTTAGTAGAGACAGGGTTTCACCATGTTAGCCAAGATAGTCTCGATCTCCTGACCTCGTGATCCGCCTGCCTCGGCCTCCCAAAGTGCTGGGATGATAGGTGTGAGCCACCGCACCTGGCCTTTTTTTTTTTTTTTTTTTTTTTTGTGACAAGATCTTACTCTGTTGCCCAGACTGGAAATGCAGTGGCACGATCTTGGCTCACGGCAGCCTCCGCCTCCCAGGCTCAAGGCTCAAACAATCCTCCCACCTCAGCCTCCCGAATAGCTGGAACTAATTAATTAGCCACCACACCCAGCTGATTTTTGTATTTTGTATTTTTATTTTTTGAGACGGAGTCTTGCTCTGTCACCAGGCTGGAGTGCAGTGGCACGATCTTGGCTCACTGCAACCTTGAACCCCACCTCCTGGGTTCAAGAGATTCTCCTGCGCGCCACCACACCAAGGTAATTTTTGTATTTTTAGTAGAGACAGGGTTTCACCTTGTTGGCCAGGATGGTCTCGATCTCTTGACCTCAAGTGATCCACCTGCCTTGGCCTCCCAAAGTGCCGGGATTATAGGTGTGAGCCACTGCACCTGGCCGCTTTTTGTATCTTTTGTAGAGATGGGGTTTCACCCTGTTCCCAGGCTGATCTCAAACTCCTGGCTGCACGTGATCTGCCTGCCTCAGTCTCCCAAAGTGCTGAGATTACAGGCATGAGCAACCATGCCCGGCCAGGAGCTGATTTTAACCAAGTAGGTGAGTGCATTCCACACAGGGTTTAGGAAGAAACAGGCTGCAGGGCAGGAGGCTATAAAACAAGTGGATTGTTCAGGTTGATTAAATTCCTATGACCCTGGAGACCCTTACAGCTTCCCCTGGAAGCAGAGCCTCAGACAAGGACTTGGGTGCAAGAGTTTATCAGGGTCCTCCCAGGAAGCAGGGGTGAGGAAGGGAGGGGCTGCTACAGGGACAGTGTAAATGCTGATAAAAGGTGTGTGATTGAGGTTGCTTGTCTCATACAGAAGTCATCCCAGAATGATCCATCCTGAACCCCTGGCTGGGGTCAAGCGATCCTCCTTCTTCAGCCTCCTGAGTAGCGCGATTGCAGGCACAAGGCATCACACCTGGCCCAGAATGGTCCATCTCAGTGTGGGAGGCTGGGGTTCCTCCCCTGGCTCCTCCCCGCACTGGTTGTGGATGGCCTGGGGGTCAGCTTCCCCACCCTACCAGGCTGTGCTTGCCCAGGGGCCCAGCAAGATCCTGTGGCTTTTGAGAAAGTCCTGGGACAGAGGAGTGGAGGGCCACAGAGGGTAAGCTTCGAGGGATGAGCCACCATCAGCATCCATTTACAGTGGTCCACCACAGCTGTGGCTGTCATCAGGCGCTGAAGGGGCGTGACAAGGCCATTAAAAGCATCCGCTTAGTACCTTACCACCCAAATCAAGTAAAAGCTCTTGAAGACACAGAAGAGCAACGCTGTCTTGCCCTTCAAGGCTGGTGCTCGCCTGGAGAAGGGCCCAGCCATGCACATGAGCCCCTGTTCTCTGTGGGTCTGTGTGCCCCAAATGGATTCAGGGCTCAGGAGTGGAGAGAGGGTATCCTATGCTTCTCTTTGCTCCCCCATCCTCCCAACAAAAGAGGAGGCACAGGTGAGCCCAGTCGCACTGTGTTCAAGGAAGAGGTGCTCTCTGAGGGTTGACTGGGCTCCAGAAGGCAGGTGGGGAGAGTGTAGGGGCTGGGCCGGAAGGATCTGAAGGCCAAGTCCAAAGGGAGGCAGCCGGGCCTTCTTGGTGGGAGAATCAGTACAGCAGGATAGTGCCTGCTTCGTGCTGGGTGTGGTGAGAATTGGTGGCTAAAGGGTTCTTCCCTGAAGGAGTTGGAGCCAGAGAGGCCTACCTAGCCTCCCAGGTCCTGAGAAATCTGGCCAGGTTAATAGGCAGTTCCGTGTCCACTGTATTTATTTTCTGTTGCTGCTGTAACAAATAATTCCAAACTTTGTGGTTTAAAACACCATAAATTAATTATCTTATAGTTCTAAAGACCAGAAGTCCAACACAGGTCTCAGTGAGCTAAAATCCAGGTGTGGACAGGGCTGTGCTCCTGGAGGCTCTAGGGGAGAGGCCATTTTAGCCTTTTCCCAGTTCTAGAGGCTGCTCATGTTCCTTGGCCCACGGCCTCTTCTTCCACGGTCAAAGCCAGCAACTTCGCCTCTCTTGACCACAGCTGGGAAGGGTTATCAGCTTTTAAGGATGTGTGTGATTAGTTTGGGCCCACCCAGTTAATCCAGTATTATCTCCACATCTTAAGGTCCTTAACCTTAATCACATCAGCAAAACCCTTTGCCCCTGAGGTAACACAGTCCCAGGTTCTTCGGATGAGGAGGTGCAGCTCCCATGATCCACACCTGCCTCCCTCAGCCTCCTCCTTGCCTGCTGGGCCTGATGTGTTTTCACCTGGGCAACCTTGGGCCTTGCAAAGGACGGGAGAGCAGCTATTTTTTTTTTTTTTTGAGACGGAGTCTGGCTCTGTCGCCCAGGCTGGAGTGCAGTGGCACGATCTCGGCTCACTGCAAGCTCTGCCTCCCGGGTTCACGCCATTCTTCTGCCTCAGCCTCCCGAGTAGCTGGGACTACAGGTGCCCGCCACCACGCCCAGCTAATTTTTTATATTTTTAGTACAGACCGGGTTTCACTGTGTTAGCCAGTATGGTCTTGATCTCCTGACCTCGTGATCCGCCCACCTCGGCCTCCTGAGAGCAGTTATTTTTAAAGGCAGAAAACATTTTACATCCAGGGCTGGGGAGCCTGTGCATGGGAGTGTAAATTTAGGAGAGTAAGTTGACAGCAGGTACTAACATTTTAAATCCACATCCCCTCTGAATTAGCCATCCCACTTCCAGAAGTTGACCCTATAGAAAAAGCATGACAATGTCAGAGATTGATACAAACATACAGTTACAGGTGTAGATGTTAATGTTTGCTGTAATATTGTAATGAAGAAAACTGAAAGTATGCAGCCATAAAAAAGAAGGAGATCAGCCAGGCAAGGTGCCTCATACCTGTAATCCCAGCACTTTGGGATGCCAAGGCAGGTAGATTACCTGAGGTCGGGAGTTTGAGACCAGCCTGACCAACATGGAGAAACCCCCGTCTCTACTAAAAATACAAAATTACCTCGGTGTGGTGGCAGGCACCTGTAATCCCATCTACTTGGGAGGCTGAGATAGGAGAATTGCTTGAACCTGGGAGGCGGAGGTTGCAGTGACCCGAGATGGCACCATTACATTCCAGCCTGGGCAATAAGAGCGAAACTCTAGGCCGGGCGCGGTGGCTCAAGCCTGTAATCCCAGCACTTTGGGAGGCCGAGACGGGTGGATCACGAGGTCAGAAGATCGAGACCATCCTGGCGAACACGGTGAAACCCCGTCTCTACTAAAAAATACAAAAAACTAGCCGGGCGAGATGGCGGGCGCCTGTAGTCCCAGTTACTTGGGAGGCTGAGGCAGGAGAATGGCGTAAACCCGGGAGGCGGAGCTTGCAGTGAGCTGAGATCCGGCCACTGCACTCCAGCCCGGGCGACAGAGCAAGACTCCGTCTCAAAAAAGAAAAAAAAAAAAAAAAAAAAAGAGCGAAACTCTATCTCCAAAAAAAAAAAAAAAAAAGAGATCATGTCCTTTCTGGGAACGTGGATGGAGCTAGAGGCCATTATCTCTAGGAAACTAAATCAGGAACAGAAGACCAAATACTGCATGTTCTCACTTGTGAATGGGAGCCAAATGATGAGAACACATAAACCCATAGAGAACAACAGACACTGGGGCCTGCTAGAGGGTGGAGAGTGGGGAGGAGAGAGAGGATCAGGAAAAAATAAATAAATACTGGGTACAGGGCTTAGTACCTGGGTCACGAAATAATCTGTGCAACGAACCCCTGTGACACAAGTTTACCGATATAACAAACCTGCACATGTACTCCTGGACCTAAAATAAAAGTTTTTTAAAAAATAAGAAAACTGAAAGTAATATCAATCTATATTTATGTCTATGTTTATATGTATAGCTATATATCAATTGTGAACTGAGTGAATAAATGATGCTATGTCCATGCAATGAAATTCTATGCAGTCATTGGAAAAGGATAAAGTAAATCTATCAATACTGAGTTGAAAAAAATGTTCATAGTGTATTACTGAGTGAAAAAAATACAGATCAATATTAAGAGCATAATCCCATAAAAAAATGTTTTTTAAAATGGGGGTCTCACTGTGTTGTCCAGGCTGGTCTCAAACTCCTGAGCTTTAGCGGTCCTCCTGCCTCAGCCTTTCAAGTAGCTGGGACTACAGGTGTACATCCCCACACCTGGCTGTATAATCCCATTTTTTTTTTCCTGAGATGGAGTCTTGCTTGGTCGCCTAGGCCTCCCCTCACTGCAATCTCTGACTCCCAGGTTCAAGCAGTTCTCCTGCCTCAGCCTCCCAAGTAGCTAGGATTATAGGCACGCACCACCACACCCAGCTAATTTTTGTATTTTTAGTAGAGACAGGGTTTCACCATGTTGACCAGGCTGGTCTCGAACTCCTGACCTCAGGTGATCCACCCTCCTCGGCCTCCCAAAGTGTTGGGATTGTAGACATGAGCCACTGCGCCCAGCCTAATGTCATGTTTAAGAAGGAAAAAATGTATTCTTCTGTGAACTATCTATACACTTACCTGTAAAGTGATGTCTACTTAAACTTGGGGGAAGTTTGGGAAGACTATGCCCCAAACCGGTAACGGGTTAGAATGCAGCAGGTGTGGCAGGAGGGGAGGGCGGTGCTGGGAGCTGATGGGTAAAGATAGGCATTTCCCTTCTTACTGGACCATGTGTAGAGTGGTGGGATCTGGGGGTGATTTCTGAACTCTTTTTGTTGAGAGAAAACACTGGGATGCTTTGCCTGGACGACGGCATGCAGCCCAGATGTGTGTCCAGGAGGGGATGTGAGGTGGGCCCTGGAATTGCTCATGTTGGGGGCTGGGTCTCGGTCACACCGTATGGCTGACAGAGGCTCCATGTCCTGCACCATCTGGAGAGCAGGTGGAAGGGCCGCTCCCATGGGCTGTCAGGCTCTGCCCTACCTGCTCCAGGTGGGCCCTGGAATTGCTCCAAGGCCCCTGAGGGACAGGACACAAACAGGGGTTCATGCCCCACTCTGCCCCAACATTTTCTGACAGTAACTCTACCCTCTTTGCCTCAATCTCTCTCTCTTTAAACAGGAACCGCATGGATTGCAAAGGCAAAGTTATGAAACTATATATACAATATGACCCTATAGTGTAAAACTGTATATCAATTTTTATTTTTAATTATTATTATTATTTTTGAGACAGTCTCATTCTGTCACCCAGGCTGGAGCTCAGTGACGTGATCTCAGCTCACTGCAGCCTCCACCTCCTGGGTTTAAGTGATTCTCCCGCCCCAGCCTCCTGAGTAGCTGGGACTACAGGTGTGTGCCACCATGCCCAGCTAATTTTTGTATTTTTAGTAGAGACAGGGTTTTGCCATATTGGCCAGGATGGTCTTGAACTCCTGACTTCAGGTTATCTGCCTGCCTTGGCCTCCCAAAATGACTGCGCCCAGAGCTTCAACTGGGGAGGCAGAGGCTGCAGTGATCCAAGATGGCACCATTGCACTCCAGCCTGGGCAACAGAGACTTTTAGTTTTTGAGACTCCGTCTCAAAAAAAAAAAACAAAAACAAAAACAAAAAAACGATAAAGCTGGGCACGGTGACTCACGCCTGTAATCCCAGCACTTTGAGAGGCCAAGGCGGGCGGATCACCTGAGGTAGGGAGTTCAAGACGAGCCTGACCAACATGGAAAAACCTCGTCTCTACTAAAAAAAAACACACACAAAAATTAGAGGGGTGTGGGGGCACATGCCTGTAATCCCAGCCACTCGAGAGGCTGAGGCAAGAGAATCGCTGAACCTAGGAGGCGAAGGTTGTGTTGAGCCGAGGTCACACCATTGCACTCTAGCCTGGGCAACAGGAGCGTAGCTCTGTCTCAAAAACTAACTAAATAAATAAAATAAAATAAAATGAATACACATAGAGAAAAAAACCTAGATGTCTATCTTCCAAGATATTCTCAATGGTTCTCTCTGAGGAGCAAGATTAGGAGTGACAGTTCTTTCTGCTTTCCAACAGTGAACATTGAATGGATGCTATTGTTTTTCAACTGTCTGATTCAAAGGAACTCACAGGGCTGCTGCTTTGGGAAAATGTGTAAGGGGCTCTGCAAACGGGAGGGGGAGGGAGGGAAGATGGGAATGGGGAGGGAGAGAGGGAGGGCAAGCAGGGCAAACTGTAACAGCCACACATCTGCCACCCCTCCCACCCCCCGTCATATTCAAGAAAAAGAGCAAATGACAAAATAATCTCAAGGGTATTTGAGGGACTTGTTCCCCAAAGCCACTCCCAGGGATACCGGGGAATCAGGGATGGAGGGCATCTGTGCCATTCCCTCCTTCCCCAGGCCGGCTGCACCCATCCACCACCCACGCTTAGCGGCTGCAGCAGATCATGGCCTCCAGGAAGGACTGGCCAGCAAAGAGTTTGGGCCGAGTCCTGAGGAGTTGGTTTGCAAGAGCTCCTATGTCCCCGAGGCTACCGTGCTGGGTCACTCTGTGCACACTACAGTAGTGTGACCACCTGTTCATGTCTGTGTCCAGATTCTCCACTAGACTGGACAGCCTGGAAACAAAGCGAGAGTCCTGCTCCCGGCTACCTGTGCAGTGTCCTGAACAGGCCTGGGCAACAATGGGCTCCCAAGAAGTGTTTGTTGAATGAATGTGTGATTCATACCCATTATCTGTCTCTGAGTGGTGACATGACTTGTCCAAGGTCACTCAAAATCACTCAGCCAGCCGGGGGGCAGGACACACGACATATTGAGACATCAGCTGGGGCAGCCAAGGGCGTGCTGGCATCACCCCTCCCCTAACCCCAGGCTACACAGCTCATGGCTCCAAAAGAGACCCCTTCCCTCCTCTTGAGGAGAGGAGAGGGGAAGAGTGGGGAGGACTTTGTCTCGCATGTTGACTACCAGCTCAGCCACAGCAGGTAGGGGACTAGTCAGAGTTGTGAGACCCCACTTCCAGGCCCTAGCTCCCAGATGACATTTCTATACACACCCTGGGCAGGAAGGGCACCTGTTGCCTTGAAGGGAAGGAGCCCGTCCTGGCAGCATTCACCTGCTGCTAACTGAAGAGCCCTTGGGGCCTGAATAACCAGCGGCGATGCCCAGGAGCTACGTCGAGGGCCTCAGTGAGCCTCTGACTCTTGCTGGCTTCAGGTGAGACTCGGCACATTCCCAGTTGTGGTGGCTGCGGGGTGAGGTTCCTTCCACTTGAACAAAGCAGAGTGAAAAGTAAAGGGGACTTCGTCTTGTGCTTCAGGTCCCGGCACAGCCATAGAGGGCTAGAGCACCAAGTGCAGTCTTGGGGTCCCCAGTTCCAGGACTTGACTCTTGGGTGGCATTTCTGGGCCTGCCCTGGGCCAGAGAGGAGCCCACTGCCCTGAAGGGTGAGTCCCAGGTCAGGCAGCATTCACCACAAGCTGACTGAAGAGCTTTTGGGTCTTAAGGGAACCCTGGCAGAACTCCCTGTGGGCCTGTGGTGGCGGTGGCTATAGGGTGAGGCTCCTCTGTCTTTAGAAAGGGGAGGGAAGAGCGGGTAGGGCTGTGTCTTGTGGTTTGAGTGCCAGCTCAGCCACAGTACAATAGAACACCAGGTAGACTTGTCAGGTTTTGGACGCCAGTCCCTGGCTTGCAGAAGGCATCTTTGGACTGCCTGGGGCCTGGGGGACCTCACTGCTCTGGAGGGAAGGACACAGGCCTGACTGGCTTCGCCACCAGCTGACTGCAAAGCCCCAGGCCCTTGAGCAATCACAGGCAGTGGCCAGGGAGTGGTTACAGCCGGCCTTGGGCAAGACCCATTGCTGTGCTGGTCTTGGATCTGCAGCACTGTCATCGTGGTGGTGGCCACAGGGGTGCTTGTGTCACTCTACCCCCAGCTTCAGGTGGCTCAGAACAGAGAGAGAGAGAGACTCCATTTATTTGAGAGAAAGTTAGGGAGAAAATAAGAGTCTCTGCCTGGTAATCCAGATAATTCGGCCAGATCTTCTCTAAGACCATCAAGGCAGTACCTCTATGAGTTTGCAAGAACCACAGTGTTACTGGGTGTGGGATGCCTCCTAAAGCAGATACAGCTTAGATCACAACACCCAAGTCCTTTCAATATCTTGAAAGTCTTCCTAAGAAGGATGGGTACAGCTGGGCGTGGTGGCTCATGCCTGTAATCCCAGCACTTTGGGAGGCTGAGGCGGGTGGATCACGAAGCCAGGAGTTCAAGACCAGCCTGGTCAGATGGTGAAACCCCATCTCTACTAAAAATATGAAAATTAGTCAGGCGTGGTGGCAGGCGCCTGTAATCCCAGCTACTCGGGAGGCTGAGACAGAGAACTGCTTGAACTCGGGAGGCGGAGGTTGCAGTGAGCCAAGATCGCACCACTGCACTCTAGCCTGGGTGACAGAGTGAGACTTGGTCTCAAAAAAAAAAAAAAAAAAAAAGGGTACAAATAAGCCCAGACAATGAAAACTACAATAAATACTGAACTCTTCAATGCCCAGACACCGAAGAACATCTACTAGCAGCATGACCCAGGAAAACATGACCTCCCCAAATGAACTAAATAAGACACCAGGGACCAATCCTGGAGAAAGAGAGCTGTGACCTTTCAGACAGAATTCTGGTTGAGGAAACTCAAAGAAATTCAAAATAACACAGAGAAGGAATTCAGAATTCTATCAGATACATTTAACAAAAGGATTGAAATAATTAAAAACACCCAGAGCAGAATTTCTGGAGCTGAAAAATGCAATTAGCACACTGAAGAATGCATCAGAGTCCTTTAATAACAGAATTGGGCTGGGCGCAGCGGCTCATGCCTGTAATCCCAGCACCTTAGGAGGCTGAGGTGGGTGAATCACCTGAGGTCAGGAGTTCAAGACCAGCCTGGCCAACATGGTGAAATTCTATCTCTACTAAAAATACAAAAATCAGCCAGCCATGGTGGTGGGCACCTGTAATCCCAGCTGCTCGGGAGGCTGAGGTACGAGAATTGCTTGAACGTGGGAGGTGGAGGTTGCAGTGAGCCGAGATTCTGCCACTGGAGTTCGAGACCAGACTGGGCAACATGGTGAGACCCCCATCTCCACATAAAAAAAAAAAAAAAAAAATTAGCCAGATGTGGTGGCACGTGTCTGTAGTCCCAGCTACTCAAGAGCCTAAGGTGGGAGGATTGCTCGAGCCCAGGAGTTTGAGGCTGCTGTGAGCCATGATTGCGCCACTGCACTCCAGCCTGGGTAACAGACTGAGACCCTGTTTCAAAAAAAAAAAAAAAAAAAAAAAGCGGGGGCACTAAATTAAGTTAAGATGTAGTTTTGTTTGTTTGTTTTGAGACAGGGTCTTGCTCTGTTGGCCAGACTGGAGAGCAGTGGCACAATCTCGGCTCACTGCAACCTCCGTCTCCCAGGCTCAAGCTATTCTCCTCCCTCAGCCTCCTGAGTGCCACCATGCCCAGCTAAGTTTTGTAATTTTAGTATAGACAGGGTTTCACCATGTTGTCCGTGCTGGCCTCGAACTCCTGACCTCGAGTGATCTGCCTGCCTCGGCCTCCCAAAGTGCTGGGATCACAAGTGTGAGCCACTGAACCTGGCCAGGAATCACATTTCAACATGAGATTTGGAGGACAAACATCCAAACCATAACAACGTTTATGCTTCTTTTTGGCTCTCAGAATAAACAAGACCCCTCTCTCAGATGCCCTTAAAGAACCCCATCCTTTTTCACAGCATCTAACCAAACTTTGGTTTGTTGAGACTAAACTTTTTGTTCCCTCACCAAATTATAAGTCCCATGTGGGCAGGACCTGGGCCCCTTTTGCTACTCACTGTGTCCTCAGTGACTCGGACAGGGCCTGGCACTTTGTAGGTGCTCAAACATCTTTTCTTGGTTACATGAAAGAGTGAATGGCTTTTTTGAGCACCTACTAGAGATTAAACTTTTATAAATGTCAAGTTTTCCTAAAGCCAAGCACAGTGGTGGCCAGGTTTGGCACCCAATAACTTACTGAGTCCTTGCCGCCCAGGTCTGAGTTCTGTCTCTCTGGGTTTAGGGGTCCGGGATGTGGCCTTCCCTAGTGCTCCTATGAGTTCCTGTGGAGGCAGAGAAGACAAGGCTTAGCCTGCTAACTGGAGCACTTCAGGCATCATTACTGTGGGCAGCTCTGTGAGGTCACTCCTGCCCCAATCCCTGGGCACCCAGCTGAGTGTGAGGCTTTGAGGATCAACCTAGAGATTAGGAACACAGTTTTGGGCCAGGCATGGTGGCTCATGCCCATAATCCCAGCACATTGAGAGACCAAGGTGGGAGGGTCACTTGACCCTAGGAGTTGGGGATCAGCCTGGGCAACATAGCAAGTCCCCTTAGCTACACTTAAATTAAAAAAAAAATAAAAAAGAAGGAACAGAAAATAGAAAAGAAGCAAATAGAAACAGAAAAGAAAAAGAAAAGCAAGAATAACCGAAATAGAAAAGAAGCAAATACTGTGTTCTTCTGCCATCTCGTGTTCAGTCCTAGAATAGCAAGAGCAGCTTCCCCTCCTGTCTGGTACTATACTGGGAGTAACCGCCAGAGGGCAGTGTTCTCAACATTGTTGCACCCAATACGTGTCCCACCACCCAAACCCAGCTCTTTAAAAAGTAGATTATTTTTTCTCATCAAAAGTCGATTCATACAAAAAGAAATAAAAAATAAATTATTTTAATGGCTTCATTGCTACATGTTTGTTTTTTTGAAAAGGAGTCTTGCTCTGTCGTCCAGGCTAGAGTGCAGATCTCCCCTCACTGCAAACTCTGCCCCCTGGGTTCAAGCGATTCTCCTGCCTCAGCCTCTGAGTAGCTGGGTTTACAGGCGCGTGCCACCACGCCTGGCTAATTTTTGTATCTTTAGTAGAGACAGAGTTTCAGCATATTGGCCAGGCTGTTCTTCAACTCCTGACCTCAAGTGATCTGCCCACTTTGGCCTCCCAAAGTGCTGGAATTACAGACGTGAGCGACCGTGCCCAGCCCTCATCTCTATTTTAAATTATAAAAAAATTTTAAAAAGGAATTATTGAGGACCCAGATATTTATTAATTTATCAAAAAAGAATAATGAACTCATTACATGTAAACACAAACAACATATTTTTACAAAAAATATCTTCATTTCCAAAACAAAGAGAAATTTAGTGAGAAAAACAGCATTGTTTTACACTTTTACAAACCTCTCAAGCAACTGTCTTAACTGTGGGAGCCTCATTTCTACTTCTGCATTCAGTCTGTTGCAATATGTTGGGGGTTTTAAAATTTTTATTTTATTTTTTATTTTGAAACAAAGTTTTGCCCTTGTCGCCCAGGCTGGAGGGCAATGGTGCAATCTCGGCTCACTGCATCCTCCGCGTCCCAGGTTCAAGCAATTCTCGTGCCGCAGCCTCCCGAGGAGCTGGGATTACAGGCGTGCGCCACCACACCCAGCTAATTTTTTTGTATTTTTAGTGGAGATGGGGTCTCACCATGTTGGCCAGTCTGGTCTTGAATTCCTGACCTCAGGTGATCCACCCACCTCAGCCTCCCAAACTGCTGGGATTACAAGTGTGAGCCACTGTGCCCTGCAATATATTGTTTTGATTGAAGAAAATCCAGCTTCCCGCAAACACGCAGTTGGAAAAAAGGATGAGTATTTTGATAGCTTTTTCAGATAATTGTAAATATTATTCTTTAATGCTACACCTAAACGTAACAAGCAATTGTTTCTTTAAGGTTGGTTATAATGTAGAACCTGAAACCATATCAATGCTTTATTAAAATGCGCGGGCCTATCTTGTCCTTTTTTTTTTTTTTTTGGAGGAGTCTCATTCTGTTGCCCAGGCTGGAGTGCAGTGGTACCATTTCGGCTTACTGTAACCGCCACCTCCTGGGTTCAAGTGAGTTTCCCGCCTCAGACTCCTGAGTAGCTGGGATTTCAGGCACGTGCCACCATGCCTGGCTAATTTTTCTGTTTTTAGTAGAGGCAGGGTTTCACCATGTTGGCCAGGCTGGTCTCGAACTCCTGACCTCAAGTGATCTGCCTGCCTCAGCCTCCCAAAGTGCTGGGACTGCAGGCATGAGCCACTGCACCTGGCCTATCTGGTACTGTGAATGGCTGTTTTACCCACACATGATTTGCAGCATCATGTGGCCATTTTAAAATTTGGTACCCATTAAATCGCATACATCTTCCAAAAGATGACATGTCACTGAACAGTGTCAAAAAATAGCATTTGTTAGCACTGCCATCCATCGCATCAGAAAAATCTTTAAATATTGAGAAGTTGTCAGACTTGTGGTGGTGTATACAGATTTTCCAAAATTCTAATTTTCCCTTGAAAGCTCCAAGCTCCAACTTTATCATTGGCAACAAATGCTTCCGTTTCTTGAAGGGACAGGCTCACTTTGCTCATTTATGAGAAAATGTCTGTCTGCCAAATGCCCAGATCTGAATACCCATCACGTGTCTGTTCGTCATTCTTTCCCATATAAACAGTGTTCTCCAGCTGGGCGCAGTGGCTCACGCCTGTAATCCCAGCACCTTGGAAGGCTGAGGCAGGCGGATCATGAGGTCATGAGTTCGAGACCAGCCTGACCAACATGGTGAAACCCCGTCTCTACTAATAATACAAAAAATTAGCCCGGCCTGGTTGTGTGTGCCTGTGATCCCAGCTACTTGGGAGGCTAAGGCAGGAGAATTGCTTGAACCCAGGAGGCGGAGGTTGCAGTGAGCCAACATCGAACCATTGCACTCCAGCCTGGGTGACAGGGCAAGACTCCATCTCAAAATAAATAAATAAATAAATACAATTAATTAAAAAAATAAAATAAACGGTGTTCCCCGGACCAGAGGGTCATGTGGCTCCACCTCTGACAAGCTGTTTCTGCGAGCCAGCCCCCCTGCTCTGGAGCAGGCACTCTGTGTGCATGCCTGCTTCATCACACAGTAGATCAAAAGGGTGTGTACTTAAGTGACACAGACATGTTTTTTCCCTGCAAGTGCTTACCTAGGGGAGCGCACAGAGACCTGCCCAGTTCGCGGCCACTGCCTTGCTTCCTGAAGTTCCAGCAGTTTCACCCACAGTGGCTTTTTTTTTTTTTTTTAGGCTGGAGTGCAATGGCGCAATCATGGCCCACTGCAGTCTTGACCACCCGAGCACAAGCAATTCTCCCACCTAAGCCTCCTGAGTAGCTGGGACTATAGGTGCATGCCACCACGCCCAGATAATTTTGTTACTATTACTTGTAGAGATGGGGTCTCGCCATGTTGCCCAGGCTGGTCTGGGCAAACTCTGGGGCTCAGGCTATCTGTCCGCCTCACCCTCCCAAAGTGCTGGGATTACAGGTGCGAACCGCTGCACCCGGCCCACAGTGGCTTTTATGTCACTAACGCCATCACAGTGAAAAGGCAATACTGTCTTAGGATTGTGAGGGAAGGGTCTTAGGAGTCCAGGAGACAGTGGGCAACTGCTCACATTGCATGGGAAGCATCACAGACGCCCAGCCACCAACCCTGATGGTGGAGGATGCTGTTTTGGGGACCGGAACCTGGGAGAGAAGCCGCTATCAGTGCTGTGATTCTCTGAAATGGTTAAACTGTTGGCAAAGTTCTGTACAAAACAAAGTCCAATCTTCCATGCATTTGCGTTCTCAGAGTATGTTTTAAAATATGCAAAAAGGCTGGGTGCAGTGACTCACACCTCAGCACTTCGGGAGGTCGAGCCAGGTGGAACACCTGAGGTCAGGAATTCAAGACCAGCCTGGGCAACATGGTGAAACCCCACCTATACTAAAAATAAAAAAATTAGCCGGGCGTGGTGGTGCACGCCTGTAATCCCAGCTACTCGGGAGGCTGAGGCACAAGAATCATTTGAACCCAGGAGGCAGAGGTTGCAGTGAGCCGAGATTGTGCCACTGCACTCTAGCCTGGGTGACAAAGCGAGACTCTGTCTCAAAAATAAAAAATAGACTGGGTGCTGTGGCTCATGCCTGTAATCTCAGCACTTTGGTAGGCTGAGGCGGGTGGATCACCTGAGGTCAGGAGTTCGAGACCAGCCTGACCAACATGGTGAAACCCTGTCTCTACTGAAAATACAAAATTAGCCAGGTGTGGTGGCACATGCCTATAATCCCAGCTACTTGGGAGGCTGAGGCAGGAGAATTGCTTAAACCCAGGAGGCAGAGGTTGCAGTGAGCCAAGATCGAGCCATTGCACTCCAGCCTGGGTAACAAGAGCGAAACTCCATCTCAAAAAATAGAATAAAATAAATAAAAAATAAAATATTCAAAAATATCTCGTGGTTACATGTGAAATGGAGTTTGGTTTTTCACTGACACGAATATGTGAAAGTGTCTTGTTTCACCCCCAGCCCTCAGCTAGGATTGCCCCGAAAGTGGTGGCAGGGGAGTTCCCACAAGGGAGTACCTGAATCATCCTGAAGGGGGCCCGCTGGGATTCCAAGGAGAGAAGCACGAAGCACCAGTGTGATGAGTCCAGGCTTTTATTAGGGGAGCTCACTTCCATGGGGCCGTGCACATCCTCAGGTGGCCAGGAGAGAAAGGGAGGTCCACCTAGGTGTGTCCACAGCCATGGGATCAGGGTGTGGAATTTTTCTGAGGCTTTAAGGAATTGGGCTCAAGGCTGGGGCCAGTTTCATTCAGGGTTTTGGGCAGTAACTTAGACATCATTTTCAGTGCCTGGGAATGTTCGAGGCCCTGGTTTGGGTTCAAGCCTGCTGGGAAGCCCTGCAGCTGGTTGGGTCACGGAGCAGTCAAGGCACTCTTGATTTTCGGTCAGGACACAGAAAGAAAGTAGAACAAACGAGGGGATGCTACAGAAGGGACATTTGAAAATCAGAATACTTAGAACAGTTTTTGTTTTTTGTTTTTTGTCCCAAAGGGCAGCTTTGAGCATTGCAGGATGGTCAGCCATTCTGGTCTCTGGCCCAAATGCCAGCAGTGCCTCCCACATCCCTGCAACAACCCAAACTGTCCCCACGAGTACTCAAAATGCCACAAGGGGCAGCTCTGCCCGTTGGAGCCCCACAGATCTAACCCCTCTGGAGCCAAGGACATGTTGCATGCCAGGGATCCCTTAGTGGGTGACTGAAGCAGGGTTAGGGTCAGGGAGGGACCCCAGTGAGCAGCTCATGAGCTCAGGCCGGCCACCTTGGGTGGCGCTGCTGGGAGGGTACAGGCCCAGAGCTGGGCACCTGCCAGGGAGACCAGACGTGTGTGCTGAAAAGTATCTGCATGATCTTGTCTTCAAAGAGCTGGGGAATGTCAAGCCTAGGAGTTGAACAGCCAGGGAGACAGCAGGGGATGCAGCGTTTCCAGACTCCTAAACCTGCTCTCAGCCTTGGGACGGGACCTCCCCAGCTGCAGCCTCACCCCTCCAGGGCCTGCATGCTTCCTGCTCTGCTTTTCCTTGGGCCTTCACATATGCCTGGAGCACTCTCCCTGACCTGCTGTGCGTGCCCGGTGGACTTCCCTCCGCTTCTCACTTCAGATACTGCCTCCTCCAGGAAGCTCTCTCTGACTCCCTCAGTCTGAGCTGAGTGGCCTCGCAGGCCCTGTACTCACCCACTGAAGCATTTACCCCTCTCTATCCCTATTTGTGGGTCTCTCTCCCTAGTAGAGCTGGGAGTCCACAGAGGGCTCTAATTCTCTCTTGAATTCCCAGGCCTAACATAGGGCTGGCAACCATGGTCAGTAGTATCTGTGGGCTGAGGGAGAAGGCAGAAACATGGAGTGGAAGGCAGGGAGGTGTGGGGAGACAGAGTTTGAGGGCAGGAAAGTTTGAAGGGTCAGAGGAGAAGGCGCCCATGGAGGGTTGCAAAGACAGGAACGGTGCCAAGCCATGGCATGGAGGGAGGGACAAGGGCTGAAGGGAGAGGTAGAATTCATGGTAGGGCCTGGCCCCAGGGACTCTAGGACAATGGCCCACACCACCAGCCTGAGGAACGTGCCCTCTGAGTGAGGACAAAACAAGAAACCATCACCGCAAAAGTGCACAGGCCCTAAAATGTCTAAACTGCTGAGTCCACAGGCCCCTTAAAGACCACTAATCTCAGCCGGGTGCGGTGGCTCACGCCTGTAATCCCAGCACTTTGAGAGGTCAAGGCAGGTGGATCACCTGAGGTCAGGAGTTTGAGACCAGCTTGACCAATATGATGAAACCCCATCTCTACTAAAATTACAAAAATTAGCTGGATGTGGTGGTGTGTACCTGTAGTCCCAGCTACTTGGGAGGCTGAGACAGGAGAATTGCTTGAACCCAGGAAGTGGAGGTTGCAGTGAGCCGAGATCACAACACTGCACTTCAGCCTGGGCGACTCTGTTCTCAAAAAAAAAAAAAAAGACCATTAGTCTGATCAACCATTGTATAGACGAGGAAAAGCAAGGCCCGGAGTCCAATGTGACATTTCTGGGGTCAAGGCCAGTCTGCCCCTGCAGAATTTCTTGTCCATAAAGGCTTAGGGTTTCTTTTTTTTTTTTTTTTTTTTTTTTTTGAGACAGAGTCTCGCTCTGTCACCCAGGCTGGAGTGCAGTGGCCAGATCTCAGCTCACTTCAAGCTCCGCCTCCCGGGTTTATGCCATTCTCCTGCCTCAGCCTCCTGAGTAGCTGGGACTACAGGCGCCCGCCACCTCGCCCGGCTAGTTTTTTTTTTTTTGTATTTTTTAGTAGAGATGGGGTTTCACCGGGTTAGCCAAGATGGTCTCGATCTCCTGACCTTGTGATCCGCTCGTCTCGGCCTCCCAAAGTGCTGGGATTACAGGCTTGAGCCACCGTGCCCAGCCGGCTTAGGGTTTCTGATGGCAAAACACTTCCCCTACTGCACTCACCTGCACTCCAATTCCTTCTACTATGCATTTCTTCAGCTTAAGGCACCTAAAGCAGAAATGTCAGTTTCAGAATCCACAGGGCTACCATGGCTGGCTGTGGACACTTCCCACGGCTCAGTGGAGCATGCGTGACCCTGCAAGAACAGGTCAGACAGGCTGTGTGATCCCTTGATCTGAACTGTTGGCTACTAACTGAAATTATGTTAAAAAACCCGACATGATGCCTTTAAGACTGTGCAAGTCAAGCAGATCCTTAAGGGACAGACTCAATGGCCAACTGTCTGGGAGGCCCAGTTGGGATTTCCCGTGACTTTGGAAATGGACTTCCTCATTATTTCAGAAATCCCCCAGAGGGGTGTCCTTGGAGCCCCTTAGTCACCGATACCCACAGTACCATCCTCAGAGATGTTTTCCAAAGGAAGCTCAAATTGGGAGGGCTTTGGGGAGCTGGAGGATGGTAGGGAGGGAGGAGGGGGGGCAGAGGGCAGAGGGGAAGCTGGGGCTTAGATGAAAATCTGCACAAGATTGAAAAAAAGAGAGAAGGAAAGCTACTTCCTTCTAATGTGGTCATTATGGCATTCATACAAAATTCCTGAGTTTGTTCACCTCCTTCATTGTATTTCTATTTTTTATGACTTTTTTTTAAAGACAGGGTCTTGCTGTGTCACCCAGGCTGGGGTGCAGTGGCAAGATCTCCGCTCACTCTAACCTCCACCTCCCAGGCTCAAACGATCCTCCTGCCTCAGCCTCCAGGTAGCTGGAACTACAGGTGCCACCATACTGGGCTCACTTCCTTCATTTTAGAGCTGAGGAAATGGAAGTCCAATGAAGGGGTGACTTGCCCAAAGAACCAGCAGGTGGTGGCAGGGCTAGCCTGCGGTGGGGGTTGGGGGCAGAGGTAGAATCCAGGTCTCCAGGCTGTTTCCTCTCTCAGGAAGAAGGTGAGGGTGAGTGTGCCCGGCGCTGGCCTCAGCATCACCCACCTTATCCCCGTTTTACAGGGAGAGGGAAGAACTCTTACAAGGTTCCACAAGCAACCGGTATCGGCATGGATGAGAACCGCTCAGGCTGGATAAGCTCGCGGGAGAGAGAATTTCCTATGGGCTGGGAGAGACGGGTGGTTTCTTGGAAGAGATGACCCCAAAGGGTGGACAGGAGGGAGGGGGAGAGAGAGAGGAGAGAGAGAGAGAGAGAGAGAGAGTTAAAGATCAATAAACACCGGGGAAAGGTGTGAAGTGACAACTGAGCCCTTCCACAGACTCTCTCCCTAGTTCGACTGCCCCTCACCCCCATCCCCACCCCCAAGGGGCCCACTCGACGCTGCCCCCGCATGCCCCAGCCGCTCGGGCCCCCGCGTGGCCGCGTGCAGTCTCGCGGATGCGTCAGGCCACGAGTGCGCCACCGCGCGCCCAGCGCTGCGTCCCTGCAGACCTGCGCGCCTCTCCTCTGCTCAGGTCTGCGCCCTCAACCCCGCGCTTCTGCTTTCTTCCAGAGGAATCTGAAATCAGATTCAGACGTGACGCGCGGTTTCGGATCCTCTTTCGCTTCTCTATCTGGAGAAACCTGAAACTGCGTCCTCTAGGGTTACATCAAACTGCATCTTGAGCGTGGAGGAGGACTGCTGAGCCCGCCCCAGGGGTCCGCCTGACCGGAGAGGTCTTGCGCAACCTGAGGGCTGGGGAGAGAGGGGTGTCAGCGGAGGGAATGGGCCCTGACGGCCCTAGAAGCTTCCCCGAGCGACTCCCACCTCCAGCGGACTTGCTGCTAAAAATGCAATCAGTGCGTCCTGTGAGTCAGAATAAGGATGACTACTTATGGAAGAGGAAGGAGTGACTGGGGTGGGGCGCGTGGAGAGACTTCTGCTGTGGCTGGCAGAGTTCTTTTTCTTGGTCTCGGAGGCAGTTCACTTTGTAGTAATTAGTTAAGCCGTACGTGGGATCCATTGGATTATGTCTCTGGGTTTTATTTTACAATAAATATACGTTTAAAATTATCAGTTACAGTTGTAAAACTGAAATTCTTCCCATTCTAATTTTCTTTCTTTTTTCTTCCTTCTTTTCTCTCCTTCCTTTTCTTTCTTTCTTTCGTTCGTTCGTTGTTGTTTTTTGTTTATTTATTTATTTATTTCAGACAAGAGTTTTGCTTTGTTGCCCAGGCTGGAACACAGTGGCACGATCTGGCTCATTGCAGCCTTGACCTCCTGGGCTCAAGCGGTCCTCCCTCCTCAGCTTCCCGAGGAGCTGGGATCATAGGCGTGGACCACCACACCCGGCTAATATTTTTTATTATTTATGCAGAGACGGGGTCTCTCCCTGTTGCCCACGCTGGTCCTGAACTACTGGGCTCAAACGATCCTCCCACCTCGGCCTCCTAAAGGGTTGAGATTACACGTGTGAGCCACTGTGCCCACCTGAGCAGCTTTTTAAGTCAGGCATTGAGTCAGTATCTCTGGGGACTGAGAAGAGGTATATATTTTTAAAGTTCTTCCAGTTTTTCAAAAGGGCAGCCAGGATTGAGAAACACTGGGCTATCATGGTGGGATTCCATATTAAGATTTTGAAAGCCACAGGCCTCGAAGGAGGAAGCAGAGGCTCCCAGGAGCCCAAGTGGATGCCCTGCCTGAGCGCTCCCAGCAGGAGAGCTGCAAAGCTAGCCAGGAGCATGAACTCCTACTACTCACACCAGGGCTCTGCCCGCAGACCACCCTGAGTGTGCCTCCTTCATGAGAATTTCTCTGTCTTCAGATTGGAGATCATGGGGTAAAGAGATATATATATATGCATGTGTGTATATATATATGAGATATATATATAAAACATATATATATGGTGTTTTATATATATATATATATTTTTTAAATTAAGATTCAGGCCAAGTATGGTGGCTCATGCCTGTAATCCCAGCACTTTGGGAGGCTGAGGCAGGTGGATCACCTGATGTCAGGAGTTCGAGACCAGCCTGGCCAATATGGTGAAACCCTGTCTGTACTAAAAATACAAAAATTAGCTGGGTGTGGTGGCACATGCTTGTAATCCCAGCTATTCGGGAGGCTGAGGTGGGAGAATTGCTTGAACCTGGGAGGCAGGCGGAGGTTGCAGTGAGCCCAGATTGTGCCACTGCACTCCAGCCTGGGCAACAGAGTGAGACTCTGTCTCCAAAAAATAAAATTAAGATTTATATTACTGTTACAATTATTAAGGCAATGCAGCTTTAATAAATAACCATCCAAAGATGTACATAAATAGGGAATTCACAAAATAAAAAATCCACATAGCCTGTAATCATGGAAAAGGAGTCTCACCAGGTTTTAAAGAGACACAAATTAAACCAACAATGAAACATTTTCTCACCTATACCATTGGCAAAGATAAAATGCTAATGCTGCATAAATATGGGAAAACGAGTACTACCTTCAAATTCATACCTGTACAATCTTCTAAAAGGAATGTATTAATGTGGAGGAAAAGCATTAAACATGGCTTCTGTTTGCCCCCGCAATTACACTTCTAGGAAAAACACATGTGCCAAGGTATATGTTCATTGCAGAGTCATATGTCTTGATTAAAGTAATTGGAAACAGCACAAAAATCCAGAAATAAGAGATTTATTACCAAAAAAAAAAAATAATTCTGCATCCTACAGTGGAAATTAAGCAGCCATCAAAAGGAATGTAGTCTTTAAGTTAAAAAAAAAAAAAAGAAAAAGACAAAAGAAAGGGCTGAGCACGGTGGCTCACACCTGTAATACCAACACTTTGGGAGGCCCAGGCAGGCGGATCACCTGAGGTCAGGAGTTTGAGACCAGACTGACCAGCATGGAGAAACCCAGTCTCTACTAAAAATACAAAAAATTAGCCGGGCATGGTGGCGCATGCCTATAATCCCAGCTACTCAGAAGGCTGAGGCAGGAGAATCTCTTGAACCTGGGAGGCAGAGGTTATGGTGAGCCGATATCATGCTATTGTACTCCAGCCTGGGCAACAAGAGTGAAATTCCATCTCAAAAAAAAAAAAAAAAAAAAAAAAAAGAAGGAAGGAAGGAAGAGGGAAGGAAAGGAAAGGAAAAAAAAGGAAATGAAAGGAAAGGAAAGAAAACAAAAGAAAAGAAAACAAAAAAAGGAAAGAAAAGGATAAGGCAGCCAGACATGGTGGCTCACACCTGTAATCTCAGCAATTTGGGAGGCCAAGGTGGGTGTATTGCTTGAGCCCATGAGTTTGAGACCAGCCTGGGCAACATGGTGAAATCCAATGTCTACAAAAAATACAAAAATTAGCCAGGCCTGGTGGCACACGCCTATATTCCCAGCTACTTGGGAAGCTGAGGTAAGGATGACTTGAGCCCGGGGAGGTCAAGGTTGCAGTAAGCTATGTTCATGCCATTGCACTCCAGCCTGGGTGACAAACTGAGAGCTTATCTCAAAAAAAAAAACAAAAAAAAAGGTGAGTCTGTCCAGGTGCAATGGCTCATGCCTGTAATTCCAGCACTTTGGAAGACCTTTGGAAGACTGAGGTAGGAGGCTTGCTTGAGGTCAGGAGTTTGAGAGCAGCCCGGCCAACATAGTGAAACCCCATCTCTAAAAAAAATATTTTTTAAATAAAGAAAAAGTGTTAAATATAAAGGGGATGAGGCTGATTAATCTATGTGAATTGATGTGAAGAAATGGATATATTATGTTACTTGAAAAAATAAGTTCCAAAACAGTATTTCTATATACACACGTGTATATATGTGTGTGTGTATTTGTGCATGCATGCATGTCCATGTGTGTATGTATATATACACACAGGTATGTGTATATGTGCATAAGTGCGTGTGTAGATACAAATTATATATATAGTATGTATGTGTATATGTATATATGCGTGTTGTAACCCAGAAAAGTATCTGAGGCAAGTCTCCATCAATTTAGAGGTTTATTTTGACAAGGCTGAGGACGTGGCCAAAAAAAGAGACATATGCCACAGTGGGATCTGTGGCCCCATAATTTTTTCAGAGAAGATTTTGAGGGCTTCAGTATTAGAAGGGGAAAGAGCAGGCAGGAGGGGAAGTGGGGAAGGAAAAAAAAAGGAGGGTAGGCCGTGAGATAAGGGGAACATTTCTGTGAGGCTTTGGTTAGTGCTCACCAAATCCATGTGTTACCTGTGAAAGGAGAGGGTGGAGGTACAGGCAATTAAGCCTCTGTCACCTGCTCAGTAAATCTGCATATCTCTGGGTGGCTGGAAGGGTGATTTTTAGTCTTGTCTTTGTTTCATACCTGTGAAGATAAGGTGTTAATGTACATAGTCAGGGTGAGGGAGGCCACCAGGGGAGATGTGGTCTTCTATTTTGTAGCTATCTCCTTAAAAACAAAAGGAAAGGCAGTTTGGTCAGGCATGGTGGCTCATGCCTGTAATCCCAGCACTTTGGGAGGCCGAGGCGGGTGGATCACCTGAGGTCAGGAGTTCGAAACCAGCCTGCCCAACATGGTGAAACCCCATCTTTACTAAAAATATGAAAATTAGCCGGACGTAGTGGCAGGCACCTATAATCCCAGCTACTCAGGAGGCTGAGGCAGGAGAATTGCTTGAACCCGGGAGGCAGAGGTTGTATTGAGCTGACATCGCGCCACTGCACTCCAGCCTGGGCAAACAGAGTGAGAATCTGTCTCAAAAGAAAAAAAAAGAAAGAAAGAAAGAAACAAGAAAAGGCAGCTTTTGGTGTGACTCAATTTCCAAGCTTAACTTTTCCCTTTGGCATAGTGAGTTTGGGGTCCTGAGATTCTATTTTCCCTTCACACTGTGTATGTATATATGTGGGTGTCCATGTGTGTATGTGTATATAGGTACAAGAATGTGACCACTTACCTCACTGCCTGTGTTTTATGTGTGTGTGCATGACTAAGAAGATAGTAACTATTAACACTGGTTATCTCTGGGCAGTGGAATTGCGGGGTTCTTTCACTTTTTACTCTCATACATATCTGTATTGTTTATTTTTATTACCAGCAGAATGTACTGTTTTTGTTTTGGTTTTTGTTTTTTGAGACAGGGTCTTGTTCTGTCGCCCAGGCTGGAGTGCAGTGGCACGATCTCGGCTCACTGCAACCTCTGACTCGAAAGTTCAAGCGATTCTCATGCCTCAGCCTCCCGAGTAGCTGGGACTACAGGTTCGCACCACCATGCCTGGCTAATTTTTGTATTTTTAGTAGAGACGGGGTTTCAACATGTTGATCAGGCTGGTGTCGAACTCCTGACCTCAATTGATCCACCTGCCTCGGCCTCCCAAAGTGCCACCACGCCTGGCCATACTGATTATTGATTTTATAATCAGAAAAGAAGTGTAAAATATTTTTCATTTTTAAAGAAAAAAACAGGCTGGGCGCAGTGGCTCACGCCTGCAATCCCAGCACTTTGGGAGGCTGAGGCGGGTGGATCTTCTGAGGTCAGGAATTCAGGTGGCTAACATAGTGAAACCCCGTTTCTACTAAAAATACAAAAAATTAGCCAGGCAGGGTGGCGGGCGCCTGTAATCCCAGATACTTGGGAGGCTGAGGCAGAATTGCTTGAACCCGGGAAGCAGAGGTTGCAGTGAGCTGAGTGAGATTGCATCATTGCACTGCAGCTTGAGCAACAAGAGCGAAACTCTGTCTTAAAAAAAAAAAAAAAAAGAAAGAAAAAAATAAAAAACAAGCAATACATATGTATTAAAGAAAATGCCAACAAAAAGAATAAAAAACCCAACTTCTCCCCAGTTCCATCCCACAAAAGCCACTGCAGTACCATTTTGGCCCATTTGCTTCTGATCTTTCTCCTATGCCTTTTTAAAATAGCTGTTGTTATTCAGCATAAATAATTTCACATCCTGTTTTTCTCCACCTGACTTTTTGATGTTAGTATTTTTCTCCATTATGAAAAAGCCCTCACAAATGGCCCTCTGATTGGCCGTATAACATGCTGTGACCGCCTTGATTTTCTTAACAGCTTTCTTATCGTCAGACATTTGACTCATCTCCAATCTTTTACCATCAGACTAATGCCCTGATAAGCTTATCTGTATGAATGCTTTCCTAGCCATAGGCCTTCAGACCCATTCCTAGCAGTTAAATTGCTGGGCTAGTGGAAAGGAACACATTTAAGTCCCTGACTCCTCATTGCAAAATTGCATTCTGCACAGGTGGAGCTGTGGTGCCCCTTGAAAGATAATTTTTCTTTCATTTTCTAGTAAGTCCAGTTGCTTTTCTGAATCTTCTTCCTGCAAACAGACTCACTTTTTCCCCCTTCTGTCCTCCTTCCCTGTGGTTTAATGGACAGAGAAGGTCCTACGGGTTCAACTCACGACTGGGTCTACGACTGGCTGCGTAGCTTTGGGAAAATCACTTGCCCTCCCTGGGCCTCCTCCGTGTCCCTCCTCCAGCTCTTGCCTTCCTTTCCACGTGGCTTGAAAGATAATATGCCTGACTTTGCCTTCCAGAGATCAGGTGGGGTTGCATAGTACTGTTCTCTTTCTTCTCCAGGATAGCACCAAACCTTTCCCTCCAAGTTTTCCTCCAGAGATCTGGCAAGAAATGTTCCCTTCCTCCATAAGGAAGGCCTCCTGGTTTCCTCCCTGGCACCATGGAATGGAAAGGTGACCTTTCCTAGAATGTCTCCCCAAGGCCAGCCTTCTCCCGAGAGAAAGAAAGCAGGGCTTGTTGGTTCACGGTTCGTTCTGTTTTCCCTTCCTTGAAAATCAGGGTAGAGAGGCTCCAAGTAACCTTCCTCCTCCTTGGCCTGCCCAGAGGCCAAACAAGATTCTTACTGAAGACTCAGGAAGGCCAGGCGTGGTGGCTCACGCCTGTAACCCCAGCACTTTGAGAGGCCGAGGTGAGTGGATCATGAGGTCAGGTGTTCAAGATCAGCCTGGCCAACATGGTGAAACCCTGTCTCTACTAAAAATACAAAAATTAGTTGGGAGTGGTGTCAGTCGCCTGTAATCCTAGCTACTCAAGAGGCTGAGGCAGAAAATTGCTTGAACTTGGGAGGCGGAGGTTGCAATGAGCTGAGATCGTGCCACTGCACTCCAGTCAAAAAAAAAAAAAAAAAATTAGCTGGGTGTGGTACTGGGTGCCTGTAATCTCAGCTACTCGGGGGGCTGACTGGAGAATCATTTGAACCCAGGAGGCAGAGGTTGCAGTGAGCCGAGACTGCACCCGGGTGAGAGAGTGAGACTCCATCTCAAAAAAAAAGACTTAGGGAAACAGCACTAGAAACCCTGGATTCACCCATTCCCACATGCATGGGAAGGAGAGAAAAGACATCATCTTTCTTCATCTCTCACAAGTTCTTAGTTGAGGCATTCTCCTCAAACAAAAAATAGATTAACAGGAAAAACGAGCATTTTTATTTTTAACACGTGCTATGCCCATCATGTGGGAGAAACCTCAGTTCAAAAATATCTTTTGAAGGCTGGGCACAGTGGCTAACACCTGTAATCCCAGCGTTTTGGGAGGCTGAGGCGGGTTGGGGGGGGTCACTTGAGGCCTGGAGTTTGAGACCAGCCTGGGCAACATAGCAAGACCTTCATCTCTACAAAAAATTTTACAGTTAGCTGGGCATGGTGGCTCACACCTGTAGTCCCAGTCACTTGGGGGCAGGATCGATTGAGCCCCGGAGGTCAAAGCTGCAGTGAGCCAAGATTATGCCACTGTACTCCACCCTGGGTGACATATCAGAACCCTGTCTCTCTCACACACACACACACACACACACACACAAAGGCCGGGTGCAGTGGCTCACGCCTGTAATCCCAGCACTTTGGGAAGCCGAGGCGGGTGGATCGCCTGAGGTCAGGAATTTGAGACCAGCCTGACCAATATGGTGAAACCCTGTCTCTACTTAAAAATACAAAATTGGCCAGGTGCGGTGGCTCATGCCTGTAATCCCAGCTACGCGGGAGGCTGAGGCGGAAGAATCACTTGAACCTGGGAGGCAGAGGTTGCCGTGAGCCAAGATCACACCATTGCACTCCAGCCTGGGTGGCAGAGCAAGACTGTGTCTCAAAAAAACAAAACAAAACAAAACAAAAAACGTCAAGGAAGCATATTTTAGGGGTGGAATACTCTGGTTTCCTTCACATGCATCAGTTCACTCTTACATTTAGTCATGAAATCATTTGTTTAGTCACCTATTTAACTAGGGTTCCTGAAGGCCTCTTGTCGGGTGCCTGGCCTGGTGCCCTTGAGATGTGCCTGGGAGCTGGCTTCTGCCCCTTAGCATCACATGCTGAGGGAAGCATTGTGGGACAGTCACGGCTTCCCCTGGCCCCTGATCCAGCCCTGCTGAGCTCTACGTGGCTTGGCTCACTTCCACCTCATGCCCAGCTCAGTCTTCCCTCTGCCAGACACCTGTGCACCCAGGACTCCGACTGGAAAACGAGCTCTGTGCCCCGCCCCTCTGCCAGGTTAACTCTTGCATATGCTTCGGTCTCAGCTCAGATCCACCTGCTCCCAGAAGCCTTCTAGGGCAGCCCAATTCTGGACTGGGTGGCTTCTGAGGTAGCCCCTCCCTTTAAATCTGACCACATGTCCTGTGGTCTTTGCCCCTTCTCTTGTAGGTCCCCCCACCCCTGGCTGCAGACTGTAACCTCTGGAGGGCAGAGATGGTGTCTGTCTCATTAAGCCTTGGATCTATTTTATCCCAAACAGTGCTCAGCACGCACTAGGTGCCCAGGAAAAACATGAGGGGATGGGTGAAAGGCGTAAGGAGAGCTGGAAGCAGAAAGCAATGTGGAACGTAGCTCTCTGAAAAATACAGACCTCAGAAATACTCCAAGAGCCCAGTGGGGCTGGCATGATGAGAGGAGACCTCCAGGATGCAGGGGGCATGCACTGGCCTTGCAGAGTAAACAGGCACCAGACGAGCTGAGGGGAAGAGAGGCACTCGGGTGAGGGAAGTGGCATGAGCAAAGCACAGACGGTAAGCAGCATGGTGTGTACACATGGGCCAGCGTTGGCTGGAGCAGAGGCATCAGCAGGGAGGTCCACAGGACAGGTGGGCATTGCAGGTTGTGGTCACTGGGGCAGAATGTTGAGGGGACATGCTGGAGAGGTGGAGAGGTGGAGGGGAGAGGGAGAATAGAGCAATGACTGCCAGGGAGATGAATTTGGCATTGATCCCATGGGCATTAGAGAGCCAAAAGAGACTCCATCTCAGTTTTTTTTTTTTCTTTTTCTTTTTTGAGACAGCGTTTCACTATTGTTGCCCAGGCTGCGGTGCAGTGGCGCAATCTCAGCCCACTGCAACCTCCTCCTCCCAGGTTCAAGCAATTCTCCTGCCTCAGCCTCCCAAGTAGCTGGGCGTACAGGTGCCCGCCACCACGCCTGGCTAATTTTTGTATTTTTAGTAGAGACGGGGTTTCACCATGTTGGCCAGGCTGGTCTCAAATTCCTGACCTCAGGTGATGCACCTGCCTCGGCCTCCCAAAGTGCTGGGATTATAGGTGTGAGCCACCTTGCCTGGCTGAGACTCCATCTTTAAAAATAAATAAATAAATAAATAAATAAATAAATAAATAGTAATTTTATTTGAAAAAAAGGAAGACTAGGCATGGTGGCCCACACTTGTAATCCCCACACTTTGGGAGGCTGAGGCAAGAGGATTGCTTGAGGCCAGGAATTTGAGACCAGCCTGGGTAACATAGTGAGACCCCATCTCTACGAAAAAATTTAAAATGTTCACTGCTCATACCTAAGCCACTAATAAAAAAATAAAAAAATAAATAAATAAAATAAAAAAAAGGGCAGGGCATGGTGGCTCACGCCTGTAATCCCAGCACTTTGGGAGGCCAAGGTGGGCAGATCAAACCCTGTCTCTATTAAAAACACAAAAAATTAGCCAGGCGTGGTGGCAGGTGCCTGTAGTCCCAGCTCCTTGGGAGGCTGAGGCAGGAGAATGGCGTGAACCCGGGAGCCGGAGCTTGCAGTGAGCCAAGATCGCGCTACTGCCCTCCAGTCTGGGGGACAGAGCGAGACTCCGTCTCAAAAAAAAAAAATAAAATAAAATAAAATAAAATAAAAAAGAAGGAACAAAAATAGCCAGGTGTGGTGCTGTGTGCCTGTAGTCCCAGCTACTTGGGGGAGACTGAGGCAGGAGGATCTCTTGAGCCCAGGAGGTTGAGGCTGCAGTTAGCTATGATTGTGCCACTGCACTCCAGACTGGGTGACAGAGTGAGATCCTGTCTCAAAAAAAGAAAAGAACAAGCATTTACAGGGGCTGGGGGTAAGGGGGATGGGGATGGGACGTTATTGTTTAACGGGTACACAGTTTCTGTTTTGCAAGATACAGAGAGTTCTGGAGATGAGTGGTGGTGATGTTTGCACAGCACAATGCGTGTATTTCATACCACTGAACTGTACACTTAACAAACAGCGAAGCTGGTAAATTTTACGTTATATATATGTTACTACGATTTTAAAAGTTGGGGGAATAATTGCAAATTTTGGCTGCAGGGCCTTTACATCAGAGGAGACAATCCAGGTGCAGCCATGTGCGGTGGCTGTGGAGGCAACAGTGAAGATGACAATATTGCTGACATTTAAGAAGTCCCCAGAGACGGCAGGGAGAATGCATAGGAAAGTCACCACTTGGTCTTGTGGGACTTCGGTGGCCTCCTTAAGAAACTCTGAGGGCAGGGGCTGTGTCATACCCTCCTCTCCATACCCAGCACCAAGCCCACAGAGTGCAGTGGCGGGCCCTCAGCTACAGCGGCTGAGGAAGTGGTTGTGTCTGCATCGGCTGGCAGTGGACTCCCCGGGCAGGAAGAAGAACTAGCCTGTCTCCCACGGAGTCTTGTGTCCTTAAACCCAGATAAAGTGGCCTAGAGATAGTAAGAGAACAATGAGAATTGTTGCCGACTAAAGCCGGGCCCTGGGCAACATTTGGCTTCTGCCTGGGCCTCAGGTCCTCCAGGTCCTCTTCCAGAACTTCACCAGTCCTGCCCGCCTCTCAGAGAGTCAGCCAACTCCTAAGGCCTTACAGGGACTGATAACGCTCACCTTTGGCCCAGACTGAATCCAAACACTTCACCTCTTTTTCTTCAGAGCCCCATCCTCCAAAGGACCCTGTTCCAGCTTGTGACAAACCCAGAGGCAATGCTGGTCATCTGGAGACAGGGGAGGAGGAGGTGTCTGTGCCGTTGCTTGGAGCTGATTGTGGGCCTAGAGGCACAGGATTATACAGGATTGTAAGAGGATTGTATTTTTCTTCCCTGCATTTTTCTGTGTTTTCTAAATTTTTTCAATGAGTATCCTTTTGAGAATCATTAAAAAAGAATACATTTTACCTGACACGGTATATAAATACGTGGGTTAAGATATTAAAATAGAAAGAGTAAGGATTGCTTGCATGTTACAGAGCCTGGGATTTGGAGCTCAGTGCCCGGCTCTGAGGGGCTCAAAGTGCCAGGTGCTCAAAGTGTTCGTTGAATGAAAGGCAGGGGTGGGGGTAATGGGTGGTGAGACAGCTACCTGTCCCTCCTCCCTCACCACATCAATGTCTGTGAAGCGTTTCTAGAGGATCTACTGTGCACTAGAAACCTGGGAGCCAGGGGTGACTGGGGAGGCAGCAGGTGCAGGCACTGGTCATGCTGTGCCATTGGGAGCCCCACCGAGGCTGCTCCATGCATCACAGGGAACCCATACCCAAGATACTGAGGAAGCTTCCAGAAAAAGAGAGTGATGCTGGCCCTGGATTGTGAGGATGGGCAGGGGCTTTTTGGAGTGGGAGAAGGGTACAGGTGTTCCAGGTCATGAGTCCACGTTCCTTCACTCCTTCATTATTCACTTGCTCAGTCATTTCACAAACAACCTTTTTTTTTTTGAGACGGAGTCTCGCTCTGTCGCCTAGGCTGGAGTGCAGTGGCATGATCTAGGCTCACTGCAAGCTCCGCCCCCCGGGTTCATGCCATTCTCCTGCCTCAGCCTCATGAGTAGCTGGGACTACAGGCGCTGGCCATCATGCCCGGCTAATTTTTTGTATTTTTAGTAGAGAAAGGGTTTCACCATGTTAGCCAGGATGGTCTTGATCTCCTGACCTTGTGATCCGCCCACCTCGGCCTCCCAAAGTGTTGGGATTACAGGCATCAGCCACTGCGCCCAGCCACAAACAACCTTTTTTAAAAAATTCGAGACAAGGGTCTCACTATGTTGCCCAGGCTGGTCTCTCACTCCTGGGCTGAAGCAATCCTCCTGCCTTGGCCTCTGAAAGCGCTGGGATTGCAGGTGTGAGCCACGGTGCCCAGCCTCACAAACATTTATCTGCAGTCGAAACTGGATCCAAACTCTCCTCACTGTGCCTCTGTTTCTGGAGAATGCTTCCAGGGCACCTAGTATATACCAGGTCCTGACCTAGTGACTGGAGATACAGCTGCCAGTCATAAATGAACATATGCTAGCATGGCAAGAAGAGAAGATGGGAGGATGGCAGAGAGAAAGCCGCTAGGGAGCAGGTGCAGAATGAATATCTGGAGTGGGAACCAAGGGCAAGAGCCCCCAGATGGGGGGGAAACGACCTGGGCACGTTCAAAGGCAAAAGAGGCCACTGGAGATGTGTGAGCAGCAAATAGTGTGATCTGATGGGGATTGTAAAGGATCACTTTCACACAACAGTGATCACACTTTTTCCACAGGCACCCTTTAAAAAAACCCTTTCACATTTTTTTTTTTTTCTTTTGAGATGGACTGTCACTCTGTCACCCAGGCTGGAGTGCAATGGTGCGATCTCAGCTCACTGCAACCTCCACCTCCCAGGTTCAAGCGATTCTCCTGACTCAGCCTCCAGAGTAGCTGGGATTACAGGCGCTTGCTACCACGCCCGGCTAATTGTTGTTTTAGTAGAGACGGGGGTTTCACCATTTTGGCCAGGCTGGTCTCGAACTCCTGACCGCCGGTGATCCACCCTCCTCGGCCTCTCAAAGTGCTGGGATTATAGGCGTGAGCAACCATGCCTGGCCCCTTTGAAATTTTTTATCATTAGCCTAAACTTGCAAATGATACATTTGGTGGCTTGTTGTAGACTGTATATCATCTTTAAATATTTTTTCCACGCAAAACTGGGGCTACAGATTTACTCCCTTTAAGAAGAATGCCTGCCACATCACGCCCCATCAACACAGTCAAGCAAGACAAGACTTTCCTTCTGTCAGAAAACCCTGGCTTCGTGTTTGAAATTCAAATAAGCGTGTGTCCCCATGACAACCTTCTTGCTTCTGAGCCTTATCTGGGCCAAAGGAGTGGGGCCCTGGTTCCTGCCCTCATAGTGCGCTGAAAGCAGGCTGTGCCTCCAGGTACCTATCTAACCACTCCTTCGTTGGGGGCAGGAGGTTGTTCACAGGGCACTGCCCCATGGAAGGCCCAGTTCGGCGGGAGTTGTGCCTTTCTTGTGTGAGGTGGCGGGACACCAAGAAAGGGGACACGGGAAAGCCAGACAGGAGGATGGCAGCCACGTGATACTGCATCCAGGATTTGGGCGTGGATAGCTCTGAGGGAGAGCTGTGTGGGATCTGTACCCAGACCCCACCCTCTGACACAGAGGATCAAGAGCGGGGGCAAGAGAAGGAGCCCAGATACCACCTAGAGGCCACTGGGGCTACCTGGGAGATGGTGGTGGCCTGGACTGGAGTAGTAATGGTGGAAGTGCTGAGAGCAGGTTTAGTTCAGGAAATATTTGCCTTCTCCCTGTGTTCTGGAGCCTGGCACGCCTATTTGGAAAGCGGACTGACCTCCCCGCCCACAGGGGCTGCAGGGTTGGGAAGCCACACACAAAGCCACACAGCAGTCCAGGGTAAGGAACAATTTTTACAATCCAGTAAAGCAAACTTCCAGGCTGTGTGCACACCTTCCAGATAGGCAGGGGGTTTGCAGATGAAAGCGACCTGGTGGCACAGTGCACTCTGAGCTGAGAGTTGGGAATCTGGGTTTGAGTCTCCGATCTTCTCAGGGGTAACCCTGGGCAAGGCCCTTGGCCTTTCAGAGCTGCGTGTTCCTTCCCCGTGGGGACAGTAAGGACAGTCATCTAGACCTTTCAGCTTTGAGGGTTTCTACTTTCCTGGGTTGTGCTGGCTGTGTGCTCTCATTCCTTCTAGGGCTGTGATTCTGCAGGACTGGGACTTGGGCCCTTCTTTCTCATCAGGTATGGGACCCAAACACAGTGGGTCCTCAACTGTCAGGCTCACTGACTCTTTAACCCACCATGATGCTCAGAGACAGCAGTGACTGGAGGAACCAGATGTCCCTGGCCATGCTCAAAAGTGAACTGGTGAGGATGATAAATTAGACAGTCACAAGTGGGCATGGTGGCTCACACCTGTAATCCCAGCACTTTGGGAGGTCCAGACGGGTGGATCATCTGAAATCAGGAGTTCGAGACCAGCCTGGCTAACATGGTGAAACCCCATCTCAGGCCGGGCATGGTGGCTCACGTCTGTAATCCCAGCACTTTGGGAGGCCGAGGTGGGTGGATCACAAGGTCAGGAGTTCAAGACCAGCCTGGCCAGCATGGTGAAACTCTATCTCTACTAAAAAAATACAAATAATTAGCTGGACATGGTGGCGCGCACTTGTAATCCCAGGTACTCGGAAGACTGAGACAGGAGAATCGCTTGGACCCGGGAGGCAGAGGTTGCAGTGAGCCGAGATTGGATCATGTCACTGTACTCCAGCCTGGGTGACAGAGCGAAACTCTGTCCCAAAAAAAAAAAAGGAAGGAAGGAAGGAAGGAAGGAAAGAAGGAAGGAAGGAAAGAAGGAAGGAAGGAAAGGAGGGAGGGAGGGAAGGAAGGAAGGAAGGAAGAAAGGAAGGGAGGAAGGAAGGGAGGAAGGAAGGAAAAAAGAAACCCTGTCTCTACTAAAAATACAAAGATTAGCTGGAAGTGGTGGCGCACCTGTAATCCCAACTACTCAGGAGGCTGGGGCAGGAGAATTGCATGAACCTGGGAGGCGAAGGTTGCAGTGAGCCGAAATTGCACCATTGCACCCCAGGCTGGGCAACAGAGCCAGACTCCGTCTCAAAAAAAAAAAAAAAAAATTAGACGGTCACCTTTCCACCGTAGGTTGTAGGACCTACCTACAACCTAAGAGCACTTCCATCTCTGAAGGCCCAAGGGAGGCCAGAATTTGGCAGTCATCCTGAGTGGGGAGGGAAACAGAATACTGTGGAATCAGCTGAGTCACAGGATCCCAGCCCCATCCCCAGGAAGTGCCTTCTGGGCCCTGCCTTGACCTGGAAAATTAAGCCTTTTCTAGAAATACAAGCTGCTATTGGCCTGGAGGAGGGTGGCACACATCAGTTTCTAGCCCTGCTATGTGGCCTTGTCCCTGTAACTCCCAGAGCAAAGCTTAATAAACCCTCCTTGTCTTTCCTTGGGCAAGGCTCCTAAGACCTCAGCGATTACATGAAATCCCAAGTTAATTTTTAAGCAGATTATCTCTATGGCCAAAGACCAATACAGTGGAAAAAGCCTTGCCCAGGGAGTAAGAAACTTGGGGGTTTTGTCCTAGCTCTAGCCTCTTGCTGGGTGACCTTGGATGAGCCTCTTGATCCCTCTGGGCCTCAGTTTCTCTTCCTGTAAAAGGAGGCCATTGGACTAGGGTGCTCTCTCTGAGGGACTGCAAGCTCTATTTCATTTATTTATTTATTTATTTATTTATTTATTTATTTATTTACATATTGATTGACTGATTGAGATGGAGTCTTGCTCTGTCTCCCAGACCGGAGTGCAGTGGCGCCATCTCAGCTCAGCCTCCTGGGTTCAAGCAATTCTCCCGCCTCAGCCTACCAAGTAGCTGGGATTATAGGCGCCAACCATCATGCCCAGCTAATTTTCACATATTTAGTAGAGATGGGGTTTCACCATGTTGGCCAGGCTGGTCTCCAACTCCTGACCTTAAGTGATCCACCCACCACAGCCTCCCAAAGTGCTGGGATTACAGGCATGAGCCACTGTGTCAGGCTTATTTATTTATTTTAGAGATAGAGTATTGCTCTGTCATCCAGGCTGGAGTATAGTGGCACGTTCATGGCTCCCTGTAGCCTCAACCTCCTGGGCTCAAGTGATCCTCCCACCTCAGTCTCCCAAGCAGCTAAGACCACAGGCCCACAACACCACACCCAGCTAACTTTGTGTATTTTTTGTAGAGATGGCGTTTTGCCATGCTGCTGAGGCTGGTCTTGAACTCCTGGGCCCAAGAGACCCTCCCGTCTCGGCCCTCCAAGGTGCTGGGATTACAGGTGTGAACCACTGTGCCCTGCCAAATCAAATATTTTCTCGGCTTTACCTTTTTTTTTTTTTGGAGACAGTCTTGCTTTGTTGCCCAGGCTGGAGTGCAATGAGGTGATCTCAGCTCAGTGCAATTTCCACCTTAGCTTTACTTCTGTGTCTGTCCCGGCTGTGCTCTCTCAGTAGAACTCATGAATCATTTCTGGTTTGGACCTGCCTGATTCATGAATTATCGTTTGCTCGAATAAACTTTCTAGACCGGGTGCGGTGGTTTCACGCCTGTAATCCCAGCACTTCAGGAGGCCGAGGCAGGTGTATCATTTGAGATCAGGAACTGGAGACCAGCCTGGCCAATATGGTGAAACCCTGTCTCTACTTAAAAAAATGAGAATAATACAAAAATTAGCCAGCGGTAGTGGCGCATTCCTGTAATTTCAGCTACTTGGGAGGCTGAGGCAGGAGAATTGCTTGAGCCTGGGAGGCGGACAGTGCAGTGAGCAAAGGTTGCAGTGAGCCAAGATCGTGCCACTGCACTCCAGTCTGGGCGACAGAGTGAGACCCTGTTTTTAAATAAATAAATATAATATAATATAATATAATATAATATAATATAATATAAAAAAAATAAGCTTTCTAATTTTATTGTGCTTCAGTTTACTTTTAAATGTGTCCTTGAGAACTTACAGAGTGCTGTCATGGTTAAGGGTTTTTTGTTTTGTTTTTGCAGATTTTCATTTATTTAATCAGATTAATGAGTATTAACATTTACTTAATTTAAATTTTTTAGGTTTAATTTTTAATTTAATTCAATATTATTTTATTTAATGTTTAAAGTGAAAATAGTTGTAATTACTTATAGTTACTCAAAATTAGTGTTTAATATTAACATTTTGCTTTTTTTTTTTTGAGACAGAGTCTCACTCTGTCACCCAGGCTGGAGTACAGCGGCATGATCTCAGCTCACTGCAACCTCTGCCTCCTGGGTTCAAGTGATTCTCCTGCCTCAGCCTCCTGAGTAATTGGGACTACAGGTGCATGCCACCACTCCTGGCTAATTTTTGTATTTTTAGTAGAGATGGCGTTTCACCATATTGGCCAGGCTGGTCTTAAACTCTTTTGACCTTGTGATCTGCCCGCCTCGGCCTCTCAAAGTGCTGGGATACTTTTTCCTTTTTTTTTTTTTTTTTTTTAAGAGATCCAGTCTCCTTCTGTTGCCCAAGCTGGAGTGCAGTAACATAATTACAGCTCCTTGCTGCCTTGAACTCCTGAGCTCAAGCAACCTGATTCTCCCACCTCATCCTCTTTTAACAGGTGTTGGTATCTGGGAGTGATGGTTTCCTTTGCCCTGCTCTGTGCCTGCCACACCAGGGCCCCCCGAATTTTTTCTAACTTTCTGGAAGTGATGACATTTGGCATGGAGTCAAATGCCTGCGGCTCAGCATGTGACCGCGCTGAATCACATGGCCCACATAGGGCGTTCTGGGTGACCCAGACAATTCTCAGGAGGGCTGAACTCTGTGGTTTGACATCCACCGAAGCACATGACCCAGGAAGCTGCAGGCTATGGCTTGCAGTGTGCATCCTGAAGGCTGTGACCCCAGGTGGGGCCCAAAGGCCCCAGGAGGGGAGTGGAAGGGGCTGTGTTTGCCCTGGGGAGGGTGGGCGCTGGCAATATCTCCTGGTGGGCCCTTGGACAATGTCAAGCTTTACTTAAGGTGAATGAAGGCCACCTCCCTTTGATAGTTCTCACAACACCCAGGAGATTAGGTTTTTTTTTTTTTTTTTTTTTTGAGACAGAGTCTCGCTCTGTGCCCCAGGCTGGAGTGCAGTGGCGCAATCTCGGCTCACTGCAAGCTCCGCCTCCCGGGTTCACGCCATTCTCCTGCCTCAGCCTCCCGAGTAGCTGGGACTACAGGCGCCCGCCACCACGCCCGGCTAATTTTTTGTATTTTTAATAGAGACGGGGTTTCACCGTGGTCTCGATCTCCTGACCTTGTGATCCACCCGCCTCGGCCTCCCAAAGTGCTGGGATTACAGGCGTGAGCCACCGCGCCCGGCCGAGATTAGGTTTTTAGTTATCCAAAGGAGAAAGGGTTTTCCCTGAAGGGGAAAAGATTTTTACTTGTCTCTTTTACGCTTTTCCACATTTGCTCAGTTACTGATAGTGAACAAATATGGTAGTCCCCCTTATCTTCAGGGGATACTTTCCAAGAGCCCCAGTAAATGCCTGAGACCTAAGTGATAGTACAGATCCCTATCTATATATGCTCTGCTTTTTCTATACATACACACCTGTGATCAAGTTGAATTCCTAAGTCAGGCACAGTACGGGATTAACAATAATAAATAAGTAGAACAATTATAACAATGTGCTGTAATAAAGTTACATCAGCATAGTCTCTCTCTCTCTCTCTCTCTCTCTCTCTCACACACACACACAAAATGTCTTAGTATTTTTGGACCTTAGTTGATCACAGGTAATTGAAACTGCAGAAAGCGAAACCCTGGATAAGCAAAGGGGACTACTACTGTACTGCCTGGGTAATCAGAAAGTAAACGCTGTTATCATTATTTTCATTTCTTTTTCTCTTTTTCTCTTTCTTTCTCTCTCTCTCTCTCTCTCTCTCTTTCTTTCTTTCTCTTTCTTCTTTCTCTCTCTCTCCCTCCCTCCCCCCACTTCTTTTTCTTTCTCTCTCTCTCTCGTTTCTTTCTTTCTATTTCTTTTTTTTGTTGTTGGAGTTTCGCTCTTGTTGCCCAGGCTGGAGTGCAATGGTGCGATCTTGGCTCACCACAACCTCCGCTTACTGGGTTCAAGAGATCCTCCTGCCTCAGCCTCCCAGGTAGCTGGGATCACTTGAACCCAGGCGGTGGAGGTTTAGTGAGCCGAGACCACGCCACTGCACTCTAGCCTGGGGGACAGAGCAAGACTCCATTTCAAAAAAATAAAAATTGCTGGGTGCGGTGGCTCATGCCTGTAATCGCAACACTTTGGGAGGCTGAAGCAGGTGGATCACCTGAGGTCAAGAGCTCGAGACCAGCCTGACCAACATGGAGGAAACCCATCTCTGCTAAAAATACAAAATTAGCCAGCCGTGGTGGTGCATGCCTGTAATCCCAGCTACTTGGGAGGCTGAGGCAGGAGAATCGCTTGAACCCGGGAGGCAGAGGTTGTGGTGAGCCAAGATTGCACCATTGCACTCCAGCCCGGGCAATAAGAGTGAAACTCCGTCTCAAAAAAAATTTTTTTTAAAAAGTTAACTGGGTGTGGTGGCACACACCTGTGGTTCCAGCTATTTGGGAGGCTGAAGCAGGAGGATCATTTTGTAGCAGGACAAGCAGTAGACAAAACTCCTCAGACAGTGGATTAAAGAAGGAAGAGGTTTTTTATTTGGCTGGGAGCGTCGGCAGACTCGCGTCTTAAGAACTGAGCTCCCCAGAAAAGAAATACTTGGCCTTTTTAAAGGCTTACAACTTTAAGGGGTCCACGTGAAAGGGTCGTGATAAATTGAGCAAGCGTGGGAAACGTGACTGGGGCCTACATGCATCAGTTAACAGAACAGAAAGTTTTACAATGCTTTTTGTATACAGTGTCTGGAATTTACAGATAACACAAGTAGTTTAGGCCAGGGGTTGATGTTATTATTATTACTTTGTTTAACTTCTAGGGCCGGGTGGTGGTGCCAAGGTTGTCTGGCTATTTATCTTACTTTTGTTTCTTTCTCTCTTTCCTCCTGTCTTGTGAACTAGGCAAGGTGGGGGGAGGAGGGCAGTAGGAGTAGTAGTGGTCTCCTTCCTTGATTTGAACCCAGGAGGTCGAGGCTGTAATGTGCCATGATTGTGCCACTGCACTACAGCCTAGGCAACAGAGAGAGACCTTGTCTCAAAAGAAGAAGAAGAAAAAAATTTTATTGCATTATAATTTATATACCATGCAATTCACACATTTAAAGTGTACGACTGGGACCAGGCATGGTGGCTCACATCCGTAATCCCAGCACTTTGGGACGCTGAGTGGAGGGATCACTAGAGGTCAGGAGTTTGAGACCAGTCTGGCCAACATGGTGAAACCCCATCTCTATTAAAAATACAAAAATTAGATGGGTGTGGGGGCACGTGCTGTGTAGTCCCTGCTACTCGGGAGGCTGAGGCAGGAGAATCGCTTGAACCTGGGAGGCGAAGGTTGCAGTGAGCCAAGATAGCACCACTGCACTCCAGCCTGGGTGAGAGAGTGAGACTCCATCTTGCAAAAAAAAAAAAAAAAAAGTGTACAATTGGCTGGGTGAGGTGGCTCATGCCTATAATCCTGGCACTTTGGGAAGCCGAGGTGGGCTGATCGCTTGAGGATAGGCGTTTGAGTCCAGCCTGGGCAACATAGCGAGACCTCATCTCTATTTATTATATAAATAAATAAATAAAGTGTTCAAATCTGCCGGGCACAGTGGCTCATGCCTGTAATCCCAGCACTTTGGGAGGCTGAAGTGGGAGGATCCCTTGAGCCCAGGAATTCAAGACCAGCCTGAGCAACATTGTGAGACCCTATCTTTATAAAAAATAAGACATTAGCTGGCTATGGTGATGCACGCCAATAGTCCCAGCTCCTCAGGAGGCTGAGGTGGGAGGATTGCTGAATTAGTGTTTGAGTGGGTGGATTTGACCTCAAACCAGGTTTATGCCCTTAAAGGCACAATGATTCCTTCGGTGAGCACCGTTCCTCCCAGTTGCCAAACTAGGTCCATGTTCATTGTGCACATACTGAGGTATGGGGAGGTGAAGGTCTCCCCAGAGGTGACTCAGCCAACAAGAAGCAGATCAAGGAGGAGATTCCAGGTCCCTGATATCAAAGCCAGTCCTCTCTCTATAAGTAAAGCTCTCAGGTTTGGGTTGGGTGTGGGGTTCTTGGGTGAGGTAATTCCACCTCAGAGTAGGACTCAGTCAAACTCCTCATAAGATAAAGAAACTCTGAAGACAGGATCATACCTTATAACGGAAATCTCCAGAAAACCTAAAGATTCAGAGGCCCTAATTCCCAGCCCACTTGTGTCCAAGGGCATTTAAGACACAAACGTCCAGCCTGAGCCAAGCGTGTTCTCAGTCCACTGCCCTGAGGATTAGGATAGGGGTCCTCGTGGATGCCAGAGGCCAACTGTGAAGTGTCTTCCTAGGGTGTCACAATCTTGATGAAGACACTGGGGTCCAAGGATCTTGGTTTACCTGGCCCAAAGAAAAGGTTAAGGTTTTTAGGGTGAGACTCATGAAGAAACTTACAAGACTCTGATACATAAACCAGATTAAGTCCTTAAGACTAAGCTGACCCCAGGGGACAGCTCTGTCACCTTAACAGATTTATCTGCACAGCTGAGCAGTACACTCCACATCTGAGATCAGACTGGTCAGTCATAGTGTCCGCTCAGGCATGTGGAGCAGGAATGCAGAAAGGTGGTGTGTGATGGCATCAGCCCCTGGTGGCCTGGTGGATCTTTGTACTTTGTGTCTGCTTCCCTTGGGCAATTCTAATTCTCAATGGAAATAACATTGCATAGACTTCAGCCCCAAATGATCTTGGGCTTGAATTCTAGTTCTATCAGGACCAAGGACATCCTCGGCCTCTCTGAGACTCTGTTTCCCCATCTGTAAAATGGGAGTAATCAAACTTTTGATTTAAAAATTGGAAGCGTGGCCGGGTGTGGTGACTTGTGCCTATAATTCCAGCACTTTGGAAGGTCAAGGGTGGGGGGTGGATCACAAGGTCAGGAGTTCAAGACCAGCCTGGCTGACATGGTGAAACCCTATCTCTACTAAAAATACAAAAATTAGCTAGGCGTGGTGGCATGTGCCTGTGGTCCTAGCTACTTGGGAGGCTGAGGTGGGTGAATCGTTTGAGTCCAGGAGGTTGAGGCTGCAGTGAGCCGTGATCACACCACTGCGCGCCAGCCTAGGCAACAGAGTGAGACTCTGCATTAAAAAAAAAAAAAAGAAAGATTGGAGATTGGCTAGGTGTAATGGCTCACAACTGTAATCCCAGCACTTTGGGAGGCCAAGGCGAGAGGATCACTTGAGGCCAGGAGTTTGAGACCATTTTGAGACCAGCCTGGGCAACATAGTGAGATGCTGTCTTTATTTTATAATTAAATGAGTAGCCGGGCTTGGTGGCTCAAGCCTGTAATCCCAACCCTTTGGGAGGCCGAGGCGAGTGGTCACCTGAGGTCAGGAGTTCGAGACCAGCCTGACCAACATGGAGAAACCCTCTCTCTACTAAAAATACAAAATTAGCTGGGCATTGTGGCACATGCCTGTAATCCCAGCTACTTGGGAGGCTGAGGCAGGAGAATAGCTTGAACCCGGGAGGTGGAGGTTGCAGTGAGCCGAGATCGTGCTATTGCACACCAGCCTGGGCAGCAAGAACAAAACTTTGTCTCAAATAAATAAATAAATAAATAAATAAATACTAGAGATCATGTATATATTGGCCAGGCGTGGTGGCTCATGCCTGTAATCCCAGCACTTTGGGAGGCCAAGGTGGGCAGATCACTTGAGGTCAGGAACTTGAGACCAGCCTGGCCAACATGATGAAATCTCGTCTCCACCAAAAATACAAAAATTAGCTGGGCATGGTGGCGCACGCCTGTAATCCCAGCTACTCAGGAGGTTGACGAAGGAGAATTGCTTGAACCTGGGCGGCAAAGATTGCAGTGAGCTGAGATCGAGCCACCACACTCCAGCATGAGCAACAGAGCAAGATTCCATATCAAAAAAAAAATAGAGAGAGAGATTATGTATATAGAGTGATCAGTTGAGACGTAGATATATTAACAGGCAACTAATTAATGCCAGTTATTATTATTACTGAGACCGTGTCTTGCTCTGTTGCCCAGGCTGGAGTGCAGCGGCGCAATCATAGCTCAAGCAATCCTCCCGCCTAACCCTCCTGTAGCTTAGGCCCACATCACCACGCCCAGCTAAGAAGCTTTGGTTTTTAAGATATGCTAACATGGTCAGTCTGATTATAGCCCAGTTCTTGCTTTCCTTTCCAGGCTCAGAAACAACTGATCTAATCTCATCTTTGTTATTTTCACCCTCCAAGTTTACCCAAGAGTAAGGGCTCTAGAAGCACAGGCATCTGAAATTTGGAGAAGGAGAAAGGTGCCTGAGGCTAGAGGAAGCAGGGGGTCTTCCCAGGAGGTGAAATGCAGCCGGGCCTTGAAATAAAGGGAGGCTTTGACAGATGCCTGGTACAGGGATCTGATAAATTGACAGGACTGTGACTCAGGAGCACTGGCTCTGGTCTCAGTTCTATTATTTATTGGTGGTGTGAGCAGTTAAGTCACTTCCCCTCATTGGGTTTACTAAGGTTCTCCTTCTGATGTCCACAGATGGATGGCTGGGCCTGAGAGACTGCTGAAGTCAGTGCAAAATGTGTCTGAGCATTTTTCTGGCAGAGTGTTCCCAGCTTTCATCAGATTCTCTAGGGGCTCTGACCTCACCAACTTGCAGACTGCTACAGTGACTCAGCAGCTTCCGGCCTGCCCCAGTGCCCTGCTGCTGCTGACTCACCAGCTGTGCCAGGGCTCTCCTAGCAGCTCCTGTTTAAACTCCCCAAGAGAGCAGCTGATGGGGGCCGCCTGTCCAATATGAATAACATCTGGGGGCAGAGCTGTGGGGCCAGGCGGCATCCCGTGCACTCAGAATAGAGTGACTGACTGGGAGTGTGATCATCCACAACCCAGGGGGTGACAGGGCCTCAGGATGCCAAATGGGACGTGTATGTACAAGGAGCCCTGATGGAGCTGTGGGCCCGGCCAGCAATCAGGCTTCCCCGGAGTGGGGACGTAATAACGAGCATCTTGTGTGGCCTTTCCACTCAGCCTGCGTGATTCATTTCTGTGTCTTCAGCTCTTGGTACAGCGCCTGGTATATACCAGGTGCTCATTAAATGTATTGCTAATACAATTTTGTCTTTAACAAGACAAAATGAGAAATGCTGTTGAGATGTGAACAGAACCCAATGGGAGTGGTGAGGAGTAAGTGTCCACCAGTTCCTAAAGCATAGCAAAGGCTTCCCTCTGGCAGCATCTTTTTTTGTTTGTTTGTTTTGAGACAGAGTCTCACTCTGTCACTAAGGCTGGAGTGTAGTGGCACGATCTCAGCTCAACCTCCACACCACCCCCCACTCCCCACTCCCACCGGGTTCAAGCGATTCTCCTGCCTCAGCCTTCTAAGTAGCTGGGACTACAGGCACGTAACACCAGGCCTGGCTAATTTTTGTATTTTTAGTAGAGACAGGGTTTCGCCATGTTGGCCAGGCTGGTCTCGAACTCCTGATCTCAGGTGATCCGTCTGCCTTGGCCTTCCAAAGTGCCGGGATTTACAGGCGTGAGCCACCGTGCCTGGCCTTAAATGGATTTTGAAGGATGAGTAAGAGTTTACCAGAGAAAGAGGTAGGAAACAGAATTCGAGGTGGGGAGTGGGTGTCTTTATAAGGCACATAAATGTGAAGCTGCATAGCTTATTTAGACATCTGAGAAAATGTGGGCAGAGTAGGTGGAACCAGGGGATGGAGGGCAAGGTTGGAAGTTTGAGGGAACAGAGATTGCAAAGCGGGGCTAGGTTCAAGGCCTTGTATTCCATAAAGCAGGGATGTCCATTCTTGTGGCTTCCCTGGGCCATATGGGAAGAAGAAAAATTGTCTAGGGCCACACATAAAATACACTAACACTAATGATAACTGATGAGCTAAAAAAAAAAAAAATCACAACAAAAATCTCATGATGTTTTAAGAAAGTTTACAAATTTGTGTTGGGCTGCATTCAAAGCCGTCCTGGGCTGCATGTGGTCTGCAGGCCATGGGTTGGACAAGCTTGCTATGAAGAAATGGTGGTCGGGCGCGATGGCTCACATCTGAATCCCAGCACTTTGGGAGGCCGAGGCGAGTGGATCACCGGAGGTCGGGAGTTCAAGACCAGCCTGACCAACATGAAGAAACCCTGTCTCTACTAAAAATACAAAATGAGCCAGGCGTGGTGGCACATACCTGTAATCCCAGCTCCTCAGGAGGCTGAGGCAGGAGAATCGCTTGAACCTGGGAGGTGGAGGTTGCAGTGAGCTGAGATAGTGCCATTGCACTCCAGCCTGGGCAACAAGAGCAAAACTCCATTTAAAAAAAAAAAAAAAAAAAAGAAGAAAAGGAAATGGTCAGAGAAGTAGAAGGAAGACTGAGAGCAATCAGAGTATAGTGGGTGAGTATACTATATAGATTCTTCTTTCAGGGCCAAGGCACCCACTGCCTCTCCACCATGGGGGTGTCTGCTGAGGGCTGGCAATTGTGCCCTCTCCAGGAATTCCCCTCAGCCAACGGAGCCCCTCATCCAAGCTTGCACTCCCTCCCCTGGGACATATTATCTTGGGCTATAAAGGCCCACACCCCTTACCCCAATTGAGAGCCATTCTGCAGCACTATCCCTGCAACGCCGTATGGGCTGAGGCCAACATTACAACTTCATCGTAGTTCGGTGTCCCCTATCTTGCTGCCCTCACGGCCTCACAGGTGTGATCCTGAGAACACACCCCAGTAAACTCCTGCCTACTCATCTCAGCCTTAGACTGTGGTTCCCAGGCAACCCCATCTGAGACAGATGGCAAATATGTCAATCCAAGAGCCAACTCTGAAAGCAGAGGAGTACTGAGTTGAGACGGCTTCAGGAGGCAAGGTCTATTGGTGGTGTCTGCCATGAATGAGGAAGTGGGCAGTGGGGACGTGTGTGGTGCGTATTAAGCATCCCTGCGGAGTGGCACTGTATCACTGATGCCAAAGGCAGGGGCGGGAGGGGAGGACTTGTAGAAAGGAGAAGCAAACCAACAGTGCCAGAGGTTAAAGGGAACAGAGGGTGCTGGTGGACTTTCCAAGAAGGAATTGACTCCCTACTTTCCAGAAGCCATTTGGGGGATCAGTGGGCTGGATTAGAGTTAGTTGGGAGGGATAGTAGTAGTTATGGTGAGTGTATACTGCCATACTGTGTATGTCACTGAAGGGAAGGTGGGAGAAAGCACAGTGGCTCATGTGAAAGTCAAGGGTAAAGAAAGATTTCTTTTAGGATAGGAGAGCCTTGGGCATACTTAGAGTCTGACAGGGAAAAGTCAATGCACAGAAGGAGACGGAAGATATAAAAAAGGAAAGGGGGGCCGGGCGCGGTGGCTCAAGCCTGTAATCCCAGCACTTTGGGAGGCCGAGACGGGCGGATCACGAGGTCAGGAGATCGAGACCATCCTGGCTAACAGGGTGAAACCCCGTCTCTATTAAGAAATACAAAAAACTAGCCGGGCGAGGTGGCGGGCGCCTGTAGTCCCAGCTACTCGGGAGGCTGAGGCCGGAGAATGGCGTGAACCCGGGAGGCGGAGCTTGCAGTGAGCTGAGACCCGGCCACTGCACTCCAGCCTGGGCGACAGAGCGAGACTCCGTCTCAAAAAAAAAAAAAAAAAAAAAAAAAAGGAAAGGGGCTGGACACAATGGCTCACACCTGTAATCCCAACCCTTTGGGAGGCTGAGGCTGAGGTCAGGAGTTTGAGACCAGCCTGGCCAACATGGCGAAACCCTGTCTCTACTAAAAATACAAAAATTAGCCAGGGGTGGTGGCGTGTGCCTGTAATCTCAGTTACTTGGGAGGCTGAGGTAGGAAAATCACTTGAACCTGGGAGACGGAGGTTGTAGTGAGCCAAGAATGCACCACTGCACTCCAGTCTGGGTGACAGAGTGAGACTGTCTCAAAAAAAAAAAAAAAAAAAAAGAAAGAAAGGGGCTGGACGCAATGGCTCACACCTGTAATCCTAGCACTTTGGGAGGCAGAGGCAGGTGGATCACTTGAGGTCAGGAGTTTGAGACCAGCCTGGTGAACATGGCGAAACCCCATCTCTACTAAAAATACAAAAATTAGGCCGGGCGTGGTGGCTCAAGCCTGTAATCCCAGCACTTTGGGAGGCTGAGACGGGTGGATCACGAGGTCAGGAGATCGAGACCATCCTGGCTAACACGGTGAAACCCCGTCTCTACTAAAAATACAAAAAAACTAGCCGGGCAAGGTGGCGGGTGCCTGTAGTCCCAGCTACTCGGGAGGCTGACGCAGGAGAATGGCGTGAACCCGGGAGGCGGAGCTTGCAGTGAGCTGAGATCTGGCCACTGCACTCCAGCCTGGGCGACAGAGCAAGACTCCGTCTCAAAAAAATAATAATAATAATAATAATTAGACGGGTGCGGTGGCACACACCTGTAGCCCCAGCTACAAAGGAAGCTGAGGCAGAAGAATCGTTTGAACCCAGGGGACAGAGGTTGCAATGAGCTGAGATCACACCATTGCACTCCAGCCTGGGCGACAGAGCAAGGCTCCATTTCCAAAAAAAAAAAAAAAAAAAAAAAAGAGAGAGAGAGAAAGGAAAGAAAGAACAATTGACAAAGCAAAGTACCAGAGAAGTGATATTAAAAATATTCATTGATGGTTCCTGGTGATATAGCAGTTAGGAAATAATTAATTCAACAAAGTGAAAGACGCAGGCATCAACCAACCAAAATAGACAGAGTATCAGTCCTGTCCAAAAAGTCACAGGAGCTGATCAGCAAAAGTATAGTAGTGTTTAGTGGCTAAACTTGCAAAGGGGAGGAAAATACGTAAAGCCTTGCAAAGAAGAGGAAGGACATCTCCTTCTCAGAGAAAAGGAAGGAGTAAAACAGTATTTGGGTATGAAATAAATTAAAAATTACATAGGGGTTGCAGTATTGTTAACAAGATTGGGAATGAAGCAGAAAACTGAAGATAACAAAAACTTAATCAAGATAGGAGTTTGTTTACATAAATAAAGCCCGCAAGGGACAGCCTGGAGCAGGTATAATCATCAGGGACGCAGGCTTCTCTCTTGTTGTTTCGTCATCCTTAACGAGGCTTCTCCCTCATGGCCCAGAATGGATGCTTGAGCTCCTGGCATTATGTCTACAATCCAGGCAGCGGGCTGAAGAAGGGAGGTTGTAGCCAGGGCTGATATTTAGCTTATACATATCAGTAGAACTGTACCAGTAATTAAATTATAAAGAGCAGGGTTCGTATAATCCAGCACTTTGGGAGGCCGAGGTGGGCAGATCACCTGAGGTCAGGAGTTCGACAGCAGCCTAGCCAACATGGTGAAACACCGTCTCTACTAAAAATATAAAAATTAGCCGGGCGTGATGGTGGGCACCTGTAATCCCAGCTAGTTGGGAGGCTGAGGCAGGAGAATTGCTTGAACCCAGGAGGCAGAGGTTGCAGTGAGCCAAGATGGCGCCACTGCACTCCAGCCGGGGCGACAGAGCAAGTCTCCATCTCAAAATAAATAAATAAATAAATGTAAAATTAAATAAAAATAAGTAAATTATGAAGGACTTCTGTACCAGTTGGCAACAACTGCTAGCCCCCTGCTGCCCACCCCCGCTGCCGGCTCATCCCCAGGAACCATCCACCCCTCCAAGACAGCAGCCTGGCTCAGTTGGGGCCTTCTAGGACATTCCCCCAGCACTATGGACAGTGTCCTGGCAGTACCAGTTGTTAAATATTTGAATATTTGCACTGGATATATGCCTTCCTTTAAAAAACAGTACCTAGAAATCACAAATTGGGTACTTGTTTTTTTTAATCTCATTGGCCACAATGAAGTCCCGTGGCTGCAAGGGAGGTTGGGATGTGTAGTTTTTATTGTAGGTGGCCACGTGCCCTGCTAGAAATAAGGGGTCTGATTAGTAACTATCAAATCAAGGAGAAGGGGGTGAAGGATATTAGAGGGTGTAGCAGACTGTGCCACAGGGGAGGGTGAATAGGTGCTGAGAAGCACAGAGGGCTTGGTGAGCTTGGCTGCACTGTTGAGTGCTTCAGCAGCCCAGGGGAGGTAGGGGTATAGGAGGAGAAGTCAGAGGCTGGGAATTGGTGGATGATGGGAGAGGTGTCCCTGGGACAGCCTGAACCTGCCCTGAGTGATGCCTGAAGTCTCATTCGAGGCACAAGGACAAGTGCAGGCTGGAGGGCCTGAAGGCCAGAGGGCTCAAGGAGGAAGATGCTGGAGGGAGAGAACCTGTCATTGTTTGAGACAGGGTGAGGGGTCAAGGGAGGTTTCCAGGGCATTAGGGGGCTCTAGGGTGGCTGTTTAGGGTGTTGGAGTGGAGCCTTGGGGTCAAGCAGGTGGGCTGGGCCTCAGTGGTAGATACATCTTGTCTCCTCGGCTATCTTGGCCAGGAACTTTCAGTTGTAGAAAAAGTAACAGATGGAGGCCATCTGGGGCCACAGGGAACATCATTATTATTATTTGAGATGGGATCTTGCTCTGTTGCCCAGGCTGACATGCAGAGGGGTGCAACTGCAGCCTCACCCTCTTGGGTTCAAGCCATCCTCTCATCCCATAACCTCCAGAGTAGCTGGGATCACAGACCTGTATCACCACACCTGGCTAATTTTTGCATTTTTTTTGTAAAGACAGGGTTTTGTCAGGTTGCCCAGGATGGTCTCCAACTCCTGGGCTCAAGTGATCCTCTCACCTTGGCCTCCGAAAGTGCTGGGATTATAGGCATGAGCCACCGTGCCCAGCTGGAAAATTATTAAAAGGGTCTGGCAGGTGGGGATTTCAAGAGATCTCAGACACAAAAATTGGGGCCTCATGCAGAACTGAGATCCAGAACGGGAAGGCCATTGAGAAACCTTAAGCATGGCTCACATTTCTAAGGAAAAATATCTTTCCAGTTCCTTGAAGACTTGAGCTCCCAGAGGGTGGTGGTGGAAGGGATTTTCTTTTCTCTTTTAAATTTTCCCATATTAATTTTGTTTTTTAAAAATTACAGTGTGGACATTTCCATGAGTGAAATAATGCAAGATGAGTTCATCCAAAGTCAGAATTTCCCCCCTACTTCCAATTCTCTGTTCCCCTCCTGGCTGAAATCCTGCGCTTGTGGGAGGGAGAGGGACAGGGTGGAGGGCTATGGCTGCCCGTGCATCCTCTCTTTGGGGTGCTGCAGGCTGCAGGATCTTTTTGTTTGTTTGTTTTCAGGTTTTTTTTTTTTTTGAGACAGTCTCGCTCTGTCACCCAGGCTATAGTGCAATGGCAGGATCTCAGCTCACTGCAGCCTCTGCCTCCTGGGTTCAAGCGATTCTCATACCTTAGCCTCCCAGGTAGCTGGGATTATAGGCGCGTGCCACTACGCCCGGCTAATTTTTGTATTTTTAGTAGAGACGGGGTTTCACCATGTTGGCCGGGCTGGTCTCGAACTCCTGACCTCAAGTGGTCTGCCCGCCTTGGCCTCCCAAAGTGCTGGGATGACAGGCGTGAGCCACCGCGCCCGGTGGGATCCAGGATCTGGAAGCTCTCCACCAGTTCTGCCACCCTCTCTGGGAAGTCAGCAGCAGGGCTTACTAGCAGATGGGCTTTGGCCTCTCGCTCTGCCCATGTTTCTTGGGACCCAGATTCCTGGAAGACTTGCTGCAGCCTGGCCCTTGCTCCCTCCTCCTGCTGTTTCAACGCTGCTTCAGTACCGTTGCTCTATCCAGCCAGTTTCCGCAGTCATCTCTTCATTTTTCAGCACTTGGGATCTTTCCAACTTCCATGGTTCTAAAGGACCCTTCTGTGAACACTTCGGACAAAATATTCCTTCACTTCTGGAGTATTTCCCTGAGGGTACATAGCCAGGAACGGCATAAGGGAGCCAGAGGGTTTGAGGAGCTTCACAGTTCTTGCTGCCTATGCCTACACGCAGATGGTTCAGAAGGTTTTTTTTTTTTTTTTTTTTTTAGAGGATTTAAGCGTCTACTGACTAGGTAAAAAAAAATTAATAATAATCTACTTATTGCCTTTATATTATTTATTAAAATTCTGTCCTCATGAAGTTCCGGACGAGGTGGATGAAGTAGCATATTACTGTTGAGTTACAGGTGAGGAGATAAAAGGCAGAAAGTTTCTCTAAAAAACACTGACATATTCCTCTAGGTATGAAGGAGGAATATTAAAAAAAAAAAAAAAAAAAGGCCAGGTGTGGTGGCTCACACCTGTAATCCCAGCACTTTGGGAGGCCAAGACAGGAGGATCCCTTCAGGTCAGAGTTTGAGAACAGCCTGGCCAACATGGTGAAATCCTGTCTCTACCAAAACATACAAAAAATCTAGCCAGGTGTGGTGGCATGCACCTGTTATCCCAGCTACTCGGGAGGCTGAGGCAGGAGAATCGCTTGAACCTGGGAGGTGGAAGTGGCAGTGAGCCGAGATCGCACCATTGCGCTCCAGCCTGGCCAATAGAGTGAGCCTCCATCTCCAAAAAAACAGAAAAACAAACAAAAAAAACCCACGAGTTCTGGTTCAGGCTCTTGTTAACCAGCCCTGAGATATCAGTAGCTCTACCAGATGAGAGGGGATGATCTGAGGTCTCTGAGCTTCCTTTTGGCTTGGAGTCCTGTAACCTCTGCATGGAACACTGGGATGCTTTGCTCCTCCATCTGCAAGGAGCTGAAGGAGTGGGGATTTGTCCTAGAGCCCCAGCTCCCTTGCTTTTAACCAGCTGTTGTGTGGTCTGCCTCACGCTTCTGCCTGGCCTGGGAAGCCCAAAGGTGGAGCAGCCACCAAGTCTCCATCTGGCCACTGAGGCCAACCTGTGAGGCATCCAGTTGAGACCACATCTTGTCCCAACTCACTCAGCTGCCTCACATGGCCCACGGTGGTGCATGGGGCACACTTCCCCATCTGGCTCCCCAGAGGAAGTCAGAGCTGTGGTGGGGGCCGGAGGTGGGGGGAGCTTAGGGAGATTGCAGGGGAGCAGAACTGAAGGTTCTGAGGCCTTAGTCCCTGAGGCTGTTCTCCAGAGGGGATTGCAGATTGGAGGAAGTGGGACAACTGTAGGTTTGCCCTTCCTAGGTCAGGAAACTAGGCTTCAGGCCAGGTTCTGTCTCTATCTGTTGTGTGACCTTGGATAAATGTCCTGCCCTCTCCTGGGCTCAGTTTCCCTACAGGTACAATGATGGAACGGGACTAAATGACCTCTAAGTGCCTGCCCTAAGGGGCTAAGAGTCCCCTCCTTTCCCTGCCTTGGGGTTGGCAGGTTCTTGTCCTTCTGGAGGGGGCCATCATTCTCTGTTCAGGAGCTGGCAGGAGCAGCCACAGGCAGAGGATGACTGGCTTTGTGTGGGCCACCCAGGCCTTCCTTTCTTATTCTGGATTCAGGTGGCTGCTGGACATGGTGGCACTGCTCCCATTTCCAGCAAGGCGGATTTTTAGCTGGGTTCTCAGATTCTGGCTTTGCTTCTCGTTCCCTTCTCCAGAGGCTGAGGCACTTCCTCCTCTCTCTTGTTTTTCTCCTCAGTCCCTTTCCTCCACTGCCTCTAACTCCACGGACAAACCATGGCGGAGCCTTGGGAGGGGATGTTTTTAATACTGAAAAGCTTGTCTGTGGCTCATGGGGAGACCCACAGTCTCGTGAAAGGGACTGCACACGTGACATGTTAAGAGGGAAAGGAGGGCACAGAATAAAGCTGCTTCTAAGTACTAGAAACATGATTTAGGAGACAGTGTGGGTCCAGTGGTAAGTCTGAATCCTAACTGTAAGAACTTGTATACATTGTTCACCTTTTTGACTTGTTGGGGCTCAGAAAACATACCCCAAAATATGGCACTTTGACATGCTGATTTCTTTGAACTAACGGAGATTAGAAGGTCACAACAAAGACCTTGGCCTTCTTCTGCCCTCCTGTCTCTCGCCTCTCTTTCTCCCTCAAAAGGAGTCACAGAAACTCAAATTCCTCTTCCCCAAGGCATAGAATCTAGAATGCCTGTGCCCCAAAGCCATCCATAAAACCAAGAATGGTCAATCTCTTTTCTTCTCCTTTCTCCTTTGAAGACCCTCCCCATACCCGGGAGGAAGGAACACAAAGGCCTAGGAGAATCTGAACCGACAGGCTGCTGGGTTTCCTCTCAGTCTATCACCATGAAACCACACCCTTGGCTGGGCATGTTTTTACATGTTCGGTTTTCATCGAACCTCGGCATAAAAATTAAGTTTTCCCTAGGTCTTTGGGTCTTAATTTCTGAAGGCTTCCATGTCACATAAAACGTTGATTACATAAATTTGTTATGCTTTTCTCTTAAGCTGTCTCTTGCTACAGGAGTGTTGGTTGTGACTCTTATGATCTCTTACGTTGGGTGAGGAATGGTAGTACATCTTTAACGGTACCACAATGTGAGGCTTAAACTTTTTTTTTTTTTTGTGATGGAGTCTTGCTCTGTCATCCAGGCTGGAGTGCAGTAGCGTGATCTCGACTCACCACAACCTCCGCCTCCCAGGTTTAAGCGATTCTCCTGCCTCAGCCTCCTGAGTACCTGGGACCACAGGTGTGCACCACCACGCCTGGCTAATTTTTGTATTTTTAGTAGAGACAGGGTTTCACCATATTGGTCAGGCTGGTCTCGAACTCCTGACCTCATGATCCGCCCGCCTCGGCCTCCCAAAGTGTTGGGATTACAGGCGTGAGCCACCACGCCCAGCCCAGACTTGCCTTTGACCAGGTGCCACCACCTGCCCCCACGTGCTCCTGGCCAGGACTGAGTCCTGTACCCTCACCGTTACACGACTACTCATTCTCTGTGAAACCTCAAGCTATTCTGTGTGAAACCCGCTACTACAACGGGCTGATTTTTTTGTATTTTTTTTGTAGAGATGGGGTTTCACCACGTTGCCCAGGCTGGTCTTGAACTCTCCGCCCGCCTCGGCCTCCCAAGTGTTGAGATTACAAGTGTCAGCCACCGCGGCGGCCAACAATGTGGAGATTTAAAAGGTATTGTTACATATATAATCTCTGACCTATTAATAGGGTTTTTCTTTTATGACTTTTCCCTTCCTTTTCTCGAAGTTCTTCCTCACTCCTCCCCATAGCCCTTCCCTTCGCTCCTCCCATTGTCCCCCAATTGGCCTCCCCTTCGCGCAGGCGCCCTCAGAGGCGCTGAGTCAGGGTGCTGATGAGCCCGGGCAGGCCCGGACTGGGCGGGGTTAGCGCCTGCGCACTGGACGGCTTCGGGGCAGGGCAGATTTATATCTGCGGGGATCAGCTGACGCTCCGCATTGCAGACTGCGGAGTCAGGCGGCGCTATGTACGCTCTCTTCCTCCTGGCCAGCCTCCTGGGCGCGGGTAAGCCCTGGGACCCTCAGTCTGGGGAGGAGGTGCCTCGCAGCGTCCATCGGCCCCAGTGTGGGCTGTGCCGGGCCTGGTCCCTCTGCTCCCCCTGCCCGGGTTGGCGAGGGGGCGCGCACTGCGCAGGCGCGTTCGCCGGCTTTCTCTGGGCGACCGGGGGCTCCGTGGGGCGGGCTGCGAAAATGCCCCCGGGAGGGCGGCCCAGGCCCTAGGCAGCATCTCCCTTGGGGCTGGAGTGGGTTCCTGCGCGGTGGGGGCCCCGAGGCCTTCCCTCAGACTGCGTTTTCCACTGTGGGGTAGGTCTTGTAGGGTGACCCCTTGGGCAGCTGTGTTGTGCCTGTGCTGGGCGCACGTGATGGAGGTGGGCTGGAGCCCCGTCCCGCAGGACACTTTGGCCGTTGGCTTCAGTTGCCTGTCTGTAAGGGTAGCGAAGCTGCAGGAAGCACATGTATATCATCTGTGTTGACGTTTGCGTATGTATTTACTCCGGATTCTAGGTGTTGACAAAACGAGTCAGACTCTAAAATATTTTGAGATTTATTCTGAGCCAAATATGAGTGACCATGGGCCGTGACACAGCCCTCAGGAGGTCCTGAGAACATATGCCCAAGGTGGTCTGGGTACAGCTTGATTTTACGTGTTTTAGGGAGGTATGACACATCAATCACATACATTTAAGAAATACTTTGGTCTGGTTCAGAAAGGCGGGACAACTCAAAGCGGCAGGGGGCTTCCAGGCCATAGGTAAATTTAAACATTTTCTAGTTGATAGTTGGCTGAGTTTATCTGAAGACCTGGGATCAATAAAAAGAAAATATTCAAGTAAAGATAAAGGATTGTGGAAACCAAGTTTTATTGTGCAGAGGAAGCTCTGAGGTAGCCAACTTAAGAGAGCGAGCACGTTGTAAAATGTTTCTATGGACCCGAAAGGGTGTCTGGCTCTTAGTTGATTATCTCCTGGATCTGGGAAGGAAAACATAGGGAGAAGGGGATTCTCTATAGAATGTGGATTTTTCCCACAAGAGACTTTGCAGGGCAATTTCAAGGTATGGCAAGGAAATATATTTTGGGCTTAGATATTTTGCTTTTTTTTTTCCTTGTCTCATAATGTTATGCCAGAGTCAGATTGGAAAGTAAGTCACGATATATAGGGTCAAATAAAACCTATCTGATGAGAATTTGTGATTTGTAGGGTATGACTCCCTAGACCCCTTAGATTGGAATTTGGCCAAGCTAAAAAAAAAAATATCAGAGCTTAATTCTCATAGGTATTGAAGGCGATATAGTGTTTTGTGGTCCAGTTATTTTGCCATGGAGTCCTCATTTCACTTGCTTTGAAATGTCTTGCATCTGGGCGCGGTGGCTCATGCCCGTAATCCCAGCACTTTGGGAGACCGAGGTGGGAGGATCGCTTGAGCCTAGGAGTTGGAGACCACCCTGGGCAACATAGCAAGACCCCGCCTGTTAAAAAAAAAAAAAAAAAGAGAGAGAGAAAAGAAAGTCTTGCACACTATTGGCCGTTTGTGTTTTATTTGTTCGTTTTTGAAACGGAGTTTCGCTCTTGTTGCCCAGGCCCGAGTGCAATGGCGCAGTCTGGGCTCACTGCAACCTCCGCCTTCCGAGTTCAAGCCATTCTCCCACCTCAGCTTCCCAAAGTGCTGGGATTACAGGCGTGAGACACCGCACCCAGTCCCCACCACAATTTCTGTTTCTTAGTAACTATATGTAATTTAAGGGCTGGCTGCCATTTTAGCCACCATACAGCTACCCAGATTTTAATAAACAGTGACAAAGTGGATGACAGGGTTGATGCAAAACCAAAGAAATGTGTTAGCTTTCAGCAGCTCTCAAGAATGTCTCTTGACCCTATACCAAGCTCTTAAATTTGTTTTACCTGTGCACAGTGAAAGGCGATCTGCTTACTAAAAAAATCATTTTGGTTTTATATTCAAGCTTATACTGCTGTTATTCTATGGTCTGTATAATAAACTAATGCTGGTCTCTAAATTTTTTATACTGATTCAGAGCAATTTTTTTCTTACTTTTTACATTATCCATTGTTCTTGTTGACGTTGAGTCACTCTTCACAAGACCCTTAAGAGTTCTGATTCACTCACATCACCCAAAAGGGACTTAATTGTGTCTTGGGAAATGTAAAATCCACCTCGGGTATATATGGGCTTATGGTTAACCACAGTATTTTGTTAACCAAGGGACCCTCTTCCCTGAAAACTCTGGTAAATGGGAGGTATTGTAATGGCCTTGGTCAAACTTTGCTGTCCTGCCTTTAGGATTAGGCCAAAGTCAGTGCTGATAACAGTGTTTGAATGCTGCCTGGCCTTCACAGCTGTGGCCCCTTTGTGATTTTTTTGGAATTGTTACTCCTAAAATTTCTAGACATGATAATGAGTTTTGTTCGTGAAAGTGCCTGGTGACTGCAGCTATTGTCTGCTGCCTGGGAGGCATTTAGAACTTTCTTCGTGACACTGTTATAGTACAGAGTGTCACCCTGAATTGGGGCGGGCTTTGTATTTTGTGTTTCAGTGATGTCCTGATGGTAGAGACACTTGCTTTTGAGTTACTTTGCCCATCCAGCTGCCTCTCCTTTTTACCCACCTAAAAGCGAAAGCAAAGCCATGGCACCGTGGGAGAATTGGAGAGCATCTAATCTAACCCCTTTGGAAGAAATGAAGACCTGGAAGTGCCCAGAGGTGATTCTCCCAAATCACAGACCATTTACTGGGGATGCCAGGACCAGAACCCAAGACTCTACAGTGCTCGCTTTTTCAGTATCCCTCTGTCAACATGGACCTCTTAACTTTTAAAAACTTAGTGTAAGTTACATACATGGAAGATTAAGTAGACAACTTGATGAATTACCACAAAGTGAGCCCGCCCGTGTAAGCAGCCCCCGAGGTTGGGGAGCAGAGCAGTGGCATCCAGGCATCCAGAGGACCCTGTTCACCCATTCACTGCCCTGTCCCACTTGCCCCAAAGGAAACATTTTTGTTAACCTTTGAATGCCATAGATGTAAAGGCTGCAGTTTCGAACTTTTACAAATGGGATCATGGAGGCTGTTGCTGTTGGGTGAGTCCTCTGGTGGAAAAAGGAGCATGTTCATGAGCTAGGTGTAAGGCATGAGGGATGGTGCCTGGATGTGGCAGGTGCTCCCTGAAGCTTAGATGCTCTGATAGCTGTCAGCTGTGTGGTGGCTAGCCAGCTGAATGTTGTCTACCCCACACTAAGACAGGTGTGTTTTCTGGGCATGCTAGAAGGTATTAACATATTTTCTTTCAATAACATATGAATTTATTGCCTGGCCTGCTGAATATCAGTAGGAACTTCAGGTCTTGGCCTGTCAGGGATTTTGGATAAATCTCCTGTTTATCAATAGTAAATCAGTTTTATTCTGTGAAAATAAGAGTATAATTCCTGAAGAAAGAAGGGTTTATTTGTTTTAACAAATCAGTGATTTGTCACGTCCTTGAAGTACATTTGACACGTTGTTTTGTTTTTTTCTTTCTTTTTTTTTTGGAGCAGAAAGTTTAATAGGCAGAAGAAAGGAGAGAGGAGAGCAGCTCTCTCTTGTGAAAGAGAGGCATCCGAAAGGGAAAAACCTGACAGGTTGTTTTTGAGATGGAGTCTTGCTCTGTCCCCAGGCTGGAGTGCAGTGGTGCGATCTTGGCTCACTGCCACTTCCGCTTCCTGGGTTCAAGCGATTTTCCCGCCTCTGCCTCCCGAGTAGCTAGGATTATAGGCGCCCACCACCATGCCGGCTAATTTTTGTATTTTTAGTAGAGATGGGGTTTTGCCATGTTGGCCAGGCTGGTCTTGAACTCATGACCTCAAGTGATCTGCCTGCCTCAGCCTCCTAAAGTGCTGGAATTACAGGTGTGAGCCACAGCGCCCGGCCCTGACAGGTTGTTTGGAGAAGGAACTCTGAGAGTTGAAGTCTGTTGGATTAATTGGTGTGGCATTTTCTAGATGAGGGAAAGGAGAACTTAGTCTTCCATTTTCTCGGTGAGTGAAACCATGGGATGTCCAGATAGCTGTTGGGAAGTGGAAGGGTGGGGCGGGGTGTTGCTGGCTGGGGACAGCACCTAATGAGGCATGCTTAGGAAGTTCTCAAGGCCAAGACCAAAGCCACTTAGACAGGTATGCATGGCAGCTTTGGAGGCAGCTTCTAGCAGGGATTCTAGAGTACTGGCTGCCAGGCTGTAAGCCTTGCTTTCTGGCTCCTTTTTGGTTCTGCCACCAGGAAGGAGAGTCTGGATATTCTTCAGATAAATGAAAGAGAGTACTAATTAGAATTACATTGCCCTGCTTGCCCTTTTTTAAAAATTATTTTATTTATTTTTTTGAGACAGAGTCTTACTCTGTTGCCCAGGCTGGAGTGCAGTGGCGTGATCTCGGCTCACTGCAACCTCTGCTTCCCGGGTTTAAGTGATTCTCATACCTCAGCCTCCCAGGTAGCTGATAGCTGAGATTACAGGGGTGTGCCACCACGCCTGGCTAATTTTTGTATTTTTAGTAGAGATGGGGTTTCGCCATGTTAGCCAGGCTGGTCTTGAACTCCTGACCTCAAGTGATCTGCCTGCCTCGGCCTCCCAAAGTGTTGGGATTACAGGCGTGAGTCACCGCACCTGGCCTTTTTTTTTTTTTTTTTTTTTTTTAAGGCTTTAAAACAGTGATGATAAATACAGTGATTGGGATGAAGATTTTGGCTGTTGCAAAAGTACTAATTGCTTTATTTTTTTATTACATGAAGTTCCAAAAAACTTTATGGCATTTGTAATATTGTATGTTGGGAGAAGATGACAATGTGGAGTGGAAGTTTCACATTATCTCATTGCTGACAGTAGCCATACGACCTTGGGCAAGTTGCTTAAAGTCTCCCGTATTTCATCATTTGTAAAGTGGCATTAATCATTCCTATTTCACTGGGCTGCTGTTTAGCTTTAATAAATTAGGTGAATACAGAAAAGGACTTAGTTAGTATTGTTTGTTGCTGTACCACTAATACAAATAATGTATTGTCAATATCTTTGTCCCCCCAGCACAGCGACCTATTTTCTGCCCTTGATTTTGTGATTTCCTTTGGCATCTTCGTTTCAAAGGACGTTGTGACTTTAACAAAATTAAATTGACTTATTAAAAACATACATGCTGGGTATAATTAGTGAGTCAGGAAAACAAGCCAGGGTAGGTACACAGCAGTTAGGAGGGAGTTGGTAGGCAGTTCATAGTCTAGGTAGCCAAACTAGGTGTAGCTGCAGGTGATCTTGACATCAGAGCAGCCCAGCAGATCAGAGCTGGTTCCTGGTAACCTGAATGCTTGGGTCTGCACCTGTTGTCACTAACCCTGGACCTGAGGTAGTCTGTTCCAGCCCCCTAGTTCAGTTTCCCCATTCATAAATGGAGGCGAGCTGTTTAGAGTAGATAATAGATGGACGTGGGAAGCCAGGTCAGTCAGTAGAATGGAGTGTAGAATACAAGGTTTGTCTCCGTCACTGCTGGCCCCAGGCCCTCCTCAGACAGCCTAGTAGCAGCTCCCTTAGGAGCTTGCAGAGGTACACCCCATGTGTGAGTTCCTTCTGCCTTTTTTCTTTTTAACACGCATAATAGTATATTCTACTGACTGTTTTGCTTGTTGCTTCTTAAATTGTGAAACATTTTAAAAGTGGAAGATTCTCATGAGCACGTGTATGCAACACCCAGGTTAAGAAATGGAACCTGACAACCCAGCTGCCGCCATAGACAGCCACCTTCCTGGACTTGTTTTTCCTCCCCCTTAGGTCTTTTTCCTCCCCTACATGTGACTGGAAGCTTCAGCAGTGTGTATAGAGTATTGTTTTGGATATTTTAAACATTTTGCAAATATTGTATCCAACAGTCTTTCCCTTTATCCTTGGGGGATGTGTCCCAAGACCCCCAGGGGATGCCAGAAGCTGTGGATGAGACCAAACCTTATATTTAGTATGTTTTTTCTTATGCATACATACCTGTGATAAAGTTTAGTTTATAAATTAGGCACAGTAAGGGATTAACAACAACTAGTAATACAGAACAATTAAAACAATATGTAATAAAAATTCTGTGAATGTGGTCTTTGTCTCTCAGAATACATTTTCAGACCACATTTGACCGTGGGTAACTGACATGGTAGACAAGGAAGCTATGGTTAAAGAGGGACCACTCTATATTGTTGGGTTAGTTTTTTGTTTTGCTAGGAAGGTTTATCTACGTTGATAATGTGTAGATTACTGTTACGCCTTTTAGAATTTGTCTAGAAGGCTTTCTGGTTTTTACTGGAAAGCCCTCCACAAAAAAGAAAATGCGTAGACCTGTTTCATTTTCACTACAATATAGTATTCAAATTATAGAATTTCTTTTTCTTTTTTTTTTTTTTGAGACGGAGTCTTGCTCTGTCACCCAGGCTGGAGTGCAGTGGCGTGATCTTGGCTCACTGCAACCTCCACCTCTTGAGTTCAAGGGATTCTCCTGTCTCATCCTCCCGAGTAGCTGGGATTATGGATGCATGTCACCACGCCTGGCTAATGGTTGTATTTTTAGTACACACAGGGAGGGCTTCACCACATTGGCCAGGCTGGTCTCGCACTCCTGACCTCAGGTGATCTGCCCTCCTCAGCCCCCCAAAGTGCTGGGATTACAGGTGTGAGCCACTGAACCCGGTCTATATCATTTCTATTCTAGTGATAGACATTTAGATAATTTCTAGTTTTTTTCTGTTACAGCCTGCTTCGGTAAAAATTCTTGCACATGTCTCCTTGTGCACATGGAAAGCATTTCTCTAGGGAATATGTCTAAGAGCAGAATTGCTGAGTTGTGGAGTAACTAACAATTATAGAAGTACTCTCAGATGATCTTGGCAGTTGCCATTCCATAACATATTCGATTTCCAGTTACTGCATGCCTTTGTTAGCATTTGATACTGTTAAAACTTTAAATTTTGCTAATTTGATAGGAGTAAAATGACTTAGTGGTTTCATTTGCATTTCTCCTTTTGTTTTCTTAAACAGTATATCCTAGAGGTCACTTCATGCTAACACAGATAGATGTACTTAAATTTTAAAATTTGAGATAATGTTAGATTTACAGAAAAGTTACAAAGGTAGTATACTGAGTTCCTGTATACCCTTCACCTAGCTTTCCATACTGTCAACGTGTTGTATAACCATGATACGTTTGCCAAAAGCAAGGAATTAATATCAGGACACTCACTATCTAGATTGCAAACTTTATTATTTGGATTTTTACCAGTTTTCCCACTAATCTCATTTTTTGGTTCCTGGGTCCAACCGGCTATGCCACATAGCCCTTGGCTCTCAGGTCTCCTTAATCTCTTCCCGCTTCCCAGCTGAGTATTTCATTGTATGGATGTGTCTATTTAATGCCTATTGATGGACATCGACATCTAATAAAATGTGAGGTGAATTCTAATGAGACTTGTAAATGTAAAAATCGTAAATTCTGGCCACATTTGGACAGATACTGCCTTTGAAAAATTATTTACATGAGAGGAAACAACATGACTAAGATTGAAGAAGACGCAGAGAAAGTTCTTTTGGCCAGTAGTTGTCACGTTGCTTACGACTCTTTCAGTAGCTGTGATGGGATGCCGTTCTGTATGAGTAAATCTGTTCTTCAGGCATTGATACCAGAGGGCCATGTGGCTTCCTATAGCACTAGGAATAAAACTCAGAGTGTGTTGGCAAGGTCGCCTGTCACCTGGTGATTGGCCACCTCTCAGTTCCTCCCCCTGTCTTCTGTCTGGCCTGCTGTCCAGGCTCCTGGCCCCTTCCTTGTTGGTGTTCATAGATTTTCCATTTTGAATTCCACCTCTCTGAGACATCTTCCTCCCTGGGTAACCCATGGGGCTTCCTCTCTCTATGCATTCAGGTCCCTGCTTGATGTTGCCTTATCAGTGTTCCCCACGGATCTGTCTGAAATAGCTGCCCCACCCCACCTTGCTTTATCTGTAGCACTCACCGCTACCTGGCGTTGTGGTGTGTGCGTTGTCTTGATCACTTGCTGTGTCTGCAGCCTGTGGAGCAGTTTGGGCACATAACAGGTGCTCAGCATTGATGAGTGCCGTGAGGTGTAGCCAGGTAGACTTCAGCTGGGGAAGTGTGGGCTAGTGTGCTTGAAACTTCATTACTTCATAGTGCTGAGTCTTTATCATGATTAGATAGAATATTATCTTCTATTCTTAAATTAATGTTAAGACATTGTTTTTAGGGTTACGAAATTAAGAGTGACTTTGAACGCAAATGAAGTGTTGACCTTTATAATAGTTGAGGATAGTTTGGGACCCGCCCCTCCCAAACCTTTTGGGGAGGGTTCTATGTAGGTGATAGGGACAGGGGAGCCTAATATAATTTAGATGTTAATGGTGGCTCTGATTTGAGGTAAATCTGAAAAAGAAAGCAGCTATAAGTTGAGGAAATTATCCCCCCCACTTTTGGTTTCAGAAGTTGGTTCTCTAGATGTTTAGCTTGGAGGTTCTCAAACTTTTGGTTGCAGGATCCTTATATACTCCTTAGTTATTGAGGACCCCAAAGACCTTTTGCTTATGTGGGCTGTATCTATCAATATTTAACATCCTATGAGGTTTTTTTTTTTTTTTTGAGACGGAGTCTCGCTCTGTCACCCAGGCTGGAGTACAGTGGCCGGATCTCAGCTCACTGCAAGCTCTGTCTCCCAGGTTTATGCCATTCTCCTGCCTCAGCCTCCCGAGTAGCTGGGACTACAGGCGCCCGCCACCTCACCCGGCTAGTTTTTTTGTATTTTTAGTAGAGACGGGGTTTCACCGTGTTAGCCAGGATGGTCTCGATCTCCTGACCTTGTGATCCGCCCGTCTCGGCCTCCCAAAGTGCTGGGATTACAGGCTTGAGCCACCGCGCCCGGCCACATCCTATGAGTTAAACTGTCAGTGTTTAAAAAGTAATGCTTTGAAATATTGATAAACCTATTACATGTTAACATATATATATTTATTGTATGTATTATATTTTTAATGAAAAAATATTTTCCATAACACAGATATTTAGTGAGCAGCCTGTTTTACATTTTTGCAATCCTTTTAACACCTGGCTGGATTCTTAGCTGCTTGGGCATTCAGTCTGTTGCAATGTCATGTCACATGCCTCTGCAGGAACTTCACTGGACATTTGTGAGTGAGCAAAATGGCAACTGATGTCTTGTTTTCATTATGAGGATTTTTCCCTCACAGACCGCCTGAAAGAGTCCCTGGGACCTTTAGGGTTTTGGACCACACTTTGAGAACCACTGGTTTAGCTGATTTGCAGAACCTACAGATATTTAATAGCTAACCCATAAGGAGACATTCTGCTTTTTTTTTTTTATTTTAAAAAGACGGGGTCTTGCACTGTCACCTAGGCCAGAGTGCAGTGGCATGATCTCGGCTCACTGCATCCTCTGCCTTACTTACGGGTTGAAGTGATTCTCCTGCCTCAGCCTCTTGAGTAGCTGGGACCACAGGTGTGCGCCACCATGCCTGGCTATTTTATTTATATATATATAGTAGAAACCAGGTTTCACTATGTTGACCAGGCTGGTCTCGAACTCCTGACCTCGAGTAATCCACTTGCCTTGGCCTCCCAAAGTGCTGGAGTAACAGGCGTGAGCCACCGCACCCAGCCATTTTTTGTATTTTTAGTAGAGATGGGGTTTCACCATGTTGCGCAGGCTGGTCTTGAAGGAGCTCAGGTGATCTGCCCGCCTCTGCCTCCCACAGTGCTGGGATTACAGATGTGAGCCACTGCGCCTGGCCCATTCTGCTTTTTATTGAACATTAGTTCATTTAATTATCATAACAGCCCTCTGTGGTGAAAGCAACTAAATCGGAATTCTGGGCCAGTCTGATATCCTGCCGTGACCCATACTGTGGTCTGAACATTTTAGATTTCAAATGAAGGGAGTATTCCTATAAAGTATTAACTGAAGTACGCCAAAAGTGACATTTATAGTAGACTCATATATATCTGGAACTTTTTAGTTAGTAAATAGTATATGAGACAAGTTCAGAATACTGAATTTCTTTAATGAGGTTTGCATGAAGCCTTTTTTAGCATATGATTATCTTCTGCAAATGTGCAGAGACCATGCAGCTGGTTAGCAAGGCTCAGCGTGGGAGCCAGCACCAGTTTGTGTGGGTGCCTGCACCGACTGCCGTGCAGCATGCTGGATCTGCAGCGGAGCTTTCTCGAGGATGGGGAGCCATGCAGAGCCCCCCTCTGACCCCTGCCTCCACTTGCTCACTTGGCTGGAATCTGGGTAGTCCTGCCAAGGGCTCGTTTTTCAGTCATGGATTGTCATGTAATCTTATCTAAGGTGATCTAAGTTCTTCTTTGATCATCACCTGATATGTTAATGCTTTGGAAGAAAAGCTTTGTTAGGAGTTTTTATTGGACTACAGTGCCCTTGAATGAAGTAGTTAGGAATTGTCCCCAAATTAGTTAAGCCTCCATTCCATCACTCTTATACAGTCTGAGTAGATTGCCTTCGTGTCCCCAGCCTCAGTCATTATTGCACAAGGTAATTTCCCTGAGGACTTTATTGCTTTCTCTGTGTAGATAATGTCCTGCTCTGGAATGATCTGGCTTGGGAGGAAAATTAAGAAGCCAGGCTGTAGCAGCAGAGGAGAAGCAGGGAAGAAAGGACCTTTGTCTTAATACTTTGAGGCCAGAGGTGATGGGATGTCAGCCTAGCAAGCTTAAGAGCTTTATTGCCACTGATTTCTTATGTGGTAAGAGGACTCTGGGACCTTACTTCCTCCAAATCAAGGGAGACTACCTCTGAGTGTATACTATACTGAATGATTCAGTGAGCTGTGTTATTCTGCTCTGCAGACTGTTTTCCAAAGGCAGGATTATCTATGAAGAAGAGACGAGTGCTCTTTACCATAGAAGATATTTGTGGCACTAGCTGTTTGAGTAGTTAGTGTTGAGTGCATTGTGTTATCTCCTGCTTCTAGGGGATGGAAGTACATGAATTCTTCTGAGAAATGCCTGAATGCGGGGGACCTGCGGTAGAAGCTGCCCCTCCTGGGATTATCCTCTCTTGGTTTCCTAGCAACCTGCCTGTTGCCATGGTGCCGCCTTACCCAGGCAGCAGATCTGCTGCCCTGTGGAATGTAGGCTCTGATTGTCAGCACTGGGAGGCTGCCTGCATTTTCTGTTACTTTTTTTTTGGTAGCTAGACTCAAATTGTATTTTAGCATGTTACTAAAATATTTAAAAGGCAAAGCATATGTTGTATGGTTAAAATAATGAGACTGATTGTTTTATCACCTTCTAGGAAGGGTTATCCTGTCATTCTGAGATTGCGTCAGAAAATCTTTGGTTATGTTGTGTACTGGGCTTTTCAGTATCCTCACTGGAGTACCCCCGGAAACACTCGTTGTTGGGAGACCTTTCTTGTAAGTGAGGTCGTTGGTTAAATGTATATATTAGTTGGGCTGAGGTTTGACTGTAAACAACAGAGACGTAGAATAATAATGACATTTCTTTTTCTTTCTTTCTTTTTTTTTTTTTTGTTGGAGTCTTGCTCTGTCGCCCAGCAGGAGTGTACTGGCACGATCTCGGCTCACTGCAACCTCCGCCTCCCGGGTTCAAGTGATTCTCCTGCCTCAGCCTCCCGAGTAGCTGGGATTACAGGCACCTGCCACCACGCCTGGCTATTTTTGTATTTTTTGTAGAGATGGGGTTTTGCCATGTTGCCAGGCTGGTCTTGATTCTTGAGCTCAAAGTGGTTCTCCTGCCTCAGCTTCCCAAAGTGCTGGGATTACAGGCATGAGCCACCACACATGGCCCTGAAATCTATGTCTTTAAAAAAGTCCCGTTGTGGGGCCAAGCATGGTGGCTCACACTTGTAATCCCAGCACTTTGGGAGGCCGAGGCGGGCGTATCACAAGGTCAGGAGTTTGAGACCAGCCTGGCCAAAGTGGCAAAACCCCGTCTCTACTAAAAATGCAAAAATTAGCTGGGTGTGGTGGTGGGCGCCTATAATCCCAGCTACTCGGGAGGCTGAGGCAGGAGAATCACTTGAACCCAGGAGGCGGAGGCTGCAGTGAGCCGAGATTGTGCCACTGCACTCCAGCCTGGGTGACAAGAGCAAGACTCTGCCTCAAAAAAAAGAAAATAAATAAATAAAAATAAAAAGGGCCCATTGTTCCCAGCTCTCTTGCCAGGCCCTTGAACTAAGAAGTGAAGCACTCGATTTGCTCCGATTGCTGTTCATGTCTTTATGACACGTTTAATCAGAAATCTCCAGGAGCTCAAACATTCTAAGAACTTTCTTGGAGTTCAGCATACTGCCTCAGAGAAGGAAATCGGTATTTGGGGGTAGGTTGTGGGAGGATGCGAATAGAGATGAAAGGGTTTGCTAGCAACATGTTTTGAGAAATAACTCACCAGAAAGCAGTTTTGAGTAGTTTTTATTTATTAGTTATAAATGCTGAAAATGTCATCTGCCTTGTTGGAATGAAGACTTGGAGGTCCTGGGAGCTCTTTTAGTCCAGCCCACCACTGAAAGGATCCCTCTTACGTAGAATTGCTCATAGGTTATGCGTTGTTTCTGCTTGGTTGCTTCCACTGTTGGTGAGGTCATCACCTGATGATGCCACTCATTCTCTCTTTTTTTTCTGAGACAGGTTCTGGCTTTATTGCCCAGGCTGGAGTGCAGTGACGCTGGGGCCCTGGAGTGCAACCTCCGTCCCAGGCATAAGTGATCCTCCCACCTTAGCCTCCCCAGTAGCTGGGACTATGGAGGTGTGCACCACCAAGCCCGGCTAATCCGTTCTCTTTTTATGCCCCTGGGTGGATGTTAGATGCGTTCTTTACCTGGAGCTGCAGTTCTCCTTCCATTGTTCAGAGGTCTGTGGGCTGGAGCCACTCATACCAGTTCCACACCCGGGTGGAAGGTGCAAGGGATTCTCCCCCTACTTGGAGATGACCATGCATGTCTCTGAAACATTCCTTCTCCCGTCACTCATCCCCAGTCCTCCAGGGGACTCTCTGGGTGGGGCCCCAGGCCCTCCCCTCCCTGGCCTCTGCTGAGCAGCTCACGGTGCTCATGGGCGTGTCTCTCCTGGTGCTGTTGGCCCTTGCTGTTCTGCTTTCCCTTTGAGCCTCCCGACTTCTCATGGAACCCAGTTAGTGCCATTTGCCCATCTTGTTCTCTTGGAGTCTGTGTTAGCGTCTCTCGGCTCTTGCTGCCTCCATTTCTCATGTGGACGTTTTTGAATTCGCCTTCCAGTTAGGTGCCTGGCGTTGGTATCTCCTGCCTCCTCTTCAGTTCTGCCACCTCGTGCCTGGGTGGTTGAGACCCACACATGAGCGTACCTGTCCTGTCCCACCCAGAAATCCCTGGAGCTTCCTGCAGCATCGCCCATGGGGTTGAGCCCTCACCTTGGGGTGTGTGTGGCAGGTGAGACCATTCCTCGCGCACCTGAGAGTGTCTGCCTTTGCAGCCTGGCTGCCACTACTTCCTTGGCTTTGCTCCTGAAAAGACAGGACAGTTTCTTCCCTTCCCCACAGATAACTGGACTCCTTTGGAATGTTCTTGAATTTCCCATCCCCTCTCCACGTAGCCAGCCCTTTCTGTCACCATTTTGCAGGTGCCAGTTCCAATTTCGTTTTGAGGAAGGCTCCATTAGCATTGCCTTGCCGCTCCCATTCCCACAGATGTGTGGGATCACTAGATGTCTGTTCCTCCCGCTCTTGGGGGTAAAGAAAGTTGTGACTGTTCATTTGGTCTCTGGCATGAGGGCCTCGGGCTCTGCACAGTCGGTGGAGCTGGTGACCATCTGGGTTGTTGACCTGCTTGTGTGGAGAAGAACCACCCTCGCCTGTAGAGCTTTGTGATTAATCCACAGCTGGGGCCTGAGAAGTTCCTCCAGTGCTAGGAGAATTTTATGTGTAATAAAGTTTCTGGGAAAGGGATCCATGTCCCCAAAAGGTTCTGACCCACTGTTTGATCCCCTCTTAGGAGATAGGCTCTGAGAATGGGCTTTGCACCTCTCGGCAGCCGGGAGCTCCCCAGCACCACCCAGCAGTGCCTGCCCTGAGGACACGCACTCTCTGAACATGTGTCATCATGTCGCTCATCCTGGGAGATGGAATCCATTGCATACCACAGGCTGTTTTTGTAATACGCACCTTTATGTTTGGCTTGTGGTTGGAGGTAGAAGAGGCTGTCTCGCTAAGAAGGGAGTTTCTAAGGGTTGGAATTTACGTGTTACTTCCTGTGTCCACGGAAATCTGTTTTACGCTGGAATTTGATGACTTTATAGGCGTGCCGAATTCTCCACCATGCGTACCTTTTTGCCTCCAGGTCTGAGGAAGAGGTCTGCTGCCATTCAGTAGGTCATGGATTGGGAAGTGACAGTTTGTATTAGCTGGGCCAGTTTCAGATACAAGGGGCTGCCCGAGATTATTTTCAGTTCAGGTTGGCCAGACCAAAATAAGTAACAAAGTCATCATGGAAAACTTATTGTTTCACATTCCTAGAGGAAGTAGGCAGCCTGCTAAGTATTCTCGTATGGGCCTGTGGGAGTGAGTTGTGTTCCAGAAACCCTCTAGATTTTGGTCAGCTGTAGCTAGTTCCCTGCTGAGAAGGCTGGAGAAAGTAGCTGGGTGGATGTTACACTGGATGGGCATTTTTAAGAATGGGGAGTGCCGGTCACTTGCCCCTGCTTTTGGTGGTGATTCTTCCGCTTGGCTCTGGTCTCCTGAGGTCTGAGCCCATCGTCTTCTGGCTTCCCTGTGTATCACTCTGCCTTCCTCTGCCTAGAGACTCATTTTGGTGGTAGCCACCTGTTCATCACTCGGGCCCTGTCTTGATTTGGAGGTAGGGCTAGGCAGTGTGTATCATAGTGTCATCATGGGTCCTTTTCAAAGTCCTAGGGGCCCAGGGCCTGCTAGGGTGTGGTGGGAGTCATCAGGTCTGCGGCTCCTATTTGAGCTGTTCCTGTGACCGCACAGTCCTCAGAGCCCTTACCCTCATGACTCAATTTCTCCCTCCCCTCCACCGCTCCCCTGAGATTTATAACTGAGGCTGACGCCAGCCATGCTTGGCTACACTATGGGCTAACTAAGCTTTTGTGAGCTATCTGGGGAGCTCGGTACTGATTCCCATCTGGCACATGTTTTCCCCTGGAAACTAGAGTCCAAACCAGCATTCTCTGGAATGTGGCCATCTTGGTTGAGATTGCGAACTGGACGTGTTTGTGATTTTGCTTCTGGGGACAGGGAAGGCTATAACCTGGACAGCAGATGAATAATTCATTTTCTTGTGTCTGAAGGGGTAGAGGTGATCTGGCTCGAGCTTTGGGGGACTCAGTCTTTGTGTGAGTAGCTTGTGGAGGTAGTAATGAAAGAAAGCACTTCATTCCTTTCCCTCTCCTGGAGGAAGAACGGGTGCTGACCTATATAACACTGTTTCCTATGTGTGTTACACACATACGTAGAATTGGCTTACAGAGGGAAGCAGCATACAGCGAGACTCCTGAGGTTCTAAGTATGTTTCTCAGGTGATTGTGGGTTGTTTTTTTTTTTTCTCAGACTTGGGCCAAGTATCTATTGCAGCAAAAGTTGGTTCAACCCTACTGAGATGCCTGTTGGAGTTTGACCCTCACGCCACCATCCTCTATATGTAGTCTGATGTAATCTTGTTTCCTAGCTGAATAGTTGGCCTGGAAGTGAGATGTGAATCTGAGGATTTTTTTTCGCCATTTTTTGGTTCTAAAATCAAGGACTTGTTTTAAGAAACATAGGCACTCTCAAGGCAGTTGATAAAATATTTTTAGGGCTGGGTATGGTAGCTCACAACTGGAGTGCAGTGGTGAGATCTTGGCTCACTACAGCCTCTGCCTCCTGGGCTTAAGCTATCCTCCCACCTCAGCCTCTCGAGTAGTTGGGATCACGGGTGCGTGCCACCATGCCTGGCTAATTTTTTGTAGAGATGAGGTTTTGCCATGTTGCCCAGGCTGGTCTTCAACTCCTGGACTCAAGTGATCCCCCACCTTGGCCTCTCAAAGTGCTGGGATTATAGGCGTGAGCTGCTGCAGCTGGCAATTGTTTTATGTTATAAGGATATTTATTTTTATTTTATTTATTATTATTTTTTGGGATGGCGTCTTACTCTGTCACCTGGGCTGGAGTACAGTGGCGCAGTCTCGGCTCACTGCAAGCTGCGCCTCCTGGGTTCACGCCATTCTCCTGCCTCAGCCTCCTGAGTAGCTGGGACTACAGGTGCCCGCCACCTCCCCCGGCTAATTGTTTTTTTGTATTTTTAGTAGAGACGGGGTTTACACCGTGTTAGCCAGGGTGGTCTCGATCTCCTGACGTCGCGATCCACCTTGGCCTCCCAAAGTGCTGGGACTATAGGCGTGAGCCACCGCTCTTTTTAAAAAAAGAGCCTGTTTTTCTTTTTTTAAAAAACCCTTCATTCTACTGCTGTTATTCATTCTACAGAAGTCACAGATCTTCCCTGTATTTGAATTTGTCAGTCTTTTCTCCTATGGTTTCTTTTGCTACTTATGGAAACATTTTAAGGTTATGAGGATTTAAAGTCTGATACTCGCTGATACTGTTTAAAGGTAGTTGGAACCAATGAAAGTGAACCAGATAAATGAGTCCCTTCCAGCCCTGTGACCGACAAGGCAGCTTCTTGACTGGGACAGGGGTGCATCTGTGTGGCTGGTGTCCCATACAGCTGGGTGAGGGGCCGAATAGGGGCGTCCAGCTCAAGGACAGGGCTCGCCGTCAGCCCTGGGGAAATAAGTCAGGTCGACCTGGTTTGCTGCAAAACAGGCCACCTCCTCACACTGGTTTTCATTTTAGCTCTAGCCAGCCCAGTCCTCGGACTGAAAGAATGCACCAGAGGCTCGGCAGTGTGGTGCCAGAATGTGAAGACGGCATCCGACTGCGGGGCAGTGAAGCACTGCCTGCAGACCGTTTGGAACAAGCCGACGGTGGTGAGTGCCGCTGCCCTCTAGTCCCAGCCCCAGCACTTCTCTGGGGTCCCCTTAGAGCAGCTATAACTCACCACCATATTGACAGAGCACTTTCTCTTGCCTGATTTTGTTTGCTTCTCACTGTGACCCTGTGTGGGAGGCAGGACCTATTGGTGAATGTACCCGTTTTACAGCAAAGGCGATGGAGGCTCAGAGAGGTTAAGGTTTCCTTCCCCTGAGGCTGCCTGGTCTCTTGTGGCAGACAGGATGAGGTCTTCATGCCTGCGGCTCCAGGTGCCCCACACTGCCTCCTGGGCCTCTGTGCAGATCCCACTTCTCACCTTAGATAAGAGGCCAGTGGGTTGGCAGTGCCCATTCCCACCACTGGGCACATGGGCATGGCTCTATCCTTGGTCACTCACTCCACAAAGTACACGCTGAGCTTTTCAGGTACTTTCTACCTGTTTCGTATTTTGTTTTCTCCTCATTCCTCTCAAACAGGCAAACTGCTGATTGAGATCCTGGAGCGCAGTTGCAGTTTAAAATTGATTTCCAGCTGTAACCACACTGAGGAAGCTAGCACTGATTTTTCATCTAACTGATGCTAAATATAGCATATTAATGTGGGGCGTGGTCTAAGGTGACAAGCCACGGGTGCGTTCCTCACGGTCCCAAGCCCTCTCAGGAGATGCTCTGCTGACCGTGCCAGCTGAACACAGAGCTGCTGCCCTGGGCTCACTTGGGGCTGTGCCGGCCATCATATGGTATGGGCTATGTTTGACTGAGTGGACTTCGGGGAGCCACTAGTGCTCCTTCAGTGAGAGAAGAAAACTTAGCACCATTATTTTAGAAGCAGTTTGTGAATTATTCACTGGAAAACTGCCTTCTGTGGCCATACTTGCCCTTTTTTTTTGGAGACAGGGTCTGGCTCTGTCACCTAGGCCAGAGTGCAGTGGCACAATCATGGCTCACTGCAGCCTCAACCTTCTAGGCTCAAGCGATCCTCCCACCTCAGCCTCCTGAGTACTGGAACCACAGATGTACACCAGCATGCCCGGCTAATTTTTGTATTTTTTGTAGAGATAAGGTTTTTACCATGTTGCCCAGGCTGGTCTTGAACTCCTGGGCTAAGGTCATCCTCCAACCTCCCATAGTGCTGTGATTACAGGCGTGGTCTACCACGACTGGTCTGAAACTCTTTTCAGATTTGATTTCTAATTTGCTTTCAATCTTGTTTTTTAATACTACTTCCTGTTTCCAGGTTTAATGTGTGTCCAGTAAGGACTTTTAAACTTCCTTCATTGGCTGGTCTTGTCATGGCCCGGCCTTCTGTTTTTTTTTTGTTGTTTTTTTTTTGTTGTTTTTTTGTTTTTTGAGACGGAGTCTCACTTTGTCGCCCAGGCTGAAGTGCAGTGGCGTGATCTTGGCAAACTGCAAGCTCTGCCTCCTGGGTTCAAGCAATTCTGCCTCAGCCTCCAGAGTAGCTGGGACTACAGGTGCACACCACCATGCCCGGCTAATTTTTGTATTTTTAGTAGAGACAGGGTTTTCACCATGTTGGTCAGGCTGGTCTCAAACTCCTGACCTCGTGATCTACCCGCCTTGGCCTCACAAAGTGTTGGGGTTACAGGCGTGAGCCACCGCACCCGGTCTGGCCCTCTCTTGTTATGGTTCCATGCATGGTACCCTTGACCCTCTGTTTCCACAGATGTTGCGGGCTGTCTGTGGAACTTGAGCATCCTGGGGTTTGGGTGTCCACGGGGGTCCTGGAATTGATACTCCCTCAGATACCAAAGGATGACTGTATTAGCCTGACTAGGTTCAAATCGGTTTCTCTAAATGCAGCTAAGTTCATAGGTGTTCCTCAGTCTCACCCAGACATGGTTCTTCATGGGTGAAAAGTTGGTTGACATCAAGAAGGCAGCCTGGGCATTCTTCCCCAATGGCTGCAGGAACCAACTAGAATTTCCATGGCCTCTAGTCCAGGTGGGGGCCTTAGTGCCAATCAGAAGATTGGCTTTGGCATGGTGGTACCTCATTAACATGCCTGGGAGGCAGAGGAAGCGCAGGTGAACGGTTCAGTGTGGGTGTGCCTTCAGAAGTGGGTGGGGCGTTCGTTTCTCTGTCCCACCCACCTCCCTGATGTACTGATGTGAGTCTGTGATTTCACCTGAGCCTCAGTTTCCTCAGAAGTGTTGTGAGCATTGATGTGAAATTGACCTGTGCCACATGGGGTGCTGCGTGGGTATGAGCAAAGGTTCTGTGTCCTGTAAATCACAGTGTGTTCTAGTGAGTCACACCTCTTCCCTCCCTGCAGTGCCCCAGCACTGCTCATGCAGAGTGGAGAACCAGGATGTGACGGGAGCGTGGTCATGATCATATCCCTGGTTAGAGAGAATAGGGAAAAGGCCATGGGGAGTTCCAGTAGTGTGGGGTGTGAATTTGTGTCCTACAAATACAAATTTCTCCTATTCTTTCTCTTAGAAATCCCTTCCCTGTGACATATGCAAAGACGTTGTCACCGCAGCTGGTGATATGCTGAAGGACAATGCCACCGAGGTGAGCGGCTATGAGTGGGGATGGTGCCTGAGCCACGGGCACGTGCACTGGTTCCTAAGAGAGCTGTGATTCCGAGTGTCTAAAGAGGAATGGTGTAGGCCTGAGGGGGGCAAATGTCTTCCACAAAGGACCAAGGAGAAAAGATTTTAGGCTATATGAGCCATATACTGTCCCTGTCACACAGTCTCTTTTTAAAAATGTAAAAAGAATGTGAAAACCATTCTGAGTTCTGGGTTGTACAAAAATAAGCTGAAGGGCCTCCTTTGCTGACCCCGGGACTAAATGCCCGAAGTTAATTGAGATGTTATGTTGCATGCCACTAATACCTAGGTCCAGTTTGGCCATCTCTGCTTAGAATTCCCTGTGCCTGCGAGACTGCAGGTCCGAGGATCTTCATTTTGAATGTTCATGTCTGCTTTTGCCTGATTGACCTGATAGAGCCATAGGTAATGGTAACATGGCCAAGTCCTTTTCCCTGAGGGCTGGCTGTTTTCCAGGCTTGGTTTTTCTGGGAGCTATTGAGGGCCTCTTGCCTTCAGCCCATTTATTTCCAGGGAGGAAAGCCTGTCCTGATTCTGACCCTGGTGTCCTCTCGTAGGAGGAGATCCTTGTTTACTTGGAGAAGACCTGTGACTGGCTTCCGAAACCGAACATGTCTGCTTCGTGCAAGGAGATAGTGGACTCCTACCTCCCTGTCATCCTGGACATCATTAAAGGAGAAATGGTAAGTGATGGGGAATAGGCTTTTCCTTGAAGGTGCTTCTGGGGCCCGGGAGAGGCAGTGGCCCCGAGTAGATTGGTTAAAATGGAAAGTCTGTTCATAGCTCTGGAATTCCTCAACAGCATTTTGCTACAATTTCACATCCCGAATAGCTCCTTTGGCACAGCAGGCCACTCTGTATGTAACTTGCCCTGGGGATAGCAAGGGTGCGGCTGCTGGGGACTGGTCGGACTGCTGAAGGAATGTAAACCGGCATAACCTTCAGAGATGTGAGTTGGATAGATGATGTCCGATCTTTGACCCCTTTGAGCAAGCACAAAACTTCACTTCTGTGAATTTATTTCTGTGAACTTATAATTAATGTACTTGGGTGTTCAGCTACAAAGATGCTCATCTTTCATTCATCAAGTATGTATCATACGCAGACCCTGTGTCACAGACTGGATCTTTAGCAAAGAACACGGAACTGGCTTTGTGGAATTTGGAAAGGCCTTGACAAAGAAGAGGTGTTTAAGTAACTGAAGAGGGCCAGTGGGGCAGGACTGTCTCAAGACAGGACCAAAGTTGACCAAGGTTCTGGTGAGGAAGGCAGGGGTTGTGTCACGCACAGCCTTCTAGGCCATCTTCAAGGATTGCAAGTACAGCCTTGGAGTGTCATGATTGTAAGGGCATTTGTCAAAGGGTTTGATCTAGGTCTAGGTCCCATTGAGGGAAGCTGCAAGTGGGGAAGCCGACAGGACCCTCAGGAGGTCATGGCCTTGTGAGTGAGATGGGATGCGGACAGTGGAAACGGCAGATGCAGATTCTCTTTTGGAGGATTAAATGGACTGGACTTGCTCATGAGGGGGATGTATAGGAGAGGAAGAGCTATAAATGTCTCCCTGGTTTCTGAGAAGATGAAGGTGGAGTTACTTGCTAAAATGGAGCTAGTTGGACAGGATAGAATGAGGGGTAAGTTTGAGATGTCTGCGGGGTGGGCATGATTACAAAAGTTAAACAGTTGGGAGCCATCAGCATATGGAAGGTGTTGAAAGCCATTATGTTAGCTCATTTTGCGGAGAAGTGGCTTAGAATTGCTGACTCTTCTCCTCCAACAAGAAGCTCCTATTCCTTTATTTATTTATTTATTTGAGACTGAGTCTCACTCTTGCCCAGGCTGGAGTGCAATGGCGCGATCTCGGCTGACAGCACCTCTGCTTCTTGGGTTCAAGCGATTCTCCCGTCTCAGCCTCCCAAGTAGCTGGGATCATAGGCACCCACCATCATGCCCGGCTAATTTTTGTATTTTTGTAGAGACAGGGTTTCACCACGTTGGCCAGGCTGGTCTTGAACTCCTGACCTCAGTGATCCACCTGCCTCGGCCTCACAGAGTGCTGGGATTACAGGTGTGAGCCACTGCGCCTGGCCTCCTATTCCTTTAAAGAAGAGCTGAGGGGAGCAGAGGTAACATTTAGGAAGCCTATATTTAGTCTGTTTTCATGCTACTAATAAAGACATACCCGAGACTGGGTAATTTATAAAAAGAAAAAGAAGATTTAATGGACTCACAGTTCCACATGACTGGGGAGGCCCCACAATCATGGTGGAAGGTGAAGGAGGAGCAAAGTCGCATCTTACATATCAGCAGGCAAGAGAGCGTGTGCAGGGGAACTGCCCTTTATAAAACCATCAGATCATGAGACTTACTCTTACTAAACAGCACGGGAAAACCCGCCCCGTGATTCAGTTACCTCCCACTGGGTCCCTCCCATGATACGTGGGATTATGGGAGCTACAATTCCAGATGAGATTTGGGTGGGGACACAGCCAAACTGCATCATTGCCTAGTAGGAGAATTGAGGAAGCTTAGGGGCTGCTGTTTGGTTAGGCACTTGGATTGGGTAATTTTGACATTCTTGGGTTTTAATTTAGACAATAGGTTTGTGCTTCTTTTAAGGGATTTAAAGAGAGGGACTAATTCAGAGGCACCAGATGCCCTGTCTTATTTTACCCCCGGGGAGAGGATTTTCAGCAGGACATCTTTCCTTCCCACCAGAGCCGTCCTGGGGAGGTGTGCTCTGCTCTCAACCTCTGCGAGTCTCTCCAGAAGCACCTGGCAGAGCTGAATCACCAGAAGCAGCTGGAGTCCAATAAGATCCCAGAGCTGGACATGACTGAGGTGGTGGCCCCCTTCATGGCCAACATCCCTCTCCTCCTCTACCCTCAGGACGGCCCCCGCAGCAAGCCCCAGCCAAAGGTAAGACAATGGGCTGGCCACTGAGGACCCCATTTTTGGTTGCACTGGAGATGAGAGACAAAAGGGGCAGAGAGTGCACGTGTGGCTCTTAAACAGGGGCTTATCTCTGTGCATAACTCTGTAGTTACATGAACCAGCCTTTAAATGGTTGTACCATGAAGTTTCTAAAGAATGGGATATTTAAAATATGCAAAGGTTAACCCCCTTTAAAAAATTTTTACTTCTTTTATTTTTGAGCAGGGTCTTGTTCTATCACCCAAGCTGGAGTGCAGTGCTGTGATCATGGTTCACTGCAGCCTCAACCTCTGAGGCTTAAGTGATCCTCCCACCTTAGCCTCCTAAGTAGCTGGGAGTACAGATGCACACCACCACATCTGGCTAAATTTTTGTATTTTTTGTTTTTGAGGCTTAAGTGATCCTCCCACCTTAGCCTCCTAAGTAGCTGGGAGTACAGATGCACACCACCACATCTGGCTAAATTTTTGTATTTTTTGTTTCACCGTGTTGCTCAGGCTGGTCTCAAACTCCTGGGTTGAAGCGATCTGCCTGCCTCGGCCTCCCAAAGTGCTGGGATTACAGGTGTGAGCCACTGTGCCTGGCCATCCTTTTTATTTATACTAAACCCCCTTTTTATACCATACTGTTACTATAATGAACACTCAATCGATTTTAAGCCTATCAGTAATTTGAGAGCCTGTAAAGCACCTTAGGAACTGGCCAGTAAGTGCCCACTAATGCTGTAGCCCTGAGTATATAAGGCCGTTTTCCTAGGAATTTGAATCCTCTTAAGTTGCCAACCTAACTGCCTCTTCCGTAGGATAATGGGGACGTTTGCCAGGACTGCATTCAGATGGTGACCGACATCCAGACTGCTGTACGGACCAACTCCACCTTTGTCCAGGCCTTGGTGGAACATGTCAAGGAGGAGTGTGACCGCCTGGGCCCTGGCATGGCCGACATGGTGAGCCTTGTGTCCTTGTGCATTGAGGATGGTCTGGGTCTGGGATTTGGGCTCTGGAGGCTGGAGTAGGGCGTTCAGACAACATGGTTTTCTTTCTAACCAGAAAGCAGCTTGAATAGGTAGTATAGACTTGAATCTGTTTTGGCTAATGGCATCTGGATATGTAATAAAACTGGGGACAAAAAGTAGGAGACCATTTCTGGGAAGATTTTGTTTTCTGCCAGGCACCCTGTGTATTAGGAACACTGTAGAAACACTTTTTACCCCCCACCCTTTTTTTTTTTTTTTTTTTTTTGAGACTGAGTCTCACTCTGTTGCCCAGGCTGGAGTGCAGTGGTGTGATCTCAGCTCACTGCAGCCTTCACCTCCTGGGTTCAAGCGATTCTCCTGCCTTAACCTCTGGGATTACAGGCGCATGCAACCACACCCAGCTAAGTTTTGTATTTTTAGTAGAGATGGGGTTTCACCGTGTTGGCCAGGCTGGTCTAGAACTTCTGACCTCAAGTAATCTGCCCACTTGGCCTCCCAAAGTGCTGGGGTTACAGGCGTGAGCCTCCATGCCCGGCCTTTACCCTATTTTTGAAAGCTTGGCTAATGTATGTGACACTCAGAATTCTAACTGTGCTCCTGCAGCAAGCATGGTTGCTGACCATGGTTCACCTGGAAGCCTCCCTTAGTCCTTTGGGCTCAGAAACTCATTTTGTTGGCCCCTAACTTAGATGGTTTCATTCTGGGACCCTATTCCAAGATTATTAATCACACTCAGGTGGATGTATAAAACCAAAATGCCAGTTTTAGTACCTGACAACTGAAGAAATCTGCTAGACTGGCAGCTGAGAAGCTAGTTGTAATCTCTCGGTCCTTTGGGATCTAGAGAGGCTTTTTGGGTGGAGTGGCTGGCTCTAGGAGATGAGGCCTTCTCCATTTTTTTTTTTCTTCTTGAGACAGGGTTTAGCTCTGTCATCCAGGCTGGAGTGCAGTGGCACAATCATAGCTCACTGCAGCCTTTACCTCCTGGGCTCAAGCAATCCTCTCCTCAGCCTCCCAGGTAGCTGGGATTACAGGAGTGAGCCACCACGTCCAGCTGAGGGTTTCTCTCTGACTTTCCGTTAGGAATGTCAATCAGGTGAACACTCACTGATGTTGAAAGTCTTGGAATCCTGTAGCCTCATTTCAAATGTCTTTGCATAACACCGTTTAAACAGTTTCCCAATGGAACCCTCTCTGAGGGGCTATATCATGTTACCTTTGATCCTGTCTCTGTAGAAGCTCCCCAAATACAAGGAGCAAGTCTGTGGAGTCTACTGGAAGCATCTAGATTGTCTGAAAATAGGCAGTTAAAAATCATTGTAACTTGACTCTACTGGATTTAAGCTTTATAATGCCATCTGAGATTGTGTAAATGGCTTTGAAAAGTAAGCTGCAGTTCCTAAACAGTGTATCTCCTAGCTGCATTCTCTCCAGATTGCCACTGAATAGTTGCTGTATGATCCTGGGGCAAGTGAGGTTGTAAGATAAAGGAGACAGGAGGATGGAATCTTTAAGGTCCCTTACAAAACATTTTCAAAACATCTTTTGCACACATTTCCTATGAATGATAGAATAACCAAATGGTTATTTTCATCTTATGAAAACTGACCCAGAGCAGACATTTATAAAATTCTACTTTAGAAACTTGCTTGATAGTCACCAGTTGACACTGTTGGAAATGCTGGGGGAAAAGTTGGTTGGTTTTTGGTGCACTGTTGCAGTGATTTGTTAAGGAATCTGTTTCTCTCTCCCCAGTGCAAGAACTATATCAGCCAGTATTCTGAAATTGCTATCCAGATGATGATGCACATGGTAGGTGGCACGGAGGCCCCTTGTTAGCATTTTTCTTTGTTTTTCAGGTTTCGTTATTTCTAGCAATTTTGAAAATTATATGGTTTAGTTTCCCTTTTTTACCTTAGAGTACTGAATTGGGCTAAATCGAACCCTCTGGCTAGGAGACTCTCCACTTGCAATCTCAGTACCTCCCCTGTCACGGGAGAGGCTGAAGCATCTTGATCCCCAGGACTGCCCTGGTGGCTTCCTGGCAGTTTGTTTGCCTCTGCCCATTCAGGTCGGCCATCAGGTTTCCAGGTCTGGCTTTAGCTCTGGGATCTATAGAAGTCAAGCGCTCTCTAACTAAGCCAGGTGTGAGAATGGCTGTGTTGCAGCCTGAGTGGGGGGAATACTACCTCCCAGAGTTGGTCCCATGCATGGCAGCAGTGTCTGCTGAAGCTGCTGCCTGAGCTGGTAACTCCTGAGCTGGCTTTGGAGGCATTCAGGTGGTAGCGGGTGTTCCTTCATTAGAATCAAGAATACCCATTCCGGAAATGAGCTCGCTAGTCCACGCAGAGCAGGGTGGCCTGCTCACGTTGGGAACAGGCACTGCCTCCTTAGATCTGATTGGCGGGGCTGACGGGGGAGCACCTTTTCCCTGTCTGTCATACTGACTTTCTGACTACTTGAGATTGACATACCATCGTTTGAGTTTGTTCTCTGATCCAGGGGTCAGCAGACTGGCCCATCATGTTTTGTGCATAAAGGGTATTTTTTTTGGAGGAACACAGTGATGCCTGTTTTGTGCTACAGCAGCACAGTTGGGTAGTTGCAGCTAGAACTTATGGCCAAGTAGCCTAAAAGATTGACTCTCTGACCTGCTCTAACCACTCAAGCCAAAGAGGAGGAGAAGTTTATTTGGGATTATTACTCACACCCTACCATGTTCTAAAAACAGTTAAAGGCAGCTTACAAAGACATGCACCTGAAGTAGGTAAAGATAAGCATTAACGGGACTTAACCTCATGAAGTACTTCCTTATAGTTAACTTAAAATATTTTTCTCATTATAAAAGTTATACTGTGTAGAAATGTGGACAATACTTTTCTGTCCATTGAATACTTCTGGCCATTGAATATTCTTGTACAAATGATTAAGTGCTTGCATAATAATCACCTGTGTACATAGAGAATTTACATAACCGGTCCCTGGTGGCTGGATGTGTCTAGGTTTTCAGGTTTGCCTTTGGGAAGATAAATCTGCTTATAGCCAAACGCATACATATATGCATATCCCTGCCTTTCCCCTTATTATGGAGAACTAAAGCTGGAACTGCTGAATGGAAGCATGAGGCTTTGCATACGTTGTTAAATTGGCCTTCCAGCTGGCATTTGGCCACCTGCAGTAGATTGCCCGAGGATCCCTGACCCCTCAGGGTGTTTATAACACACCCCCCTTACTGGGGCAGCCCTGTGTCTTGTTCCGTGGTGCTGCTGGTCACTATCCTGTGGGAAAGCCTTGCAGGCCTGGGGCTGGCGTGGGCTCCTGAGGATGGAGACTCTTCATCAAGTGGCATTTTCTGGGGCTCTTGCTGCACAGTGTTTTGAGTGTGATTTAGTGTGTTAAGACCTGGAGATGGTGCACACATGAGCAGGACAGCCCCCAAATGGTCTATCCCTGCAGGGCCAGGAAAGCTTTCAGGGCCCCCTTGTCTACAAGATAGCAGGAACACGGTACGTTGCTAAGATCTGACCGCAGGAGCATTTCCCCTGAACTTCTTGGGACATCCTTACACCTGGTTAACTGCTTGATTGTTGTTTTAATTTTTCTTAACTGTTGTGTCCTTTCCTTTCTCTTATTTTCACCTCCGATATCCTGTTTTTTTGTTCAACAGCAGGATCAGGTATGTGTCGGGGAATCTGCTTGTAGTAGTGGTCTGCTGCTTCCTCTAGTTACTTTGCTTTTTTTTTTGGCGGGGAGGGGTATGGCGTGATTAGCTCTGACAGATACAAGGAATGGTTATGAGAGGCAGGGTGCCTGTCTGTTAATAGGCTGGGGAGGGCTTCTGCATTTCTCCCCTGTAATTCAGCCCTTGAGGTGTTGGGGAATCTCATCTCCCCTTCAGGGGGCCAGAAAAATGAAGCCAACAGAGCCTTGCGCTCTGTTCATGATCCATATACAGCATATGTACATGCAGGCCACCAGTGTGACGATGGGGAACCATGGGTGGCCCAGGAGGTGCCTCAGCCTCCTTCAGCATAGGCTGGTTAGGAAGTCCAGTGTAGGTCTGGCTTCCCCAGGGCACCTTGTGTCTGTCACAATGCAAGTAGGCATTGCATGTCTTTAGTGCTGTCTTTCATAACCACAGAAATGCTTCAGCTGCATGAGCAAACATTTGCAGACAGCCAGCAGACTGTTCCTGGCTGTTGGATCCAGAGAATTGGAAACAATCTCTTGATTGTGGCTTCTGCCCCTCTGGGTAACAGGGTCCTTTGGGATCTAGAGCCACATCAGATGGCATGCTACAGGAACCAAGTACCCAGTCCATACTTGCTCTGAGTCAGTGTCCTTTGGGGCCATCCTGAACACTGCCACCTCTGAGCATTGGCATCCATCCACTGGGATTAGCATCGGAGCTTTTTTGAAGGTCTTTTGAAGTCTAATGGGAGAGGACTTTGGTTGAAATGCTTGAATTTTTACCTAGGCCTCCTCAGAGAGTTGGAACAAAGCGGATCGAGGCCGAAGCAGCCCTATACCTCCTGAATATTGGCATCTACTTTTTTCTAAAAAGCTTGCTGTATCTTCTGTGTTCTTATTATTTATTTATTTTTCATTCTTAAGGTGTGCCAAAGACAGGGTATTTGGGATTTGCTTTCCAGACTCCCCCAGTCTTATTAATTCTTGAGCCTTCTTGATATTAAAACAAGATGAGCCATGGTCATGGTCTAGCTCTTTTCCCTTAACAGGTCCCGTTTTTAGCACCTTTGTTCCTGCTGCTTTAGGGTGTGGTGCTGGGAGGCAAATGCACTCAGGCTCAGAGCTAGTTGCTGGTTGCATTTATTTCCACAGTATATATTTCCACAGAGTGTATACACTTGTCTCGCTCTTGGCCGTCAGAGCGTCATGGTCAGGATTCTAGACTGTCTAGTGCTCTGTGTTTGGTGTCTAAATGGTGAAAGGGGATCAATCTGGAGACCTTGTGGCTTAAAATGATTCATCCATTTGGGGGATTGGGTTTTCATGCGCACTGTGTGCAGTTGTGAACATAGAATGTGGTTTTTAAAAAAGCCAGCATTTCCCCTTAATGCATCATTTTAAATGGTCCTGCCACTGAAAGATCCGGTGTGGTTTTATTTCTAACACATTTGGCTTTCTGTTAGTTTACGGGCATGGTAGTTTCCCCTCTAGAAAAAAGCATAGCTTAGTTCCTACCTAGAGTGACCTGAAAAGACACATTCTAGAGCAGACCAGGTGTCCTTGGAGATGTGGAAAGTGCTGGGGGGTCTCCCTTCCTCGTGGTGGCCCTGGATGGAGGCTGTGTTCGATGTCCCTTAGGAGCTTTGTGTGGTCTCCTCCCTGAGATGTAACTGGCACATATGCACTGCTTCAGACACAAGCCCTTTAACATGGAATCTGGAATCTGCCCCCTTGCGGGAGGAGGAGAGGGAGGCAGCCTCGACCTGGGCCCAGGATGCTGTCCAGCTCCCTGTCCCCCGGCTGGACTGGGACTAAGGGGCGGTGGGCGCAGGCTTGCCGCTGACTGGTTGTTCTGTGCTCTCTTCAGCAACCCAAGGAGATCTGTGCGCTGGTTGGGTTCTGTGATGAGGTGAAAGAGATGCCCATGCAGACTCTGGTCCCCGCCAAAGTGGCCTCCAAGAATGTCATCCCTGCCCTGGAACTGGTGGAGCCCATTAAGGTACCTGGTGTCACTGTGTGTACTGGCCAGGGCTGTGCAGTGCCACACCACTCCCTGCTGTGTCACATTGCATCCTACAAGTCACTTCTTTCGGTTCCCTGCCTGGCTCCTGAAGGTCTTTGAGTTTGTGATCACTGGTTTATGCTATCCCTTATACTAATGCAGCCCCCGCCTCTGAGTTCTTTTGAAAACATTTTATTGCCTTGGTAGTAAACCCTAATGGTCGTGGGATCATTAGCCTGAGTATTTTCAGCATGCCATTCAAAGGTGACTTCGCGGTGCCTGGCTCCAGCCTCACCTTCTCACATGCATGGTCTGGGTCCTTCCCCATCCTGTGGCCCTGACAGACTGGATGTTCCCAGCACACCCCTCAGAGTATGCGGAAGCCTCACTGGGCCTGCAGCCTATATACTAAATCCGTGTGGGTGTCTGTTTTGTTTAACTAGAACACCTCACTTGGTGAAGGTCAGATGACTTCCTCCCATAATACATTTGTATTTGGCATTTATTATGGGCCAGGCAGCGTATTAGGGGCTGTGCTGAACAGATGATGTCATTGTGCCCGTGGGGCTTACATCCTAGTTCTTCAAGGCCCGGGCTGTGTGATGCCTTAACACATGGCACATGTACATGCTTCTTGTTCTAGAACATCCCACGGCACTTGACTGCCAGCTGTTTGTCTCTCTCTGCCATCTTCTCTCTGCATGTGCAGAGTGTGTGGCCCAGGGGCCAGGCCGAAGTGTCAGCTGGAATCCAGGAAGCACTGCTTCCTGCCTTCTTCTCCATGGGCTGCTCCTCGGCTCCAGCCCGCTGACCAAGATGCAGCCAGAGAAACTGAAGAGTTATAGCTCGTGTTCCAACCACATGTGACTACTTAAATTTCAATGAAATACCATGGAGCAAAATGAGACACATTGCAGGTGCTCAGTGCACAGGTAGCTGGAGCCTGTAGTGGGCAGCAGGGATAGAGAACATTTCCACTGCCACAGAACATCTTCTGTGACAGTATTGCCTTTTTAAAGGTGGGTTCTAGAAGAGCATTCTCAAGTGCTAATGAGACATGGCAGACACACGAGCAGACCTGAAATGTGTTCACCATGCTGCCTTCTAGATAGTGGACTGATAGTGAGCCCCTCCCTTTGCTTTTGGTCCTTCATCCTCCCCAAAATGAACCCTGAGTGATGAAATGTTTGTAACTGAAACATCATCAGGACAGCTCTTTGGGGTGGACAGGGGACTTTCTAGCTCCTGAACCGTGAATTCCTGGGTTTTGTTTTGGTGGGGTTAGGGGGAGGTGGTGTTGATAGAAGATTGGGGAAGGAGGCAGGTGGGTCTCCCACCATATAAAAATAAGGAATTAACTTGGATGTTACAAGCCACACATCATTTGGAATTCAGTAGGCAGTGGCCCTTTATGTGCTAACCCACCCTGGTGTCTGCAGCCCCTTTCCTTTAGGGGAGCAAGACCAAGGGCTGTGAGTCCCAGCATTAAAGTACTCTCCTTCTACTCTTCCCACAGAAGCACGAGGTCCCAGCAAAGTCTGATGTTTACTGTGAGGTGTGTGAATTCCTGGTGAAGGAGGTGACCAAGCTGATTGACAACAACAAGACTGAGGTATGCTGTCCTCCTGGCAGAGAGAGGCCCTCTTCTGCCCCCTGAGCCTGAATGTCCCAGTGGGAAAGTCCCATAGGAGAGAGGGCTTGGCCCAGGCTTGGCATGTGTACAGCCATGTCCCCATCTCGTGGAAGGCAGTCCTCACCAGTGGGACCTCTAGGCTGGCAGGGTTCAGGGGAGGTAGACACCGTTGCCCTGCTTTGTGGTTTGGTAGTTTTCTGGGGGTGGAAACGGCACCCACCATTGACTCGTTTCCTGGTCATGTTAGTATTTTCAGAATCTCCCCAACCCTTGCCCAGCCTCCCGTCTTCTCACACGATCCTCTCCTGTGTTTCAGAAAGAAATACTCGACACTTTTGACAAAATATGCTCGAAGCTGCCGAAGTCCCTGTCGGAAGAGTGCCAGGAGGTGGTGGACACGTACGGCAGCTCAATCCTGTCCATCCTGCTGCAGGAGGTCAGCCCTGAGCTGGTGTGCAGCATGCTGCGCCTCTGCTCTGGCACGCGGCTGCCTGCGCTGACCGGTGAGCACTGGGTGTGGGGCGGGAGAGGATGGTGCCCCTCTTGGGTCTGGGAGGGCCCTGCCAGCATTGAGCCCGCTGCCCTCTTGTGTAGTTCATGTGACTCAGCCGAAGGACGGTGGCTTCTGCGAAGTGTGCAAGAAGCTGGTGGGTTATTTGGATCGTAACCTGGAGAAAAACAGCACCAAGCAGGAGATCCTGGCTGCTCTTGAGAAAGGCTGCAGCTTCCTGCCTGACCCTTACCAGAAGCAGGTATGCCTCGGGCTGGGCTGCGGTAGGCCGGCATGACGGAACCTGATGAAGTATGCCAAGGCTGGGGTACATTTTGATGGAAAACCAGCTGTTTCTGCCTCCGGGCATGGAGTCCAATGAAGTTTTACTTGGAGGTGATTTGTTAGCTTAAGATGAGCCACTGGGGGAAGCAACCTGAAGTAGAGAGGCCAGATAGGGTGTCTGGGAAGGGAGGCCCCAGGACCCAGTGGGCTGGGAATGCCAGGGGCTCTCAGGGAAGAGTGTATCCAGGGCTGCCTGGCCTTTTGTGCCCCACTGTGCTCGGACACCCCCAGAGCTGGACCTGTGTCCCCGCTTTCCTTTACAGTGTGATCAGTTTGTGGCAGAGTACGAGCCCGTGCTGATCGAGATCCTGGTGGAGGTGATGGATCCTTCGTTCGTGTGCTTGGTGAGCCTCACTGGGTGGTGTGGGTCCTCTCGGGCAGCTGTAACCTGGGGGGCTGCAGAGACCCGGGAGGGTTGCTCCGAGACTTGGCCGTGGGGTGGAGTCTCTGGCTTCCGCTGTGGGAGAGCCAAGAAGGTAGGGAGCCAGTCCCCCAAGCCCCATCGCTTTCCTCAGCAACCCTGATGTTCTGAAAGAGCGTGGTGGAGCTCTGATTCTAGCTCGTTCTGGAAACTGTTTTCTTAGTTTTGAAAGGGATACATTGGGCAGCTCTCATTCTAACCCCCTTTCTTTTTTCCTTTTCTCACCGTATAGAAAATTGGAGCCTGCCCGTCAGCCTATAAGCCCTTGCTGGGAACTGAGAAGTGTGTATGGGGCCCAAGCTACTGGTGCCAGAACACAGAGACGGCAGCCCAGTGCAATGTGAGTAGCCCAGCAGCCAGCGCCACCAGCCTGTCTTGCCCTGGGGTAGCCTGCGGGAGAATCCTGCTTTAACGGGAACCCAGTGATCAACTCTCCACCCTGCTTTTATGTTGTCAGAAAACGGAGGCTCAGAGAGGTGGTTAGGCTTACTCATGGTCCCCCAGAAAAGACAGGGTGAACTCTACTCTTGTAGTGAAGGGTGGGGTGGATTTTTTTTTTTGGTGGGGGTGGAATTTTTTGCTTCTGCTTTGTTGCTCTTGTCTTCATTTCCCTTGTGACAGTGTCAGACTTGTACAAGGTCACTCCAAGGATTGCACAAAGTCTGTGGGATTCATTGCCCAGACCTTTGCCCAGGTCCTGTTCCCCGGAACATGTTTGCCCTTGCTGAAGCCAGGCCTGAGTCTCTTAACTCAAAGCCCTGAGAGCTGGCCCCTACCCAGCAGCCCTAGGGCACCGTGGCCCTGGCCTGGCCTGGCCTGGCAGCCACCAGTTGGATGACTTATGCTGCTTCCCTGGGTGGGGATGTTTGGTCCGGCCTGTTACTTAATGTTGCTTTGCGCAACTTTTCCTTCCTCACCGGACTTCCTTGTGACCATGTCAGTGGCGGTTGTGTCATCTTGGACCACTGCAGGGAGGGGCAGGGGGCCCCCATTCTGGCCATGTCCAGCTCTTTCCTCCAGCTAGGCTCCAGCCCATCTCCACCACCAGCCCCACCCCACGGCTGGTTCTGCTGCTGTCCTGGGGAAATGTGGGCCCGCTTCTCAAGACCCGAGCTGGTGTGTAGCCTAACTGAGGCGAGGAGGTTCTGCCTGGGAATTAGCTTGCAGGCTGCTCGCAGGACGCTGGGTGCCGGGTGTAGGCAGACGAAGGGCCCTGAGCCCTGCCTGCATGGGTACTCATCTGCAGACTACTGCAGGCGCCTGCTGCTCTGGACTCGTGTCTTAGAAGTTCCCAACACTCTGATGGCCATGTGTTCCCTGCTTTTAAGTGAGATCCTGTCCTGGGTCTTCAGCATCTGGTGCTGTCTAACTGACCTAGGACAAGAGAACAGGTCCCATTTGGGGGTGATATCTGATACACCAATGGGCCGGGAATGGAGTTTGTCATCTGAAGACTAAACTCAGTTTCCTGTCTCCTACCAGGCTGTCGAGCATTGCAAACGCCACGTGTGGAACTAGGAGGAATATTCCAGCTTGGAGAAACCGCAGCATTAGTTTTTTTCTACTTGTGTGTCTGGGAGAATGAACGCACAGATCTATTTGACTTTGTTATAAAAATAGGGCTCCCTCACCTCCCCCATTTCTGTGTCCTTTGTTGTAGCATTGCTGTCTGCAAGGGAGCCCCTAGCCCCTGGCAGACATAGCTGCTTCAGTGGCCCTTTTCTCTCTGCTAGATGGATGTTGATGCACTGGAGGTCTTTTAGCCCGCCCTCGCATGGCACCTGCTGGAGGAGGAGAGAGCTCTGCTGGCATGAGCCACAGCTTCTTCACTGGAGGCCATCAACCCTCTTGGCTGGGGCCTTGTTCTGAGCCCTGACATGTGCTTGGGCACTGGTGGGCCTGGGCTTCTGAGGTGGCCTCCTGCCCTGGTCAGGGACCCTCTCCCCTTTCCTGGGCCTCTCAGCTGTACAAAGCAGCAAAACAAAGGCAGTTTTATATGAAAGATTAGAAGCCCGGAATAATCAGGCTTTTTAAATGATTTAATTCCCGCTGTAATAGCACAGGGATTTTGGAAGCAGCTGTTGGTGGCTTGGGACCCCAGTGGGGCCACGGTTTCTCTGTCCCTGGTTCAACTGTGATTTGGCTTTCCCGTGTCTTTCCTGGTGATGCCTTGTTTGGGGTTCTGTGGGTTTGGGTGGGAAGGGGGCCATCTGCCTGAATGTAACCTGCTAGCTCTCCAAAGGCCCCGCGGGCCTGGCTTGTGTGAGCGTGTGGACAGTGGTGGCCGCGCTGTGCCTGCTCGTGTTGCCTACGTGTCCCTGGCTGCTGAGGTGCTGCTGCAGCCTGCACCCCTCCCCCGTCTCATAGAGGCTCCTTTTGACCTTTCTTTTCAAATAAATATGGATGGCGAGTTCCTAGGCCTGTGGCTCCTGTTAGAGGGCGGCATGCTGAGGGGTCTGCTGGGTGTGGGTTGCACGCTGGGGTGTGGGTTGGATGCTGTCTGCAGCCCACTTGGGCACCCACGCTTCTGTCTACTTCTGGTTGCCAGGAGACAGCAAGCAAAGCCAGCAGGATACGCAGTTGCTATTAAATGGACTTTGTGAGTTTTGTTTTGCACTAAAGTTTCTGTGATTTAACAATAAAATTCTGTTAGCCAAATCTGGGCCTGAGTTTCTGTGACTCTTTAGCTGGAAGAGTGTGTTCCTCTCTCATGAGCTCTGAGCCCATGACACCTTTGGGGCCCAGCACTCCCATGACCCCTCTTGGCCAGAGAATGAAAGCAAAGTGGATAAAGGAAAAATCCCACCTGGTCCTCCCCAAGACTCAGGGCGAGCAGTAGGTCGGGTGCACCTGAAGGACGGCTCTGCCCTTCATCCGCCCCTGTCCCTGCTCCCTAGAGGCCAGAGTCAGAGCACGGTGCCAGTTCCTTGAGAGTTGCCTTGCTTTTTAAACAAACCATTCCAGAAACTTGTAGTGAGTGCCAGTTACACAAAACCAAGGGGAAACTATTGAGGGAATAACTTAATTTAAAAAAGGAGTACACACGAACACTCCACATTCAAAACCCAAGGGAACATCAGTCACTTCTCTTTATAAGCTGGGCACATTTGGGAAGCCAGTGAAATGGAGAGAATGCTTGTTCATTGACATTGACCTTGTCCGTGTGGGGATGCCACCTCCACCTGGACATCCAGCAGGAATGTGGTGGAAATGTAGCGGGACTTGGACTGGAGTCGGGTGTCCGGCCAGCAGGGGATGCCCACGCCGGGCCTCCCTTGCGCCTGCTCAGCCGGAGGGGATAGTGCTTGCAGGGTGGAGCCCGGAGGGAGGAGGGCCTGTTCGGCCTCTTTCAGCTCAGCTTGAGCCGAGCTGTTCCCCAGACTTCTGGGCCCCAGTGACCCTCCTTACCTTGTCCTTAGACGCTTAGCATTTTTGTTTGGTTTTCTTATAAAAATAACAGATCTTATGAAGGTAGAGGTCAGATGCTGAATGAGCATCTGGCAAAAGTGGGATCTGAGCAGCTGATGCAGGCTGCCAGGGCCAAGCCAAGGTTGTCCCCCAGGCCCGGCCTTGGGAGGAGCTCCCCGACCGGCCCTGTCCCTGCCGTTGCTCCCTGGGAGGGGGCAGTGGACAGGTGCTGCTTACACCCACGAGGCTTCCCTGTCTAGTCACAGCTCTGTGATCTCCAGGGGGCTCTCCATGATCACATCGCGAAGTTTGTGCAGGGGTGTGGATTTGGCGGATTCTGTGCGGGCGTTGCGCTCGAAGGCAGTGGCCTCAGCAGCGGTCAGCGTCTCCAGCGAGCGACCCAGGCCCTTCTGGTCATCCTCGGGCAGGCTGTTGAGGTCGGTGGCCAGCAGCGTACCCGTGCTGCCGTGCACCACGTGGATCCCATCGGGCCCCTTGAGCTCCACTGGTGGCTTGTGGCGGAAGCGCAGGCTACCCTGCCCTGGGCTGTGATCCCGTGGCTCCTCGTCCAGCTCAGTCTGGATCAGCTGCAAGAGGCCGGGACCCCCATATGCTCAGGGCCATGCCAAAAGGGTGAGCAGGTGGATGGCCCCAGAGACCTACTGACTATGTGGCTGAACCCTGGGCTCCTACCTCAGCAGGCCTGTCAGACTCTGTTTCTCAAACTGCGTGCGAAGGGGAACAATGAATGCTTAAGGTGCTGCAGAGTGGTTCTCAGGAGGATCGGCTTCTTGTGAAAATCTGTGTGTGTGTGTGTGTGTGTGTGTGGAGACGGAGTCTCGCTCTGCCACCTAGGCTGGAGTGCAGTGGTGTGATTTCGGCTCACTCTAACCTCCACCTGCTGACTTCAAGTAATTCTCCTGCCTCGGCCTCCCGAGTAGGTGGGATTACAGGCACGCCATGTTGGCCAGGCTGGTCTGGAACTCCTGATCTCAGATGATCCACCTGCCTTGGCCTCCCAAAGTGCTGGGATTACAGGTGTGAGCCACCGCACCTGGTCTTTATTTATTTAGAGACAGTGTTTCTCTCTGTTGCCCATGCTAATGCAGCAACATAAAGCTCACTGCAGCCTCGAACTCATGGGCTCAAGTGATCCTCCCATTTCAGTTTCTTGAGTAGCTGGACTACGGGCGTGTGCCACCACACCTGGATGAGAACCTTTAATTTTTTTTTTTTTTTGAGACAGAGTCTTGCTCTGTCGCCAAGGCTGGAGTGCAGTGGTGCAATCTCAGCTCACTGCAACCTCCGCCTCCTGGGTTCACGCGATTCTCCTGCCTCAGCCTCCCGAGTAGCTGGGACTATAGGCGCTCGCCACTACGCCCGGCTAATTTTTTGTATTCTTTAGTAGAGATTAAATTTCACTGTGTTAGCCAGAATTGTCTCGATCTCCTGACCTCGTAATCTGCCCGCCTTGGCCTCCTAAGGTGCTGGGATTATAAGCGTGAGCCACCGTGCCCGGCCGAGAATCTTTAATTTTATATATTAACTTTGGTGCTCTATAAAAATCCTGGGATGCAACTGTGGTGTCTGGGTTTGTTGCCAAATTGGCCTCAAGCAGATCACCTCTAATTGTGTCCAGGCAGAAAATGTCAACAGGACAAGCTGCAGAGGATAAATAGGTGGGGTAGAGACTTGAAACTGTCACTCTTGTCCTGCATGAGGCTATTCGACTAGCTTATTCCTGTTGAGAATGTGGGCCCAGCTGGAAATTCATTTTTAGGTAAAGCCTGACTTTTGTAAGTGTTGACATAATCACTACAGGCAAACATATGTAGGCCTATTTGACCCCGATGGCCAGTTTCTTTTCTTTCCTTTTTTTTTGAGACAGAGTCTCACTCTGTCACCCAGTGGAGTGCAGTGGCATGGTCTTCGTTCACTGCAACCTCGGCATCCTGGGTTCCAGCAATTCTCCTGCCTCCACCTCCTGAGTAGCTGGGATTACAGGCGTCCACCACCACGCCTGGCTAATTTTTTGTATTTTTAGTAGAGATGGGGTTTCGCCATGTTGGCCACGCTGGTCTCGAACTCCTGACCTCATGATCCACCCACCTCGGCCTCCCAAAGTGCTGGGATTATAGGCATGAGCCATCGCGCCTTGCGGAGTTTCTTAAAGTGACATCACCCCCAAAGGTATGTTCTTGAGGTCCTTCTCTAATCTGAGAAAGACTGCCTTAGAGCCTACCCCATTCCTGTGAAAGCCCCCAAGAGCCCAGAAAGCAGAGCCTGCTGTCTGACTTCCTGGCCCCCACCCTTTCCTGTCTTTGGTCCGGGCTGCAGAGCTCCAGGGACATAGAGAAGGACAGCAGGACAGCAAGAGAGAGCATCCCCAGGCTGGGGCACAGCACACAGCTCCCGGCCACCCAGCTGGCTACCTCAGAGATGGAGGAGTGGCAGGAGGAGGCTTTTTGCACCATCCGCTGTGCAAAGAGCTTTTTGAGCCGCAGGTAATCCTCCAGGACCACCTTCAGCAGCGAGCCCTGGGAGAGGGAAAGGGTTAACCCCCACCAAGGCCCTTCCCTGCCTGCCCCGCCCCTCGCCCACTCCCTCTGGGAGTCAAGGGTACACAGAAATCTGATCCTGGTGATCCTAGGGCAGAGGATGAGCAGCAGAGCCTGGAAACGGTGGCCAGTCCAGACACACATGGACTCATTCCTGAGCTCTGCCCTTAAGGCCACTGCAGGTTGGAGCAGCCCCCCATCAGCCCTGGTGTTCTTGCCCCAGTGGAGGGTGGGTCTAGCTGAGCCTGGAGGTCTCCACCGCCCTGTGTTCTCTGGAGTGGGGTCCAACCTCAGCCAGGGAACTGGGTATGGAGCCTGTGGGGAGGGCTCACCTTGATAGGCCCCTCACGAATGATCTGGCCCAGCTTGGCAATGTTGTCATACTCCTGGATGGCAGCCCGCAGGTATCGGTCATCATCAGGCTTGACGGCTGCTGGCTCACGCCCAAAAGTTCCCTGGGGAGAGAGGACGTTAGCTGGAGCAGAGGCAGACCCCACACACATGCACAAGGGAGGGGGCTACCGCTTAAAGAATCCAGCTCCTTGGCCAGAGATCACAAAGACCCAGCCCCTCCACTCCTGCCCCTTGTGATGCCTGACCGCCTCTGGCTCACGTGGGTGCGCGTGGGGCTGTTCCACAGGTCGGCGATCTCACTCAGGTTCTCCGGTAGGTCATCCTCATGCTCTGCCTGGGTGGCCAGTTCTAGGTTCCGACAGAAGGGATCCAGCCACACAGGGTTGGCTCTGCAGTTGGGGAGGGAAAAGAGTGGGGAGGGAGGGAAGACTCGAGTAGACAGGTGCCCTTCCAGCCTCGCCCCACATCCTGCCCATTTCCCTGGCCATGTAGTGCCTTTCACTGACTTGGGGGTGTGAGGCCCTGGCACCTGTGGTGCATGCTCCCACCCTGGGATCCTGCTAGAACCAGGACTGCATGTCAGTCTGGATTGCCTTTGGTGCAGAGGCTTCACCCTGCACCCACTGCCCAAAGTCTGCACCCCCTGGAACTTGAGGCCCACTGGGGTAGAGAGCCCCTCTCAGCCACACGGTTTCTGAGGATGGAGGGAGGGTGGCCCACCCACCAGGGGGCGCCACAGCCTGGGTTTCAGTAGCCCCAGTGCTGGGAGACTGCAGATCTCCCCAGCTGGGTCCTAGCAGGACTCCCCGCAGGGGACTGGGCAGGGCCACTACCCCACTCACCCATCAAAGGAGTACTTGTTGGTGTTAGGCATGTCCATGATATCGATGAAGCCGCGATTCCCTGCAGGGAGAAGGGTTGGGGCATGGAGGGGAGGGGCATAGCCAGGGTTAGGGGTGGTGTTGCGGGGTGAGGGAGGGTGGGGTGTGGGGCGTGGTCCTGGGCCCAGTGAAGGGCCTGAGCCAGCCTTGTGAGGCCCTGGTGGACACTCCAGGTCCCCAGCCTGCTGCCTTCTCACCTGTGCCCCCACCACGGCCCTCACTTACCAGCTGAGCCAGCCACAATGGCCTTGAGTTTCCTCTTGTGTCTGGAGAGAAGCAGAGAGGGGCTGGTGAGGTGGGCTGGGGCCAAGCTGACGTCTCAGGCCCTGCCTGCCTCATGGCCATCCGGGAAAAGGTGGCTGGCCCCCTGAGGGCAGGGGTGGGGGACACTCACACGGTCCTGTAGTACCAGTTCATGAGGACGAAGAGCATGGCAGCCAGGAACAGGAGGATGGCCAGGACAATGATCGCCATCTGCGGGAGCAGGACCAGGGTGAGCCTGGGCAGTGGGGAGGGCGGCTAGGGCTGTGGGGCGGGGTCGCTGGGTACCTGCAGGGCAGACATGTCATCCGGCAGCCGGACAGAGATGGCAGGCTGCACGTCCAGGACGTTGTAGTTCCGGAAAAGATTCCGCAGCTGCTCCTTGTTCTCATCGATCATCTGGATCACCCTGGGTGAGGGGCAGGGGTCTCAGCTCTCCTCCTCAGCCATTCCCCTCATGACAGTCTGCTCTGCTCCTGCCTCAAGCCCCCAAAGTTCATCAACGCCAAGCCTTGCAAGATTGAGGACTACCGGCCGCAACAGCTTTGTGTTTTACAAGGTTCCTCGAACCTTCATGTAGGATCCTGTTCCATCTTCACAGTGGATGAATACTCCCATATTTATTTATTTATTTATTTATTTAGAGATTGGAGTCTCGCTCTGTTGCCCAGGCTGGAGTGCAGTGGCATGATCTCGGCTCACTGCAAACTCCGCCTCCAAGGTTCAAGTGATTTTCCTGCCTCAGCCTCCTGAGTAGCTGGGATTACAGGTGTGCGCCACCACTCTGGCTAATACTTGTATTTTTAGTAGAGATGGGGTTTCCCCATGTTGGTCAGGCTGGTCTTGAGCTCCTGACCTCAGGTGATCCACCTGGCTTGGCCTCCCAAAGGGCTGGGGTTACAGGTGTAAGCCACTGCGCACGGCCTGAATACTCCCATGTTACAGATGGGGAGAGGGAGGCTCCGAGGGACAGAGTTGCTCATACTCCCAAACTCTGCTCTGTCTCCTAGCCCCGCCCCCTCTGGGAGGTGGCCCCACACAGTGGGCTTGATGGTGTGGTCTGTGTCTCCTTTGGTGAGTCTCTCCCCTACTCCAGGGCAGGGAGGCATGCTGACAGACAGGCTGACAGTCCAAACACAGGCCCCCACTCACCGGTCCACATCCAGGATACGGTTGGTATCACGGTTCACCACGTGGATGAGCAGCTCTGTCTGTGCAAAGTTCACCCGGCCCTTCTTGTCCACATGGAACTGGATGGGAAGGGGTATTGTAGGGTGTGGCCACCATAGCAGGGGGCCACAGGGATGGGCAGGCCTCTTCTAGGAGCCCCTTCTGCCCTTCCCTGTGAATAGAGCCCTCTGAATGTTTGCTGAGGGCCAGGCATGGGCCAAGCACTTCACCCACACTTGGCCAGGTACTATTTATTATTGACCCCATTTTATGGAGGAGGAAACTGAGGCCCAGAGACCTGGGAGAACTTTATCAAAGCCGCACTGCTAGGAAATGAGTAAGTGGGGCCTATACTGCCTTTCACACCCTGGCCTTTGCACAAAGCCCTGTCTCTCCTTGTGGCTGGCCTCCCCGTCTCCCTCCACTGCCCCGGCCCCAGGTAGGTCCATGAGGCACCTGTACATCGTCAGTATTGACAATGGCACCAGTGATGTTGGAGAGCAGGTGAATGAACTCCTCCTCGAAGCTGCGCACACGGTCGGGGATCTCGTTAATGACGATCTTGACGCGCTGGTCGTCCCTCAGGATGTAGATGCCGATGATGGCCGTGTCATTGTGGCCTGCCAGGTCTCGGGCCACAATGTCCACCACAAAGTAGCCGGGGCTATAGGCCATGAAGAGGTCGAAGGTGCGCAGAATGCCGTCCACGCTCCCTGCAGGAAGCCCGAAGGTGGGGCACAGCTCAGAGACTCAGTGCCCCTGAATCCCCAGGAAGGGGCATGAGCCCTGGGGTAGGTGGGCACATCTAGGGGAGGCAGCACAAATGCCCACAGGGTGCAGCCGGGAGCAAAGGTGACAGGCAAGTGGGAATGATGCCCATCTGAAGTGGCAGTGGCTCAGGTCTCAGCAGGTTATCAAGATAGGGGAAGGCAGATGACAAGTTTGTGACTCTGTTGTCCCATCCTAGGGTGCAAAGGACCATTTCTGAGCCCCCTTAGTGTCTGTCTGTCTCTCCTCTCTCTTTCGAACACATGTACCTCAGAATTCCACAAACAAGCCTGGGTGTGGTGGCTCACGCCTGTGGGAGGCTGAGGCGGGAGGATCACTTGAGGCCAGGAGTTTGAGACCAGCTTGGCCAACATGATGAAACCCCATCTCTACTAAAAATACAAAATCTAGCCAGGCATGGTGGTGTGTGCACGTAATCCCAGCTACTTGTTAGGCTGAGGCAGGAGAATCACTTGAACCCAGGAGGCAGAGGCTGCAGTGAGCTGAGATTGTGCCACTGTACTCCAGCCTGGGCAACAAACAGAGTGAGACTCTATCGCCGAAAAAAAAAAAAAAAAAAAAAAGAAAACAACAACAAAGCCCATAGAAGAGAGATCATCAGGTGGTACAGCATAGTCTTCTCTTAAAAGACAAGAGATTGGGCTCAAAATTTGTCACTTTCTAGCTGTGTGACCTCAAGCAAACTACTGAGCCTCTCTGTGCCTTGATTTATAAAATAAGAGCAGTGAGAGCTCAGAGGACAAAGGGATGGTGTCTGCTTGTGTAACTGGATGAGGTGGCACATGAACTAGACCTTGAAGAAGGGGGATGGACATCTGAAGGCAAAGAGGCCAAAATGGCATTCCAGGCAACGAAGGCAGAGGGGTCAAAGGCCAGGGGAGGATGGAAGAGAGCAGGCTGAGGGGATGCTAAGCAACTTAGCTAGGCTGGGCACAGGGCCTTTAAGGATAGCAGGTGACTGTAGAACAGAAAGAGGGATTAGGAGGAAGATCTAGTGAGCCTTGAATGCCAGGCCACAGATGAGGCATACAGAGGAGTCGTCTTTAGATGGAGAACAAAGGGGAAGGGGTTGGGACTGGGAGTAAGGTAATGGGACACCCAGAGGGGCATCTCCTAGAGCCTGACCCAGGGAGTCTCAGCCATCTACACAGGTCAATATACAAACAAACAAACAAACATGCACATCCATAGGTATAAGTGTGTGCTTTGAATCCTGGAGCCCCAGTCCTAACACAATGCCTGACATAGGGGAGGGCGAGGTGCACAACTGGAAAAACAGGCAAATATTATGGGAAGGAGGATGGGAAGATGGGTAGATGGAGAGATGAATGAAAGCAGGATGGATTGACAGATGGAAGGAAGAAAAGATGGATGGAAGGACAGACGGACAGATGGATGGAAGGATAAAAGGAGGGATGGACAGATGGATGGAAGGATAGATGGATGGATGGATAAGTAATGGACAGATGAGTTGAAAAGAAGAGAGAATGAAAAGAAGGGGCTGGTGGGTAGATGAAGAGGTGGATAGGCGGATACACTGGAGAAAGGACTGCTGAATAGATGGATGAACAGGATTGGCGTGGCTGGCTGGGGGGTCACCCATATCCTGTGGTGCTCCCCCAGACCCCATCTCCCCCCAGATGACATTCCATGCAGTGACTGAGAGGTCGTGGCTAGAGGCCACTCATGTGCTGCCAGGCCCCTACCCATGGTGAAGACCTGGCCCACATCTTCAGAGTCGTTGGCAAGGGCCCGGAAGTAGTGGATGGCCAGAATGCTGTAGAAGACAAGGCTGTTGTTGCCAATGTCTGCATCCAGGGCCAGAACCTGGATCAACTCTGAGCCCACCTTGGCGTCGGTGGCCACCCCTGCAGGAACAGGCAGGTGGTGTAAGTTGCAGAGCAGGGGCCACCCCACACCTCATGCCCAGGCTCCAGTCCCTGCACCTGCAGTGTACTCAGCCTTGGTGAAGCGTGGCGGCTGGTCGTTGATGTCCTCTAGCACAACGCGCACCTCCTGCAGTGTGAGGTCAGCAACCAGGTCGAGGGTTGGGGAGGGTCCACGGGGAGGTGTCCAGCTGCGATTGCTGGAGGCCTTGACTATGAAGGAGAAGATGGCTTCTCGCTCCCGGTCCAGGTCCCGCAGCACCAGCAGACGCCCGTCGGGCTGCAGATGGAAGTTCTTCTCTTCGTTGCCGACTGAGGGTGGGACCATGGCACAGGGTGAGGGGGTAGGGCCAGGGGCAGGGCATATGTGGGTCATCTCTAGCCCCAGGATAATCAGGGCACTAGCTCTGTCCGGCCCCACCTGCGATGAAGTAGTACACGATCGCGTTGAGGCCCTCATCTGCATCCACTGCGCCCGTCACATTGCCCACGAGGGTGCCGCGTGGTGAGTGCTCAGGCACTGTCAGCAGCTGGTACTGGGGGCTGCCTTTCTGCGGAGGGAGGGGGATGTCCTCACAGGGTGCCAAGGGAAGGCCTAAGCTTCCAGTCCCTGTTTCAGGGCCCTGGGCAGTGACTATGCATGTCCTGAGGGAATTTACTGTCCAGGCCTTATAGGGTGAGTAGAAGCATTGTAACCTCAAGGGAGCAAAGCATGGCCTGGGGACCTAAGCTCTGCCCTCACGGAGTGTTGCCCAGAACCCAAATGAGTGCTTAAATGAGAGGAGCACACACGTTACTCTTATATGCACATGCATGTGTATGCACTCACACTCAACAGTCTCCAAGCAACATCGCATCCCATGTGCACATAAGAAGAAAAAACAATCATGTCAGAGAGTTGGAGTCCACAGGAGGGGCCCTCAGCCCTGCTGTCAGATTTCATGTCAGCCCCATATCAATACATCAGAGCTGGGCGGGGCGTAGTGGCTCACGCCTGTTATCCCAGCATTTTGGGAGGCTGAGGCAGGTGGATCACTTGAGGTCAGGAGTTCTAGACCAGGCTGGCCAACATGGCAAAAACCCATCTCTACCAAAAATACAAAAATTAGCTGGGCATGGTGGCGGGCGCCTGTAATCCTAGCTACTTGGGAGGCCGAGGCAGAAGAATCACTTGAACCCGGGAGGTGGAGGTTGCAGTGAGTCAAGATCATGCCACTGCACTCCAGCCTGGGCAACAAAGCAAGATTCTGTCTCAAAAACAAAACAAAACAAAACAAAATCAGAGCTGATTTTCATGCTTTGTGTGTGTGTGTGTGTGTGTGTGTGTGTGTGTGTGTGTGTGTGTGTAGGCAAAGACAAGGCTATCAGCTCCATAAGTCAGGCATTTTGGTCTGCCTTTTTTTTTTTTTTCCATCGCTCAATATAGCTCAATATAGTGTAACACTGCTGCTCAATAAATAGTTGTTCTTGCATGAAGTGCATGCAGACAGATGTTTCCGTGTCTAGCCAAATGTGTATTCTGGCACAGTGTATATAGGAAAGTGTGTGCGCGTGTGTGCTTGCAGGCAGGTGAGTCCCTGTGTAGGTGTGACCAGCGCAGGAGGTGGGCGAGCTCACTGGAGGCCTCACGAAGAGGGGTTCGTTGTCATCAATGTCCTCCAGGGCCACCTGCAGCGGCTGCATAGTCTCGTATGGCACCGGCTGGCCCAGGTCGCTGGCCACCAAGATGAGCTAGGAGCGGAAGAGTGCAGTCAGAGGAAAAGACTGGGAGAGGGGGTTGGCTTGGGGACTTCCCGGTGGCCAGGTCCCCTAGAGACTTTCCAGGAGGCGAGGAGCAGGACTAGCGCCCAGAAGAAAGCCCCGCCCCAGGCCCCGCCCCTCGCACCGGGCCCCGCCCTTACGCTGTACACCGCCTGCGTCTCGCGGTCCAGGCGCTGCGCAGTCTGGATGAGGCCGCTGATTGGGTCGATGGTGAAGAACTCCCAGTCCCGGTTGCCCGCCGTCTTCAGGAAGCTGTAGCGCACGGCGCCGTTGAGGCCCTCATCCTTGTCCGTGGCGTAGACCTCATACACGTTGGAGCGCAGCGGGATCTCCTGTGGGAAGTGTGGGGAGGAAGGCTCCTGGACCCCTGAGAGAATCTCAGCTCCCAGGCCCTGAGGGAGCCCTCGCTCTTTCTCCTACGGTAGCAGAATGTCCTCAACAGCTTACGGCACCCACCAGGAGCACCTTCCTGCTCGGCTGGATTCTCCTGGATTCTGGGCTTCTGCTAGCTGTTGTCCCTCTTCTTTCCTCCCCAACCCAAGCTAAGGCCACTGTGCACTGACAGTCCAGCCTGGGAACCACATGCTTCAAGCCTTCCCAGGGTGACCATCTTCCCAGGAGCTGACTCCGCCCTTCTAGTCCCATTCATTGCATGCTGAGGTTTAGGGGACAGAGGGGATCCAAGCGCTGAGGCCACAGCCAGCCTTTGTCCTGTATCAGTCTTGCTCTCTCTGCTACCCCAAACACAGGAATTCTGGGTGTCCCCAAACAACAACATCCATCCAATGGGGTACCTGAAAATGGGGGTGGGGGACACAGGCAGGGTGACATGGTGGATAGGATAGGGGTTGGCCACCAGGGTCTGGTTTGTAACTAACCTGCCCGGAACCTGGACATGCCACCTCACTCCCCTGAGCCTGTCTCCTGAACGCCTTTGAGCTAAGCCCAAGATCTTGAAAACATCATTGAAATCATACATTGACCCACGACAAGGCTGCCCAGGGCAAAAGAAAGGGCATGTTTCTTTGCTTTTAGCTGAAAAATGATCAGCTCAGCGTGGTTTCGTTGTTTATCTCACAGATCATGACAACTGGAAGTTCCAAATGGCAGTTACGTCTAATAAAAAGTAGGACGACATACACATAATACATGCTGATTGTTCAGGAGACGTAAGTCTTTCCAAATGCAAAGCCTTTGAAGGGAGTCTTCATAAATGGGGCCTTTGGTGTGAAAAAGGACTAGATTATTATTAATTTATACCCTGCCTCATTCCACAAAAGAGATTTGATGCAGGGGACAAAAATACATAAATTATAACAAGATTGATCAAGTTAAAAAACTAGGGTAAAGAAAAAAATTGGTTGGCAGGAAGATGAAAGCTGAGGGGTGGGAAGCAAGGTATAAGCCCTAAGTCCCTGCAGGGTCACTCGAGATGAGCTGACCACTCTGAGCTCCCTAGTGGGCACACCAAAGAGGACGGACTGCTCTATCACTGCTGAAGAGACACTAGACACAAGGTAAAAAAGCAAAGCACATGGTAAAGGCACAATGCTTCTTTGAGCTTAGCCCTGGGAGACTTTTATCCCACAGGACCTCAAAGAGGAGACAGAGTGACACGATGGACTTAGCACGGACATTCTGAGATGTGGAGCCTGGGTGGAGTTTGGGGGACAAAGAACAAGTGGGAGATACTCTGATGGTGCCACTAAGGAGCATTTTGGGCCTGTGTACTTAGAAGAAACGGGGAGAGCAGAAGACAAAGGAGTACTTCCTCTATCTTTATGTGGCAATTTAGACTGAGAAGTGGAAGAACTGGAGAGATTCCAGAACCTCGCCACTTCCCCTTGTTTCTTATTTTGATGCTCATTCTCAGCTCCTAGGCTGTCTCCACACTGTATCAGCAGGAACAACGGAAAGACGGAAGGGGCGTGTGTGTTTATTCTGAGACAAGTATGGGGGAAGTGGGTTGTGGAGGAGCCTGTCCTTTTTGGTAGACATCTAGGATCAAGAGATGGGGTACTTACTTATTATTAGTCCTGTTTTGCAGAGGAAAAAATAGACTTACAGAAAATAGACTTACAGAAGTCACTTGCTCAAAGTCATTGGGCTGATAAGCGATAGAGTTAGACTTCAACTAAATTTTTTTTTTTTGGATAGAGTCTCACTCTGTTGCCCAGGCTGGAATGCAGTGGTGCAATCTCGGCTCACTGCAACCTCCATTTCCCGGGTTCAAGCGATTCTGCTGCCTCAGCCTCCTGAGCAGTTGAGATTATAGGCATGCACCACCATGCCCAGCATGCATGTATTTATTTATTTATTTATTTATTTATTTATTTATTTATTTGCATTTTTAGTAGAGATGGGGTTTCGTTATGTTGGCCAGGCTGGTCTCGAACTCCTGACCTCAAATGATCCACCTGCCTCGGCCTCCCAAAGTGCTGGGATTACAGGCGTGAGCCACTGCGCCCAGCCGAACCAAAGATCTTTAACTAGCACAGCCCATATACTAACCACTGTTCAATACCACCCTGTGTGGCACTGGACAGGTCTGCTTCCTTCTCTGGCCTCAGTTTCCCCACCTTAATAAACTTTTTTTAATTAAAAAAGTTTTTTTTTTTTTTCCTGGAGCTAATTTCCTGAAGCCAAGTTTCCCCACCTTTAGAGTAGAGTGCTTCCACTCTTCTAGGCCACAGCTGGAAGAAGGAAATACTGGTGGGCAGGAGGCCCTGGGGGCAGGAGTACCTCTCTGATGTGGAGGATGGTGCCGTTGGGTGGGCGCACAAAGACAGGGCGGTTGTCGTTGACGTCGATGACCTCCACCAGGAGCATGGTGGTGCCCCAGAGTGGGGGCTCTCCGCCATCTGTGGCCACCACGGTCAGATTGAACCTCTCGTAGGACTGCAGTGGCCGCTGTGTGGTCACCAGGCCCGAGTCCATGTCCACATGGAAGGCCTCTGGCAGTGGGGGCAGGAGAGTAGCTCTGGTTGAGACGTCCTTCCCACCCTTCCCTCTACTCCTGGCCTGGGGTGGCAGGCCTGCCCCTCCCATCCCCCAAGGCATCACGGGTGTCCAAGGAAGGCCACATACCCACGCCAGGGCCCTCGAGTGAGTAGGTCAACTCTCCATTGGGACCTTCATCCTGGTCAGTGGCCATCATGGTGATGACCGAGGTGCCCGCTGGCTCATTCTCATACACACTTGTGCTGAACTGGGGCTTGGAGAACTGTGGCCGACAGTCATTGACATCCAGCACTTGGATCACCACCTGAGTGGAGGGAGGTCAAAGCTAAAGGTGAGGAGCAGGATGGGGCTGCCACAGGGGACCTGGTCATGCAGGAGTAAGCCCAGATAGAGGAAGGACAGGTACCAGCCTGGGAGGGAGGTAATGTCTTCTAATGTGTTGGAGTCTGATTTGAAGCAACTTATTTAACCCCCTGAGCCTCAGTTTCTTTGGCTGCACAATCCTAGATCCTTGGCACAGTGCCTAGCTCAATAAACACTCAACAACTAGAACAGTGGTTAACAGGTAATCTGCACCTGGGCCCTGAAGCAGAAACCCCTTATCCCCTCACACCTCCTACTTTTGTTCCTTGCTACTCCCCACAGTGGTCCTATAAATCTGGCTCTAATCTCTGTCCCTTAGTGCTGGTTTGGTGGCATTCCTCCACTCCCCAAGGCTTCTCTTGACTGGGATTTGTGTCTGGCCTGAGACTTGGCTTCCCTAGCTGACCTCCCAGTCTAGGGCAGGTCTTATGGACACAGCAAACCATGGGGCCTTTGTTCCCTGGTTGCTGGGACCTGCCTGAACTGCATCCTTATCAGAGCCCTTCATAGCAGTGACTTCATTTTTTTTTTTTTCGATGGAGTTTTGCTCTTGTCACCCAGGCTGGAGCACAATGGTGCGATCTCAGCTCACTGCAACCTCCACCTCCTGGGTTCAAGCGATTCTCCTGCCTCAGCCTCCCAAGTAGCTGGGATTACAGGTATGCACCACCACGCCTGGCTAATTTTTATATTTCTAGTAGAGACGGGTTTTCACCATGTTGGCCAGGCTGGTCTTGAACGCCTAACCTCAGGTGATCCCCTCGCCTCACCCTCCCAAAATGCTGGGATTACAGGCATGAGCCACCATACTCCGGCCAACAGCAGTGACTTTAAAGATCTCCTTTCAGTGCACAAAGCACTTTCAAACCACCTCATGTCCCCAGTTGCACATCTGTACCCTCCTTTGCAGATTTGACAACACAGGCTCAGAGAGGTTAACTGACAAAGGTAGTGTGCTCAGCTCATGGAACTTGAGTCTTCTGACCCCAAATACTGTGCTTTTCCCAACACAGCACATGCATAAGTGACAGGGATGAGGTTCGGATGTGTGCGTGTGTTCCCAGCCCCCTCTACCTGCCAAAAAGAAGTGGTCTTGGCCCATTCAGCTGTTCACACCCCCGACCTTTCAAGAGAGTTTCCTTCAGATGATGAGTTTATTGTGAGGGAGAAGTGAGTACTACGTACAGAAAGATAGGTCTGCCAAAGGCAAAAGAAGGGAGGAGAGAGAAAGAGGAAGCAAAACCTTGAGGCCTGGGACTCTGCAGAGAAAAGGGGATTGAGAGCCGAGAGGGTGAGATGCTGGCCTCAGAACAGCTGTGTGGACACTGGAATGGGAATGGGGTTGTGACTTGGAGCCCTCATTAGTATTCTTTAAGAGACATAACTAGGCCAGACTCCGTGGCTCAAGTCTATAATCCCAGCACTTTGGGAGGCTGAGGCGGGTGAATCACCTGAGGTCAGGAGTTCGAGACCAGTCTGACCAACATGGAGAAACCCTGTCTCTACTAAAAATACAAAATTAGCCAGGTGTGGTGGCGCATGCCTGTAATCCCAGCTACTCAGGAGGCTGAGGCAAGAAAATTGCTTGAATCGGGAGGTGGAGGTTGTGGTGAGCCAGATCGCGCCATTGCACTCTACCCTGGGCAACAAGAGCGAAACTCCATCTCAAAAAAAAAAAAAAAAAAAAAAAAATAAGAAGAAAGAGAGAGACATAAATAAACATGATTCCTTCATAATTATGTTTGGTTTCTGGACTGTGTTTCTTTCAATGGGACACTATGGTGATACTGGGCCATGTGGAGCCCCAAGCATTATTTGGGTTATACCCAGGTATGTTTAGCTGCCTATTTGCCAAAATATTTTGCCAAATAGCAGTTTGGCAAAGATTTCTCCCAGAGGGTCCCTGTCTTCCTAGGCCACAGTCATGGGTTACAACCCATCCAGTCACCCTCTTGCCTTCTCCTGTCACTGTGTCTCAAAGGGGACTGGGTGGCTCTGCTCCCAATCTGTAGCAGTCCACTCACTAGAGGCTTTGCTTGTTGCCTCCACAACCCCAGTCCCTGTTGTCCCTGGCCCAGGTTAGCTCCCCTCACCTGCACTGAATTTTCACGACGGTTGCTGGCTACATCCCCAGGGTTGTCTTTGGCCAAGGCAGTCAGGATATAGTGGTCCTTCTTCTCCCGGTCCAGAGAAGACAGCACATAGATGTCACCCTAGTAGGGAGAGGGTGGCTTTAGGTCCTTCAATCATTCAAAAGATATTTATTGAGCACCTAGTATGGCCAGATGCTGTTATGGGGTCTGGAGATTTGACATTGAACAAAAGAGACAATAACTCCTGCCCCCAGGAAGCTCCCATTCTAGTGGCTCTTCTTGCTCTCACTACCCCAGCCTACCTGGGGATGGGGTGACCAGCCCAGCCTGCAGCTCCCTGCCTGACAAGGAAATAGCATATAGTAGGTACCCCATAAATGTTCAATTGTCTTAATGCCAGGCCTGGAGCCATGTCTGATGGCTCATACCAAGCAGGAAGGAGTGAACACTGCTGAAAGGGCAGAGTGCCAGACGATGTAGGCAGAGCAGGGCAGTGGAAGGGAAAGTCCAGTTCCAGCCCCAGCAACTGGGGAAGGCCCTGCCTGACTAACGAGCCCTAGGCCACAGGGCTCTCTCTCTATACTGAAAATAACAGCTTTGAACCAATTAGCAGACATTTGAAATCATCACCCATCTTTTCTCCTGAATTTCAGCTCTTCCACAGGTCTGAGATTCAAGGAAGCATGTGGGAGGCACCCTTGGGGGCATCCTCCCTTCCCCAGCACTGAGTATAGGGCCATGTATACAGTAGGTGCTCAGACACTGTGCCCACTTTCTGCAGTGCTTCCCATGCCTCTTTTCTGACTATCTCAAAAAGTAGCCCCATGGACTTCAATCATGCATTTTTAGTGTGCAAAGGACACATCTCAGAAGTCCCATAAAGAGCTCATTCCTAAAGACTTGGCCACTTCCTTCAACATCTGTTGGGACAGAAAGGCTGCAGTCTGACAAATGTCTGGGACTCTGAGAACAGGGTTTGCTGACTTGGCTAAAGAACCTCTGGGGCTGCAGATGTCCAGGTGACAAGACCCAGAGGGATCACTGCAATACTTTTGGTGGCTGTTCAGTCTCTGACCCTGGGTCCTTCCCACTTCTAGATTCCAGGCCCTTCATCACTGCTCACCGTGGTGGGGTTGATGGCAAACTTGCCCTCTCCATCTCCAAGGCTGTACTCAATGAGTGCAAAGTTGCCTGAGTCAGCATCAGTGGCAGTGACTGTCAGGATGACTGTGCCCATAGGCACATCCTCAAAGACCGCCTCCTGGAGCCCAGTGGGCAGGGAGAGAGAGTAGGCCAAGGTCAGTCCTAGAGCCCGAGCACAGCCCTAGAACTCACTGATGCAGGCATCAAGCTGCTCATGGGCTGAGCACTCCCGGGGGGTTAGAGACTGGCAGGGTGGGAGAGGAAGACGCCCAAAGGCCCCAAGATATTGCCACAGGTCCTGGACCCAGCCTGTGGCCTGGCCACTCACCTGGTAGGAGGGCTGGTCAAAGATGGGGTTGTTGTCATTGATGTCCACAATCTCCAGGTAGACAGGGATCTCAGCTGCCCGGGGTGGGGACCCATTGTCTGAGGCCCTCACAGTAAAGTTGAGCCAGTGCACCTCCTCGTAGTCCACTGTCCGGTTGGCAATGACCTTCCCTAAGACACAGAGGCTCCCATGGTCATTTTGGCCATGGTTCATTCATGGCAGCTCTCCAAAGTATGAGGGGAAGGACCTGGACTCCGAGGGGCAGGTGTGGTCACTTGAAGGAGGGTGGTTGGGCAGCATTGCCTAGCGGCAGGGCACACAGCAAGGAGGGACTAGTGTCCAGTTTTTCTTATGGAGGGTGAAACAGCTTCTCCCAGTCACAGGGATGAATATCAACTAGCCCAGGACCGGAGACACCTCCTTCTTGGCCTTCCTGCTCCCTCACTGGTACTAATAGTAGGAGCTTGGCTGGTGGGATATCCCAGGTTTCTGGCAGACATCAAGAGGCTTCCATCCCAACCTAGGAGTAAGCACTCTGTCCCTTCCCCTGGTTTGGGCATCTGGAATCTGGCATGGAATGTCAGCCATCTTGGATCTGGCCCAGTCCACTGAGGGGCCACGGAGAGGCTATGGTCCCTCCTGGGGGCTAAGCAAGTACAGATATATGCCCCCCAGCCCTCCTCTGACAGATTTCTGACCTACCTGCTGAGGAGTCCTCCAGCTGGACGTAGCCTGGGGGCACCAGGTCCAGCAGGGTGTAGGTGACCAGCCCATTGAGGCCCTTGTCAGGGTCCACAGCTGCCACAGCAATGAGTGTTGTCCCGGGGGTGGCCCCCTCCAGGATCCGCTCCGTGTAGTAGGTGATCCCAAAGGGCTTGAACTGGGGCGTATTGTCATTGACGTCCAGGACGTTGACAGTCAGCTTGGCTGGGGTGGAGGCCGTGAGTGAGGGAGAGGGGAAGGACACCAGTGTGGCTGGACCAGGCCTTCTTTAGCCTCAGCCAAGCTGGGAGAGCATGGCAGCATCCCACAGCCCCCCGGAGGCCCCCTGAGGATTGACCTGACCCTCAGGCTGCAGGACAGGAGCCTTTCCAGTGGTCTGCTAACTTGCTGTTCCATAAGAGGAAGGGCTAGGTGACCCTGGTGGAGCCCTTGGCTCTTTCTGTGCCCTGGTTTCCTAACCTGCTTAATGAGGTAGGGTAAGATAATCTTTACGATCCTAGATCCTGTCTGAGCTGTCCCCTCTATGTAACCGGCCTGGGCCCTTAACCATCTGAGCCTCTGACACGGAAGAGATGACCAAGTCTACCCTTCCTTCCGGAAAATGTGGCCTTCTGGGCTGTGAAGATAAGCAGTCAACATCTGCGAGGCCTGGCTTCCCCCACAGCAGCTGTCTCTGCCTCATGTCCGAGGCAACTTGAGGCCACCCCATCCCACTTCCCCCTCTCCACTCTCGCTCTGCCCACACAAAATCCACCCCTCTGCCTCCCCCTCCCAGCCCACGCCTCAAGGCTGCAGGCAGGGTGGCCTGGGCCTGACTGGCAGAAGGTAACACTAGGCCCCTCCATTCTCCACTGTAAGTGCCTGCATCCTCAAAGCAGTGTCTGTGGCCTAAGATCACCTCCCCTCGCTCTTTGCTTCCTCTGTGCTAACCCTGTGGTTTCCTATAAGATCATGGGTTTCCCATCTCACATCCTAGCCACACCCTGATTACCAGTTCTGCTGGCTGAACCTAAGCCTCTGTCAAACCATTTTTTCTCAATCCTTTCCAGTCTCTACCAAGCCTCCTTCCTACTCTGAGCCTGGGGGTTCAGATCACACACAATTCTGAGCTTCTGGATCCTCCACTGCTGAGCTCTATGTAGCTATCACCACCCTGGGCCTCACAGTGGCTGCCACCTTCCATGCCTCTTGTGTTGCCTGACTCCTGGCTCCTGGAGCAACTGGGTCTTGTTGCTCCCTCCGTGGGGACAGACCAGTGCCTATTCCCCACCTGCCCCCTGCCCTGATTGGTTCTGAGTGACCAATGAGAGATGTCTGCAGGGAACCTTACCATTTGGCACACTGACAGAGCGCTCTGGTAGGTCGCTGGCATTGTCAATCACTGAGAGAGTGACCTCATAGGTGGCAACCAGCTCCCGGTTCAGGGGGGACTTCACCATTACAGATCCTGTGGACCAGACCAGGCCAGGTTCAGCCTGAGAAGAACCCCCTAAAATCTGCCCTTCCCAGGGGTGCTCCTGGCCAAACCCTCCCACTCCTCACAGAGGATGATGGTCCCCAGTGGATTCTGGGACTTGTGGCTGGGGTGGGCCCACAGACGACTCATAAGCTGAGGGCACGTGGTTCTGCCCCTCCTATGATGCTTACTAGCCAGGTGATGTTGGGGAAGTTATGTCACCTCTCTGCACCTCTGTGTCATTTGTAAAACAAGCTAATTACACTACTGACTGTCTACCCATCCTTTTCTCAATCCCCTACTATTTTGAGGATTAGAAAAACAAAATGAGCTTCCATTTCTAAAGTACTTAGAACAGTACCTGGCACACAGAAGCTATGTAATTGCTTGTTTAAAAACTACTGTATTGCCTAACAATGCAAATGTACTTAACACTGCTGGACTCTACACTTAAAAAGTGGCTAAAGTGGTAAATTTCGTTATGTGTATTTTATCACAATTTAAAAAATGCTTAGATTCTAGGGAGATCACGTTTAAAAGAAAGTCATGGTAGCTGAAAAGCCCTGAGGGGTTCCCTGGAGGGGACAGTGGTGGAACCATCTGGATACTTCAGGTCCATCCCTTTGTCTTGATTAAATAGGGAGTGACATGGACTGATTGTGGGACAGGAGCATTGGTTCCATGGCAGTCCTAGCAAGGGGTTTCCTTCTGTTCTATGCACTGCCTCCCAGAGTCCCTGCCTGCTCCCCAAATCAGAGAGGAACCCCCCAGAAGCATGGACTGGGACTGGACAGACCTAGTTTGGCTGACCTCAGTGCTGGCTTTCTTGGGACCTTTCTTGTTCCTGACTGTTAGAGGGCCTGGTGGCTTCTCCTCCCACTGGCTTCATCCCAGAGTGAGACTTCCTCTCCCTCTCAGGTACAGGGGTCTCTGAGATTCCCTTCCCCCTTGGCAGATCCCCCTGCTGGGCTTCTGTCCTCCGTGGGTCCCCAGCCATGGGGTAGTCACTTACCCTGGGCCGCCTCCTCCTCCTCCTCCTCTTCCTACTCTCGCTCCCTGTCCCCCAGGCTGGGGAGCGAGGATGGGGAGAGGGCGGCTGCATTCAGTCTGCAAAGGCTGGGCCACGGCCTTGGCCCGGGCCCCACAGGACAGGAAGGGTGATGGGGGTGCGGTGGGCATGGAGGAAGGCAGTGGGGTGAGGCAGAGAAGAGATGAGGTGGGAAGTGACAGAGAAACAGAGCTCAAACCTGTGGGCCTGCCAGCCGTGAGGAAGAGAGAAGAGGGTTAACATCAGTTAGTTCAGGGTGCAGCGGGGATGGAGCAGAGCAGGGCAGGGAGGACGGTGGCAGAACTGATGGGGTGGGGGGAGGGAGGGGTGGAAACAGGGAGTGGGGAGGGGAAGAGACACTGGGAAGGAAACCAGGGGAGCAAGCGGAAGCCCATTTGGAGTGGAGAGCTCAGGGGCTGAGGCTCTGGCAAGAAGGAAAGGGAGCAAAGTGGGCAAGGGAGGAGTGGGGGGCTGAGGAGGAGGGGGCAGAGAAGACACTGGAAAGAAAAATAGAGAAGAGAGTCAGTTGGAGGAAGGGGGAACAGGAAAGAGAAAAGCAGTAGGGCATTGAGCAGAGAGCCTCAAGTTGAGCAGGGACGTGGAGCAGCTCTCCATGGTCCTGACCAACCCATGCAGTCAGGAATTTTGCTAACCTGGGATGTAGCTGGTTCTATCTAACTTCTCCTAGTGCTCGTGTGTTTTTCTTCTTCTGTTTCCCTTTGGGCCTCAAAAGCAGACTGAGGTTATCCTGTTCTTTGGCTGGCTGCACACTATGACCACTGGCACCTGTCTTGTTTTATGTGTGTGTCTACTCCTTTTCATCCCCATACTCCGCTCTCCTTTCCTTCTCCCTTCAGGCAGTCATTGTCATGTATTGAAGTATATTTTTTGTTAATAAAAGTATTCCTGAAAATCATGTATTGTTTTGTATGTATTTTACATTTATGGAAATGGTGCAGTGACATATATCTCATCCCATTTCTTATCCTTTTCTAATAATACTTATTATTAAGATCCATCTACATTGCTTTGTGTGTGTCTAATTTATTGCTTCTCACTGCTGGCACTGCTGGCTGGTAAACCCATGATGTGCACCCACGATATTTTACTCTTCAGTCTCCCAGAAATGGACACCTGCATGGCCCCAACTCCACCATCACCAATAACACTGCAGTGAGCATCCTCAGACAGTTTCATTAATGCCCTGAGACTTTCTCTGGAACATATACTGGGTAATGATGGTACAAGTGTACCTTATGCTGGATTGCTATCTGGACAGTGGAATCAGTCACAACTCCTACAGCGGTGCATGAGGGTTTCAATGTCCCCACACTGTCATCAATATCAACATTGTCCAGCATCCTAATGTCTGCTAATCACGTGTGAAAAACTGATACCTTACTGCTGTTTTAGTGCTCTGTCACAGCCATGTTGATTTTTCTATCACTCCTCTGGGCCTTCCAAGAGGTACACCAATCAGATCCATGTCCCTTTCCTAACTCCCCAAAGGAGAAAACACTGAACTTTGGGGAAAATGATAAAACCATCAGCATTACAATAAGCTGCATACATTGTGAAAGATAAGCCACAGTTCTGTTGGTTTCGTGACAGCATAAGAAAATCATTGATCTGCATGCAACTTGCAGAGGATTTAAATGGCCAGCATACATATGAAGAAAGTATTCAGCCACCTCGTTAGTAAAGAAATGCATGTTAAACAAGGTATCACGGCTGGGTGCAGTGACTCACACCTGTAATCGCAGCACTTTGGGAGGCTGAGGCAGGTGGATCATCTGAGGTCAGCATGATCAAGACCAGCTTGGCCAACATGGCGAAACCCTGTCTCTACTAAAAATACAAAAATAAGTTGGGTGTGGTGGTGCATGCCTGTAGTCTCAGTTACTCAGGAGGCTGAGGCAGTAGAATCGCTTGAACCTGGGAGGCAGGGGTTGCAGTGAGCCGAGATCGCACCATTGCACTCCAGCCTAGGCGACAGGAGAGAAATTCCATCTCAAAAAAAAACCAAAACCAAAACCAAAAACAAAAGGGCAAACAAGGTATTACTTTCCTTTAAAATTGCCAACATGAAAATGTTATCATATTTAATGCTGGCATGAGTGTGGTGAGACAGGTGCTCTCATACACTGGTAGGGTGAGGGAATCAGGAAGGCCAGAGGAGCTGCTCAAGGGAGGAGGAGGAAGAGAAAGCAGAGAAAGAAGGAGCAAGGGGAGAGATGGAAAAAAGAGGGGAAGAGGAGAGAAGAGAGTAGCAACAGAGCAGCAAAGAAAAAGAAGGAGAAAGAAGGGGGAAGCAGGGAGTAAGGAGACAGGACTGGGAGCTGGGAGGGAGGTGGGAGGGGTGCAGGCCCTTGTACCTGTGTTGATATTCACAGCAAAGGCATCCTCCTGGTCGGGCACCAGGAGATCAGTGTCATCCTTGGCCACAATGCCGACGATGTGGTACTCTAGCTTTGGGTTGAGGTCGCGGTCAATGGCTGTGACATTGGCAATGACAGTGCCTGGCTCGGCCGACTCCAGTACGCTCACTGTCTGGATGGGGTTGAGGAACTCAGGGCGGGAGTCATTGATGTCCTCAATCAGGATGGTGATGATGGCTGTGCCCGAGAGAGGAACGGTGCCCCGGTCGGTGGCCACCACCGTTAGCCTGTAGGACTCCTGCTGCTCTCTGTCGATGATGGCATTGCCAACACGGATGACCCCGGTGACCGGGTGAATGAAGAAGCGGTCCTGAGCCCCAGCTTCTATTCGGTAGACCAGCTCTCCATTGAGCCCACTGTCCTCATCTGTGGCTGTGACTTGAAGGACGGAGAATCCTGTTGGGGAGGGAACAGGGAGTAGCTGCACACAGTGGCCTCTTCCAGAAAGAGCTACCAAGACACATTTGTTGGTGATGTACAAGAGGCCCCTTCTCATGACAGCCTTGACAGCATTTTCTTTTATACCTTTTTCATACGTGTAATTTTATAGGAAAATGGAATATTATTTTATATTCTTGGATTAAACAATATTTTATAATGTAATAATTAGTTGTATCTTCTGCAAATGGTCTGCTTTTGTCTTTTGCCCATTTTTCTGTCAATTATACAAGTCATATAATTATGACAACTTGAGACATATATATATATATATTTTTTTTTTTTTTGAGATGGATTCTCACGCTGTCACCTAGGCTGGAGTGCAGTGGTGTGATCTCGGCTTACTGCAACCTCCGCCTCCCAGGTTCAAGCAATTCTCATGCAGCAGACTCCTGAGTAGCTGGGATTATAGGCACCCACCACCATGCCTGGCTAATTTTTTGTATTTTTAGTAGAGACAGGGTTTTGCCATGTTGGTCAGGCTGGTCTGGAACTCCAGACCTCAAGTGATCCACCTGCCTCAGCCTTCCAAAGTTCTGGGATTACAGGCGTGAGCCACGTTGCCTGGACTGAGACAAGTATACTTTTCTGTTTGTTGTTTGCCTTTCAATATTGGCTATAACTATTTGATGTAACAAGGTTTAAATTAGCATGCATAGAAATTTAATATTTTTCCTTTTGAGTTCTTTTGTTTCTTCTATGCTTAGAACCTTCTTATCCAGAAATGTTATTCACCTAAATTTTCTTCATTTATTGTTTAGTGTTTTCTACTTTTTAATATTTTCTTTTGGTTTTTATTTTGGTATCTGATATGGGGGAGAATCTACACTTAATATTAGATTATTATTATGTTAGATTACATGCAGATTATAATAATTGGATCTAATTGATTAGATCAGATTAAATAGGTTTTTTGCACACTGAATAAGTAGCCTCCCCATTGGCTTCATTGCTTCCTTTATCACATCATATTTTATTCTTTAATTTACCAGTATCTGTTTCTGGGCTACTTCGTCCTGGAGTCTTGGGCCCATATTGCATGGCTTTAAATACTGTAGCTTTGTAATGTGTTATAAAATCTGGTAAGCCAAATCTGACTTATTATACTTATGTTTTTCAAAATTTTCTTATTCTTCCAGAAGTTATATTTTGATTTTGATGGGAATCATGTTGATCCTATTTTGACTTTAAAATAGTCAGTCTTTCCATTTGGGAATTCAGATGGAGAATACTTAAGAATCTTGTAGGCTGGCGTGGTGGCTCACGCCTGTAATCCCAGCACTTTTGGAGGCCGAGGCAGGTGGATCACCTGAGGTCAGGAGTTTACAACGAGCCTGACCAACAGGGTGAAACCCCGTCTCTACTAAAAATACAAAAATTAGCCGGGTGTGGTGGTGGGCCCCTGTAATCCCAGCTACTCAGGTGGCTGATGCAGGGGGCTGATGCAGGGGAATCACTTGAACCTGGGAGGTGGAGGTTGCAGTGAGCTGAGATTGTGCCATTGCACTCCAGCCTGGGCAACAAGAGTGAAACTCCATCTCAAAAAAAAGAAAAAGGAAAGAAAAAAAGAATCTTGTTTTGCAGACAAGATATGGAAGCTCAGAGGAGAGAAGCGGGGGCCCAGGTCTCCTGACTCCCTCTCCAGTGTGCTCTCTACTCACCCTGCTGCCCATCTTTCTCCCCACTAGAGGCAAACTCCATGTCCAACCTGAGGCTCCAGTTCCCTGTGACCACCAACTGGCCCCTGGTTGTGGGGTACTGGGGCCTGTCCCCTGCTTACCAGGTGGGCAGTTCTCTAGCAGGTGGACAGTGAGGGTGGCAGGGCTAAAGGTGGGGCGGTTGTCATTGTCATCCAGGATGGTGATGAGCAGGTGGGCCGTGCTGTTGAGCAGCCCGATGTCCTCAGCCAGCAGCAGCAGCTCCAGGATGGGTGGCAAGAATGCCTCCCGGTCAATGATGACACCTGACCTCACGGTCACCACACCTGGCACCCGGTGCCGCCAGCCAGGGAAACACACAGAAAAGGGGTGCAGTGGGGAGATAGGGCAAGAACCAACAGGGAGAGAGCAGAGAAAGACAGGGGCACCATGGGGACAGAGATGAAAGTGGAGCAGAGGCAGTAACAAAATGACTTTCTTCCCCACAGGCTCAACCACCCGTGCTTAGGGAGGGCCCCATGCATCTCCTGTGGTTGTCCCCTCTACAGGTGCCCTCTGCTGTCTTCAAGACTCCTGCCTGGGAAGAGTGACCCAGGGCACAGGGTTGACCTTCTCTGTTGCTTTTCTGTTGGCACTTGTCACCAAAGCAGCCTCCTGTCCAGGACCAGACTGATGTGACATGGTCTGGTTGGAGGACGGGAAAGGTGCTCTGGCTACTTCTGCTGGACTAGGGGCCTGAGCCTCTGGACTGCACATGGGGAGATGATGGGAGGGGGCTGGGGGGGCTCCTGGTCTAGGCTGAGAGTTTGTGCACCAACAGGTCCTGTGTATCGTCTCCAAGCCTCTTCCCAGGTCCCCCTGCCAGGCCACTGGGTGATATAACCCAGCTGCAAGATGGGGACTCTGGGCTGTGAAAAATGGGGTCTCCATGGACAGCCTGGGTCCAGCACTGAGAACGGAGGCCCTCAATCCAGCAGTGGGGCCATCCCCACCCCAGAGTCAGGCTGGGAATGCTGGGTGGCAGAGAGGCCTCACCGGTGCTGCTGTTGATGTCAAAGAGGCCACTCTGGGTGCCCAGCAGTTGGTAGGTCACCACGGCGTAGATGTCTTCGTCTGCATCCAGGGCCAGGATGGGCCCATTGAGGACCGTGAGAGGGGTCCCTGGGCCAGAAGGAGAGGGGTCACCACAAGACCAACCCAGCCCCCTGCCCTCCCACCTCCCCTGCCCTGCCCCGGTGAGCCATGGCTGACGATGGATGAGAGGGGAGGGAGGTGAGGTGGACAGGGTGGGGAGGCCCTGGGGGCGGGCCTGCGGCAGCCTTGGCAGACTGAACGCAGATGCCTGGGGAGCGGCCTCAAAGCCCTGCTGGGGAGAAAACATGAGAGTGGTGAGCAAGGCCCCAGCTGCCCAGAACCACACCTGCCTTCCCAGCAGCCTTTGAGGCTGGCCGCTCCTCGGGAGGGTCTGGGGCTCTCTGACATCCCCTCCCCGTGTATGGGTCTCGCCTGTCCACACATGTGTGCACACAATGCTCTACCTTTGGGGGTCTGGCCATACATGACTAGAAAAATCCAAACATGTGTGCGTCAAGTTCTGTGTTCACGTGGCCACAGGCACTTGCCCAGAAGCACGCACAAGCCTGGGAATCCCTGGTTGTGCGCTCGTGTGACTCTGCAGGTGGGCATGTCTGCATACGAGAGTATCGGTGGGCACCCATGTGCCTATGTGTGTCTGTGCACGTGTGTAACCCCACGCACATGCCTTGGTATAGACACACACGGGCACATGTGTGAGCATACACACAGACAGGTTTGAGAATGAAATTCACCTAGGGGGGGACGCCCAGCCAGAGATGAGCAGGGGCTGGGGAGACTGGAGGAGTGCAGGTGCCACCTCAGGGGACATCAAAGAGGAGATTTTGTCCCTCTGAAGGAAGGTGAGGCTGGTCAGTGCATGCGGGAGAGGGCTACACTGGCCTGCCTAGGACCCCCTGACCTCCCACTTCTGATTATAGATGCTCCCCAGGACTTCCAGAAGTCCCTGGGATGCCCAGCACTTCTGGGGTGGAGGGAGCAGTGAGGGGTGGGCCCACACCCCTCCTAGGTAGTCCTCACACCTTAAATGCCCTTCTTGAGGGATGGTGGGCTAGCTCTCAGACCACCCTGGGGAACAATGACCATGACTGTCTCTTCCAACCAGACCTGTAGTCTCTTTGGTGCTCGTGGGAGGCCCGGCAGCCCCAGCCCATCATCCCCTGGAGTTGAGACCATCCTTCCCCTCCCGCATCCACTAGGGCCTATGTTCAGCTACTCCATCAGGCTTAAGGGAGGTCCTCAGGCACCACAGGCCTCAGTGGTGCCTGGCAACAGCAGGAGCTCCCAGGCGGGCCCAGCACCTACCAGCGGGAGAGTTTTCCATCACCTCTGCCTGGTAGGTGCTTTTAGTGAAGAGGGGGTGGTTGTCATTCTCATCAGAAAGGAAGATCAGAAGCAAGTCATAATCCTGCAAGGGGCAGAATGGGGCAGGTTGTAGGCCATGCTCAGCAAAGTACCCCCCACCCAGGTGGGAGGAGGGTTGGGAGGTGGGGGATCAGGGCACAGAGGTGGATGATCAGAAAAGCCCACACCAACATGAACTCACATTTTTCAAAAGAAGACATACAAGGGGGCAAGAAACATGAAAAAATGCGGCCCGGCGCTGTGGCTCACGCCTGTAATCCCAGCATTTTGGGAGGCCGAGGCGGGCAGATCACAGGGTCAGGAGATCAAGACCATCCTGGCTAACATGGTGAAACCCCGTCTCTACTGAAAATACAAAAAGTTAGCTGGGTGTGGTGGCGGGCGCCTGCAGTCTCAGCTACTCGGGAGACTGAGGTGGGAGAATGGCGTGAACCCAGGAGGCAGAGCTTGCAGTGAGCCAAGATCACTCCACTGCACTCAGCCTGGGTGACAGAGCGAGACTCCGTTTCAAAAAAAAAAAAAAGGGAGTAGAGAGCAGAGGAGCACTACATGGGAGGCGCATATAGCTTATGAATTTCTCCAGCCTGATGTCTCCTCTGGCTACACAGATAGGGCAACTGAGGCCCAGAAAGAGTGGTACCTTGGCTGAGCCACACAGCTAGTCAGGGGCAGAGCTGAGATGAACTGGGCCTGAAAGCTCCTCAGATTCATGAGCTGGAAGGACAGAGCTGATCCCCAACCCAAAGGGACTGTTTGCTTTGTAACATCCACCTCCCTTTAATCAAGAGCTCATTTCTTTGGCTTTTGAGGGGAGAGCCACCTGGAAAACGCAGCCCTTCGAGCACCTCAGAGCATGCTTGTGGGTGCATGCAGGCACATGTGCTCCATGCACAAATGCAGTGTGTGTCCAGGTATCAGTGGTTTGGGGCGGAAACAATGATAGTTGATGTTCACTGAGTGTTTGTCACGTGCCAGGCACTGTGCTGAGGCTTTCACGTATATTGGCTCCTTCATCCTTTCCACAACTTTGGGGTAGGTGTGATCTTCATTTTGCAGAAGAGAAATGGAGGCCAAGAGGACTTAACTCGCCAAAGCCATGCACCTACTGAAGGGGAGAACTGGGATTTGAACCCAGCAGGTGCTCACTCCAAAGCCTGCACATCTAAGCCTGTCCATGCTGCCTGCAGGAGGCGTAATGTGTTCTCTCTCCACGCACCGCCAGCTTCCAGCCCCACTCCCACCAGTGCCCTCCAGTCTCACCCTCCTGGCTATGCGTGGGTTCTCCGGGTTGTCCTTCACAGAAATGGTCAGCTTGTACTCTGGAATCTGCTCACGGTCCAGGGGCCGGTTCACAGTGACGATCCCTGTCTGGGATGTGGAGGGTGGTGAGCTGCATGGAGACCTGTTCCCTGCTTTCTGTTTTGGCCCACAGATGCCAACTGCTCTGCCTGGCCTCCCTAAATTGCCTAAGAGATGGTCTAGAAGATCAAAAATGTGGGCTGGCAGGATCTCACCAGGGCGAGAGTGACCCACTGATGCCCAGGCCTTGCTGCTTCTAAGGGATGGCCCTCTGAAGACCCCATGGTGTTGTCGGCCAGCTACAGACACCTCAAGAGGTTAAGTGAGAACTTTGGTGCGTCTTGATTAAACCAAGTGGTCCCACAGGCTCTGGCCCCATCTCTGCACATGATAAGCCTCAGGGCTGGCTCTAGGTGGACTCCAGAGATGGTTCACTGGGGAATCCAAGATTCCATGTTTCCCACAGAGATGTCCTCATCCCAGTGGAGGAACGGAGCCTGGTGGAGCCCACACGGAGGCAGCAGAAAAGCCTCTAGGGCAGGGTCCTCTTTTTCACTGGAAACCCTGGGAAGCTCCCTGGGGTCAGTCTTGGCCCTACCGTGGCATTGATGAAGAAGGCCCGCTCGCGGTTGCCTGCAGTGATGTTGAAGGTGAGGCGTGCATTGCAGCCGCTGTCAGCGTCGCTGGCCAGGACGTGGGCGACAAAGCTGGAGACAGGGCTGTTCTCGCTGATGGTGATGTTCATGGGCAGGTTCAGCAGCACAGGGTCGTTGTCGTTGATGTCTAGCACCCGGATCCCCACCAGCATCTGGGCCAGTCAGAGGAGGAGGAGGGAGGGGAGGAAGAGCGAGGGATATTGCGCATGGCAACCGAGGAGGAGGTTCGCCAAGGGCGGCATGGAGGGAGGGAGGGCACAGTTAGTCATGGAGAAGAAAGAGAAATGGGGAGAGGAAGAAAGAAGAAAAAGAACATTAAAAAGGCAAGAAGATGAAAAGAGGATGATGAGGGAAGCAGGAAAGGCAGAGGCAGAGGAGGGGCAGTGATGAAGGGAGTGATGGGGCAGGGGTGGGTGCAGGAGGGGCGCTGAAAGGCAGCATCCCCAGAGAGGTGCTGGGTGCGGTGAGAGGTCTGTTAAGGGCACCAGGGGCAGGCCTGGCCTAGCTCCAGGGCAGCCTGTGGCCTCTCTTGGCACAAGGGTAACAATGTTTGCAAGAATCTCTGTGGCAAGTACAGGGGCAGCGAGGTGAAGCCAGTGGGTGGGGCCCCCAGACTCACTGTGGAGCTGAGTGGGGGCACCCCCCGGTCACGGGCACAGATGGTCAGGTTGTAGAAAGCGATGGTCTCCCGGTCCAGCTCCACGTCCTTCCGGACCCTCAGCACCCCCTCCACAGGAGAGATCACAAACTCCCCTGGGTGCCACCCAGGAGAGGCCCGAGTTAGTCGGGCATTGGCAGGAACTGCAGAGACCCCAGGACTCCTCCTGCTTCCTCTAGCAAGCCTCATTCATCAGAGATGGGGGACAGCTGGGGCCTGGGTCCTCCAGTGACCCCAACTTCAGATCCTCATGGGAACTTCAAGGACTGAGATGTGCAGGTGGATGGTAACAGATCACCACAAGAGGTGAAGGTGGATGCAGGCCACTCATGCCCCCCAGGTGCCAGACCAAACAGCCTCCCACCCTGGGCCACAGGCAGGCCAGAGACTGACCTGAGTAAGATGGTTATGTTGAAAAAGTGGGGGCTCCCTGCTACACTGGCGCCCCCTGTCTAAGCACACTCGATCAATGAAAGCATCAGGCGCTTTGCAATGTATGATCCGTCCCACAAGCCATGGCTTGTGAAAAAGGATATTGGGAAGGGCAGAGCTGACCACAAAGCAATGCTTTGCTAATGGTGAATGTGCAGGCACTGGGCAGGCAGAAGGGGACGGATGAGGGGCAGGGGAGCCCACAATGCCCTCTATTCAGTCCCCATATTGAACTATAGTTGGAGTGCAGAGTGGGTTCCCTATGCCTGTGGTGACCCTGATTTCCTTTCCTTGACATTTCTGAAGAGCTTCACTGGCCCTGTGGCTCCAGAGTCCTTTTCTTGACTGGGTTTCAGGGCCTGATGTCTGAGAGTCCAGAGCAAGAACCTGAGATTCTCAGATGCTGACCCGGAAGGCAGCCCAGAGACTGTCCAGTCCCTTGTGTCCTTTGGAAAATGAACCAGGAGCCCAGGGAAGGGTTGCCACCTGCCTGCACTCCTACAGCAACTGAATGACAGACCAGGATTCAAACCCAGTGCTCTGGGTCTTAACCCATTGCCTCATACAGGACTTGTGTTCTTTCCAGGCAGCACCACTCAGAGCCGACCGGGGAGGGGTGAGAACAAGGAGGGTGGAGGGAAGAGGCAGAGGGAAGGAAACCAGTGAGCAAGCGCAAGCACAGTTGGAGAGGCAAGAATGGTCGGGGCTGTGGCTCTGACAGGAAGAAAGTTGGGGGGATGTGAGCTAGGGAGCTGGGAGAGCCTGCAGAAGAGAAGCCACCTCTCGGCATTCCCCCAGGAAATGGAAGGGAGAGAAGGTTAGTTACCTCCTTCACTTTCCCTTTGAACACTTGGTGGAAAGGGCCCAGAGTGGGGCACTGACTTGCTCCAGGACACACAGCACAAAGGACAAGGCAAGGACAGGGGCCCAGGCTCCCCCACAGTTTTCTCTGCCTGCCTCTTCATATCCTACTCACAATTCCCTGTCCCCAGCTCCTAATACTCTGATTTACAAAAACAGCCCCTCCCAGTCCCACCTGCAGCTGGGATTTCCCACCAGCCCTTCCGCTCCCAGGCTCTTCCCATCCAGTGGGCTTCACCCTGCCTGGGGGGCGGAAGCTGCTTAAAGCAGGATTTCCTGAGCCTAACACCCCAAGGTCTCCAAAGAATTGGGGATTCCCTTTCTAGGGGTTTCCCAGCCCTGTCTCAAGCCCTGGTCATATGCAGGCAGAGGGCCTCCTGCTCTCCTTCCAAAGCCAGGAGGAGACACCATCACCACTCCCTTGAAGGCTCAGGGAGGCAGGCCCAAGGGACCAGGGGCAGGGCCAGCCTAGTTCCCCTGTGCAAATTCTCCTCCTCGGCAGCTTGCTCCGGGGCCAGACTTTCCCATCCCTCCACAACTTCTGGAGACAGGAGGTTAAAAGCATAGGCTTTTGATCCAATCATATCTAGGTCTGCATCTGGACTTCATGCCTGTGTGCCCTTGGGCATGTTACTGAGCCTTGCCTTGATGTTCTCATCTGAAAAACAGGCTAATAGAGAGATGCCACCGTGGGGTTGTGCTGGTACTGGACAAAGCCTGGCCCACCTTGTGTGTGCTGATCCCAAAAGGGAGCCCAGGCAGGCCTCTGAAGGAATGGGGAGCTTTTAGGGAGGATAAGGATGTAGGAAAGGGGTCCAAGGAATGGGCGTGACCAGAAAGGGCAACTGAGAAGGCTGGGGCTCGAGGGAAAGGCTCAAGTGCACGTGGCCTGTCTCCAAGCTCTTCTTTGAGCACACAGCTCCTCCTCAGGGCTCAGTGGGGCTGGTAAGTGGCCAGAAATCTGGCATCTGTCTCCCTATAGAAAGCAGCCTTCCAGCCTCAGGCTGCAGCGTTGGGAAGGCGACCTTTAAGCTGGGGTCCCAGGCACGTCCCTCCACGCAGTGGTGCACTGTGAAACCAGCTCTCCCCAGACAGCGGCGCTGACTGTAGCATCTGTCAACCTTTCAGTGACCAACATGAACCCCGAGGTGGGAGGAGATGTGGGAAATGGATGTCATGACTCATGTCGACAGCACCATCAGGCCTTCCTCACCTCTCTCAGCCTTCATTGATCATTTGTGAGATGCGGGTGGCGCTCAGTGACTCCAAAGTTATCTTTGGGCTCTAAATGTCTACTCTTCCTTCCTTGGGGGAGGAAGCCTCCCACCCAGGTCAGCCTTAGGAAACTCCTAGACGTCTCTCACTCCTTTGGGGGTCTGTCTCTTAGTCTGCCAGGACTCCCCCACAAGGTCCCAGATTCCTAAAGCTCATCCCAATTACATGTGGATTGAACCCGGGAAGTTTTGCTTGTGACTTAAAGGCCACGGCATGGAGGTCTGCACTGTGCTCTGTGCCTTGAGGCTGGGGTGCAGAGCGGGCCCCTCATGGGGTGGGGCTTCAGCCTTCTGCCCAGCACCTGCCTCTCCACCAGGTGCTGGCAACCTCCTGTGCTCCAGGGACTCCCATAAAATTACAAAATCTCTGTGTTTGTGAAAACAGCAGAAGAGAAAGGGCCTTGCTGGTTTCCAAAAGGGAAGGCCTAGTGCTTGGCCAGAGAGGAGATTTTGGGACCCGAAAGGGTAGCACATCCGAACAGAGTTACCCACCACAAGCTCTGGCAAGCAGGGGCTCTCATTCTCTCATTTGGGCCCTCCACAAATAGGATGTTGCTTTTTCTGCCAGCCTCTTAATTGCAAGCGAGCCTTGGGTTCATTGTTGGATCTTCACACTGCTCTTTGTTTCCTGGATTTAAATACCTCTATGCTGACAACTCCCAAATACCCGTCTCCAGCCCAGACCTCTCTCCTGAACTCCTGGCTTGTATATATAACTTCTACTTGACATCTTGAACCGACCCTTCTTTCCCTCCACAACCTCCTGCAGCCGCCCTCCATCTGTCAATGGCAACGCCATCATCTTTCAGGCTGCTCACGCCAGAACCTTTGACTTTCTCTCACATCCCACAGCCAATCAGTTAGCACATCCTACTGACTCCACCTCTGAATTACACCAGAGGTGGCCACCTCTTTCCACCTCTGATGCCACCACCCTGTCCCAGCTACCTCCTTCTAGCCTGAGTGATTGCAGCAGGCTCCCACCTGGCCTCCCTGTTCCTGTTCCTTCACCCCTCCAGTCTGTTCTGAGCGCAGGAACCAGAGTAGTCCTGCTGAAACCTAAGTCAAATAATGTCTCTCCTCTGCTCAAAGCCCTCTTAGGGCTCCCACCTCAGAGCAAAAGCCATGCCCTCATGATGCCCCTCAAGGCCCAACAACATCTGGCCCCATTACCTCTCCACTCTCAGTTCTTCCTACACTTCCCTTTGCTCAACTCTCTCCCAGCCACAGGCCTTTTTGCTTCTCTGTGAACCTCCCAGGCATGCTCCGATCTCAGGGCCTTTCCACTTGCTGTTTCCTCTGCCTGGAATGCTCTTCCCCAGATGTCACTTGACCCACCTTTGCCCTCCTTCAGGTGTTTGCCAACCTACAATTGCTGCCTTCACCCTGACACTCCCCATCCTCCGGCTTGATTTTATTTTTCTCCATAGCCCTTAGCACCTCCCAGCATACTAAGTTATCTACTTAGTCAGTTGGTTCATTGCCCATGTCCTCCAACTGGAATGTATATTCTATGGCACAGGGATTTGCATCTGTTTGGTATCGCCAGCTCTTGGAACATGGCTGGCACACTGGAGGTACTCAATAAATATTTACTACATGATCAATTAAAAAATCAGGATGTTAGGCCAGGCGCGGTGGCTCAAGCCTGTAATCCCAGCACTTTGGGAGGCCGAGATGGGTGGATCACGAGGTCAGGAGATCGAGACCATCCTGGCTAACACGGTGAAACCCCGTCTCTACTAAGAAATACAAAAAATAGCCGGGCGAGGTGGCAGCGCCTGTAGTCCCAGCTACTCGGGAGGCTGAGGCCGGAGAATGGCGGGAACCCAGGAGGCGGAGCTTGCAGTGAGCTGAGATCCGGCCACTGCACTCCAGCCTGGGCGACAGCGCGAGACTCCGTCTCAAAAAAAAAAAAAAAAAAAATCAGGATGTTTCACGAAGATTTGGATTTCTGCTTTTCTTTTCAAAATGGGCCCAGGCACTCCCAGGCTGGGATCTGGACACAGCTACAACTGGCAGGAGCTGAGTTGTGGCTGGGCAGTCCCCACCGCTCCTGATTCTTTCCTACACCATCTCCCACGAAGCCTCCTTGCCTGACCCTAGCTGGCCTCTTTGGGTCTGGGATTCCCACTCTAAAGTAATGAGTGAAAATGGACTTGAGAAGTTGCCCTCAAGGCCAGGGCAAACTCTGCTCTTCATCTAAGGAGAAGGCTGTGAATGGGTGACCACGAGATGTGCAGAGCAAGCCAGGCGCTCCCTTGGTGTGTGGGTTTGGGGTCCTGAGGGCGGGGGCTGTGTTCTGCACACACTGTAAGGATGTGCTTCCCTCATCTGCCCTGGGGCCCTTCCTCTGGGTATAAAACAGGGCATTTTAAAATCATGTTCTTAAAGGGGTCTGTGTCCCTCCAAGACCACCAGCCCTTGTTCCCGGATTATAGGGTGTTCTCACCACATCTCTGGGAAGAAGGGGTGGGAGAAGATTATTTTCATCATTGTCATAGATGGGGAAACTGAGGCCCAGAGAGGACAAAATCACACAGTGGTAGGGCCAAATGCCTTGAGACCTCCCTTCTTACCTTCCCCTGAGTGGGTGCACAGGTGAGACCCTGTGGGTGGCATGCCCCCCACTGCCCAGCACAAGCCCCACTCACCCAGAGGGTCTCCGTCCACGATGCTGTACTCCACCTGCCCATTGGGGCCTGAGTCTCGGTCATGGGCCAGGAAGGTCCACACTCTGGGCCCCGGCTGGCCCTCGGTGACTTCAAATGGTCCCTCATAGTGCCGGGGGAAGGTAGGCACGTTGTCGTTGATGTCATTCACATTCACAAGCACCTGAGATGGTGGAAAAGCTTAGCCAGGGCCTCACCCCAGCCAGCTTTGTGCTGGGCCTACCACTCACTGGGCCTCAGTTCCTTCCTTTGTGAAATGGACCTCACAATTCTGCCTCATGAGGCCCGTGGAGGAATCACATGGGATGTCGGATATGGGTGGGCCTTTTAAGCCATGCATGTGGATGAGTTATCATTATTGCTAAAGCCTTTTATGGGCATAATAATCATATTAATAAAAATGCTATTGGCCAGACACAGTGGTTCACACTCGTAATCTCAGCACTGTGGGAGGCTGAGGCAGAGCCAGCCTGGGCAATATAGCAAGACCCTACCTCTACAAAAAATAAAATAGTAATACATTAGCTGGGCATGGTGGTGCATGCCTGTAGCCCCAGCTACTTGGAAGGCTGAGGTGGGAGGATTGCTCTTGAGTCTAAGAGGTCGAGTCTGCAGTGAGCTGTGATCAAGCCACTACACTCCAGCCTGGATGATAGAGTGAAAATCTATCTTAAAAAATAACAATAATAGTACAATAGTACTGTTATAGACTTCTATTTGTTGCTGCACTGTGGTTGTCTTACGAGGTCTCATTTGCTCCTCTCACTCCTTACAACATAGTTTGTATTGTCCTCCTTTCACAGATGAGGAAATGGAAGCAGGGAGGTTAAGCAATTTGCCCAGGGTCACACAGCTGGAAAGTGGAAGAGCAGGGACTTGAAACCCAGAGTTCATGGTTTTCCCATGAAGGAGAGGAGGGCAGGGTTGTCAACTGTCTGACAGATATAGCCACACAGGAAAGTTCAGTGACCTCCTTAAAGTCACACAGCAAGTTTGAGTGAGTTGCTGAGATTAAGACAGGGGTCTTGGACTTACGCATTTTCCTAGGACAATCTTCCCCTAACCTGTTCCCACATTGGAGCTTTCTGGGTCCTGTCTTTCCCCCACCTCCAAGCCCAAGTTGGGTCTGTGTCCCACACACCCACCGTGGTGGTAGAGGTGAGGCGGTGGGATAAGATGGGGCACTGGTCTGTGGCAGTGACGATCAGGGTGTAGCGGCCATGGCTGATCTCGTAGTCCAGCTCTTTGGCAGTACTGATGACACCCTAGGGGACACATGGAAGGGACAAGGATGGATCTAAGGGTGGTAGGTCTGGGGCACCCTCTGACCAATTTGGGAAGTAGGCCCTGACATTGGAGCCATGATGAGGAACCACTGCTACCCCCTAGCCCAGGTTGCACTCCACCAAACTTTTCATCCTCCCACACTGAGTGCCCCCAAACTTTCCCCTAGACTGCATCTTTGCTCCACCCCCCTACAGTGTCACTGAACTCCTTGCCAGTCCCTGGAGAGGTTTCGCCCCTTGTCCTGATCCTGCCATCAGCTGCTGACCATGTGTCTGTCGATGCGGAAGGTGTTGATGATGTTGCCTGCGACGATGGCATAGGTGACTGTGCCGTTGGGACCCTCATCCAGGTCCAGTGCCTGGATGGTGATGAGGCTGGTGTTGAGCGTGTCTGGGCCCTCATCCAGCAGCACCTCATAGTGGGGCTGCTGGAACACGGGCGCGTTATCATTCTCATCCACAATGGTCACATACACGTGCGTGGTGGCCTGTGGAAAAGAGTGGGTCAGGTCCTTGGTCAGGTAGCCAGAGGGACTGAGGTGGATCCAGATGGCTGGGCTGAACTCAATGTGACTCACACAGATTGGGCAAGGGAGAAGAAAGCAGGGGGGAAGTCACAGGCTGACGGAGAAAGAAAGCTCAAAAGCTCCACCAAAAGCCAAAGCAAGGTAACTGCTCTGTCCTAGATGGCACTTGCACCACCACTCCTATGTCTGTGACCCCCCAGCAGACATCATTAATCAATCACAAAACTGCTGAGGCCAGATGCAAACTTGGGATCCTTGTCAGCACAGTGCTCTAGTGATTAAGACTGGCATATGGGATGAACCCTGGTAGTCAACCCAGCTCAGAGCTTTACCAGGGCCTGTGTCTTATTGAGCCTAGGTGTCCTGCCAGATTACAAGAGGCAAGAATGTGAGACACTCGACCCAATGCCCTATTTAAGCTTCATCTCATGTAAGTGAAAGAAATACATATTTTCAGCATTTTCAGAAGGAGGACATTGGGTTTGTGGCAATTTCGTGGGCAGAATTTGTCGACCTGTGAAAAATAAGACTCACAGAACATAACTTCATTACAAGAACAGCTTCTACAACATACCGTCCTGTGATCTACCATCTCTGCCAATGCTTGGGTCAACTGGACCACAAATAATATTCAGCTAATCAGAACTCAGCAATCAGCACTCAAGAATCAACTAGAAATGGTTCTTACTCCCGCTGCCTGCCTTTCTCCACCTGGGAAGATGTCCCTTGTGGACTGACTGCCTTACCCTGGCTCTCTTGCTATCCAGCTTCCTGCTGGGCGTGGCCAATGGGAGGCCCTGGCAGAGGATGAAAGCAACAGGGAGAAAGAGGCGGGGGTGTTTCTTCCACACTCCCTCCATTCCCCACTGCGGTTCTGCCCATGGCTGTGTTTCTCCTGCTTGGAGACAGGGGTCCCCCTTTTATAGCACCAGTTTTCACTGGGCTCCAGAACATCACTTCCTCTTCTTTCCCTTTGGACTCATGAGTGGTAGTGGCTTCCTGTGGTTGGTGATAGTCTCTGGGTGCTTCACCAGCCTTCCTAAACAGTCCCTGTTTTACAGTCTCTTCAGCTGAACCCTTTCTGAGTGTGCCATCTGTTTCCTGCAAGGACCCTAACTAATACAAACCATAATGAGTGACTAAAATAAAACAATAAGGTGTTAATCACTGCAAAGGTGTCTGGGTAGAGAGAATGTGACTAGGCCATTGCCAGGCCATTGCCAGGCCAGAGAACAGAAAGCAGGTGGTACAGACAACTCAGTGTAGGCAATTTGCATATGGTTTTTTCCTTGGGACTGGCTGGCTCTGGAGCTACCGATGGAAGGATGGACAGATGGGCAGGGGATCTGGACCCAAGAAGGCTGTCACTGTCCCTGAGGAGGCAATGATTCCTCTGAGATGCAGCTCTGGATCTTGGGGGTGGAGGGTATTGGGTGTTTGTTGAAACGGTTTCCAAAGCAGGTAAGGTTGGCAGCCTTGAAAAGGAGCTGTGTGGCCTTGGGCAGGTCACATCCCCTCTCTGGACCTTTTCTGTCTGTTTAATAAAGGACCTGGCTTGATTTCTAAAGTTGTTTCTAGCTCAGATGTTCTGGGTTTCTGGTCTGCTGTCATCAGCTAAGTGGACTAAAGTCCACCATTAGGGAGGCATTCCTTTGGGTTGCAGGGTCTCAACGAATCTTAAAATAACAAGCATGCAATGGGGGAAAATGCATTATTTTAACATTTCTCAAACTTTTCCACCAGAGTGGAGAGGGAACTTGCACAGTCTGAGGACTGGCCTAAATGATTTGTCTCCAGAATGAAATATCTTTGCAATCTCTCATGTTCTCTTCGAAAGCTCATGTGGATTTTACATCCTTCTCTATCATTGTTCCTGCTTGTTTTCCTTAAAAATAGTGGTGGAGGCCCCAAATATTCAAATAAAGATGACTGTCAAGGAAAGCCACCATGTCCATCTTGTGGCTCTGCAGGACCTGCAGGCAGCTGTGAGTACTCACTACTGGTGAGGGGCCCAGCCTCGAACCCTCCTGAGTCCCCTTACCTGCCGGCAAGAGTACAAGAGCACCACCTTGCAGGAAAGGGGCTGAATTCCAGCCTCCCTGTTGGGGAGGGAATGCTGACATTTCCCACTTTCCCAAACTCACCTCCCAAATTCTCTGGAAGTGGGTCTAACCATTGTGTACGCTGCAGGGGAGGGGAGTGAAGAGTTTGAACAGAGTTGTGCCTTAGAGCCCCTCCTGCTCTGAGACCAGGTCTGGGCTTGAGAAGGGAAGGTGGGTTTGATTTCCTCTGGTCTCTGGAGGGAGGAGAAAGTCAGTGCTCCAAAGGCCCTCTAAGCTGAGCCCTTCCTGTCCTGTCCTGGTGTTGAGGAAACAGTGCTTGAGGTTTCTGGACCACGTTCCTTGGGCAATGCCTGTCTCACCCTGATGCAACCCCAGGAGGCTCAGTGGTGGGCAGTGTGGCGGGGAGAAAGGAAGTGAAAAGGGGGAGGGAACTGGGCCCAGCTCAGAGGCTCTACCCTCCTGCAGAAGGGTTTGGTAGGGCAATTGCTCCCCTTTCTCTAATTCCAGGCTCTCCCCAGCTGCTAGGCCCCGGGGCAGAGGGAGTCTGGTTTCAAGGGTGTCCTGAGCAAGGCCAGTCCAGGAAGGGTTGAGATGGGGTGGTGCTCTAGGGTCTTGCCCTTAAGGGACCACCCTCACTTTTGCCAGAGGATGTCAGGGTGAGAATGGCCCAGTGTCCACCTGATCTCAGTTGGCTTTGTACCTCCCCTGGTGGAAGGGAGCTCACGCTGTGCCAGCAGGAAGGGCCCTGGGCTGCCTCCCGAAGTGGGGTCACAAGGCCAGGAGCATGCCCAAGGACCTGGGTTATGTCCTGGCAGCCTCTGAAGCTCCCATCCTGGGGGAGTTCCCTGGCTCCATGGGGACTGGGCCTGCACAAGGTCACTTAGTAATAGCATGATGCCTCAGCTTTCGTCTGTTGTAGCCTTTCCTGCCCTGACAGCAAGGGCTAAGGGCCTCCAGAGAGCCCATGACTTGGATCAGGTCCCCCACAAGGCCCCCAGAACTCCTGGCTCCCATTCAGTCCTGTTACCCTGGTTCCTCACCCAGTCAGACTTTGGGTGTCCTCTGCCCCTCAGCCTAGAAGTCACCTACGAACCCAAGATCCCTAAAGTGCCAGAAAAACCCCTGGAAGCTTCAGCTAGACTGGGGTAAACTGAGTAAAACGGCTGTGCTCTTCCACTCCTTTGATCCCTGGCCACGATCACCTCAGCTCCTCCATCACATAATCACTCACTCATTCATCGGTTTGTCCATTCAGATAAAAGTGCAATAAACACCTTCTCCACGCCCAGCTTTGTGCTAGGGACTCGGAAACATCAGGGAGAGGTTTGTAGTTTAGCTCCGGAGGGCAGAAGAGCCGGAAGAAGAACCAACTGCTTGGTTATCTCAGGCAGGAGGTGGTAGCTGAAGGGAGTGTGGACAGTAAGGATTTGCGGGGGGAAAAGGAAGGGTCAGGACATTTTGTGAAGTGGGAGGACTTGAGCTGAGCCCTGAGGGATGAGAACAATTTGGAGAGGAGAGGAGAGACATTCCAGTGGTGCCAGCAGTGCTGGGTGTGGGTGCAAGAGCAGAGGCACTAGAAGTTAGGGTGCATCAGAGTGTCCTGCAGATATCCAGGCACCAGGGAGGGAGGGCCGTGCACAGCCGGGCTGACAGCTGAGGCCTCTGCCGGAGGGGGCTTGCAGGATATGCTGTGGGGCACGCCAACAGGTGTTGCCTGCATACCTGTCTGTGTCCCGGGGTAGGGATGTGCTGATCCTGGCGTGCAGTCCTGCATCTGTTCTGTGTGTGCGTGTATGTGTGTGTGTGTGTGTGCATGCACTCAGGGTGCCTTAGGCTCTGAATCTACAGTTAAACTGGTTCCAGCTTGCCTAGCTCTTCACAATGTTAGATTTCATTCATTCACTCATTCACTCACTCATTCCACAACTGGGAGTGCCTACCACATACCAAGCCCTGGTCTGGCTGGATGATGTAAGGTACAAGTCTCTGTCCCCAGACCACTCAAAGGCTGGTGGCTGAGGGCAGATGCAAGCCATGGTAACGTCTGTCACGCTGTTAGAGGTAGATCTACTTCTTAGGCTGCGCAGCAATAATAATCTTCTCTCCAAAGGACTGGGGGACCGTAGAACGGGCTTTAAACTGCCGATCAAGTAGAGTTGACTCGCTGGGACGCACACTGGCTCCCCACCCACGGGGCCGGTCTCCGGGAAGCCCCTCCTCTGAGAGGCAGTTCCCCTACACGCCCCGCCGGGGGCGCTGCGCGACGGGGGCGGGTGCCTGGAGCGCGGCGCTGGGGCCGCCCGCTGCGCTCACTCGCTCGCACTCGCTCGCACTCACTCGCGGGAGGCTTCCCCGCGCCGGCGGCGTCCCGCCCGCTCCCCGGCACCAGAAGTTCCTCTGCACGTCTAACGGCGACATGGGCGTCCCCACGGCCCCGGAGGCCGGCTGCTGGCGCTGGGGATCCCTGCTCTTCGCCCTCTTCCTGGCTGCGTCCCTAGGTAAGGTCGGGGGAGGCGGGGCGCTGGGGAAGAGCTGGGAGAAGACAGCAGACTGGAGTGGGAACTGTGGGATGGGGGCGTCCTGGGAGCCCTCTCAGCCTGTGTGACCGTGCACCCCACTCCACCCACCGCCCGGAGGCTGCTGGGACCACTGGGCAGGGTGCAGTGGCGACTGTGCCAAGTGTCCCAGATAGGCATCAGGCACATCTGCATGCTCTGATAGCTGCCCAAGTGGCAGGCAGGGCTGTGCCCTGAGGGCTGCCCAGAGAGCCCCAGGCACAGGTAGCTTCTGCAGAGAAGGAGAGGCACAGGGTGGGGGTGGTCAGTGTGTTCTGGTGGATGTCACCGGCTTTTGACAGCTGGCATCTTTTTGCTCCTCTAGTCTCAGGGCTCTAGTGCTGCAGAGGACACAGAGGGCGTGGTATGCTCTGCCCTGGTGAAACCCCTGGCTGAGCCTTGGTGGGCACTGGTCACGGTGGGCCCACTTTCAGACACAGAGGCAACACTGCCCACCTGGTCCCGATTCTAAGGGTCTGATAGCCCAGGAATAAGTGGTCAGCTGATTCCTGCCATCCTAGCAAGGCTGCCACTCAGGGACCAGTGTGGGGTACTGGGGAGGATGTGGGACACTCTCCAGCTCAGCCACGAGCCCCTTCTAGGTCCCTGGATAACTTACGGCATCTCTCTGGTCTCAGTTTCCTCAGCTCAAACACAGAAGCCCACACAGGGAAACACCACTTTCCCCTTCCAAAGTCCAGACTGTCAGCATGTTCAGACAGTATCCTAGCCTGAACACAGGGGTTCCTGGGCTGGGGGCAGAGGTCCTGGTACCCATGGCCTGGTTGCCTGGTTCTTGCCTGCCCAGAGCTGAAGAGGCTGGATCTCTTCAAAGAGTCTGTGGAACCAAACTTTATGGGGAGGGCCCAGGGAAAGTATGAGTCATGCAGGGACTCGGAGGGAGGCAGGAGGGAGGTGGAGGGCTTGGCAGAGGGACCCAATGGGCGGGATGGAACAGAAGGAGAGGGTGACGGGATAAGAGGGAGAGGAGGAGGCTGAACCTGGAAGATACCTCAGCAACCTGGGTGCCCACAGGCTTCCGGCTATCTCAGCACTTGGAGGGTGGCTTGGGCCTCTGAGGAGGAGGAGGGCTCCACATGTCACAGACACAGCTGCCCAAGCCCCAGGGTGGATGCTCCTCAAGGTGACAGTCAGAGGGAAGAGGAGAACGGGAGGTGGAGTGGACAGTCTCAGCACCAAGGCCACAGCTTACGGCAGGGCATGGCTTCCAGAAGGAACAGGGGACGGTGGCAGGCAGGCAAGTCAGCATCCCACCTGTCATGGGCCACCTGCCCTGCCCTGCCCTGTCCTCCCAGGTGACGCTGTGAGACCCTTCCTGCTTTCTTGCCCACTTCCTGCCCTCACTTGGCTGGGCTGCCCTCTGTTCAGCAGCCCCATTTGAGAAACAGTTCTAGAGATCCAGGGCACAGGGACCCAGCTTGCAGAGCACCCAGTAGCAGAGAGGCCCCAAGAGGAGCTCGGGACGCCTTCCCCTGTATTGCTTATATGGCCATGGGGCCTTTACTCCCAGAGGTCTTGGCTACTCAAACAACATGGTACACCAAAGAGCCATCTCTTCCTGGGCCCAGCACAGGGAGATGATTTAGGCTGGCTGCAGCTTTCCACTGAAAGGAGTCAGAAGCATTTGAATTGCTCTGGGACCTCAGTATTCTGAACTGTGACATGGACACACTATAATAGATATTCACCCAACTCCCCAGGACAGTGTGCACTGAGGGGCTAGCAGATGGGAGGCCTGGTTGCAGGTGTCGTCAGCAGGATCTGTAAGTTGCGAAGATTGATCACCAGCCTGCCGAGGTGCTGGGTTGCCCTGGGTATGTTGCCCAAGGTCAAAGCCTTTATGCCAGGGAAGGTGAGATAGAGTGTCCGGCACCAGCCTGTTCTGCAGCTCTTGGGTTTGGGCCAGCACTGAGGAGAATGGTAGTAATGAATGTCGTATTCGGAAGCCCTGGAAACACCAGAGATACTCCTTTCCTGGGCCTGACTTAGGGTGAGATGGATGGAGAGGTACACTTGGGACCAGGACCCAGCAGATCTCAAGGGTGGCAGAGCCTCTTCTTCCCCACAGATATTCCCAGGACCTGAGGCAGTTACTGTCCTTGCCCTGTCCTCATGGGTTGACTCAGGAGTCCCAACCTCTGGGATGAGCACATTTAAGTTCATAGAAGTGCACTGGGGTTAGGGACGAGAGACCCCATCTTCCTCTTCACAGCAAACCAGGCTGCAGGGCCTTGTTGAGTAACCCAGTGCTGCAAGCCTCTGACGCAGCAATGGTCAGCTCTTAGGAAATCCACAACCCACTGCCCAGAGGCTCTGGAGTAGAGAGGAACAGCCTCGAGGCCAGTCCCTTGCGTGAGGGGGCATCTACCCAATGCCAGGGACACCCAAGGGCCAGCAATACTGGGAGCCCCTTGCTGAGCTGTACTGGTTGTTCGTGTTTCCTCCCAAGCAGGGCAAAGGTTCTGCTGAGGTCTGACCTTCGTGGGAGAGGGTGATCCAGGCAGGAGTGTGCTGCTGAGATGCTAAAGGGGCCACCTCCCTATCCGCACACAGTGTTTGTGGTCTTAGGCCTGAGCAGATGAAAGGAAGAAAGAGATCCTCAATGACGACCCATTGGCATACCAAGTATTGAGGTATCAAGCCCCACATACCAAGCTTGAGGCCCCAGGCTTTAGCCAACCAATGATCCAGGGTCAGTCCGGTCTCCCAGGGGAGGGTGGGCCAGGGATCAGCACTGTGGCTTCCAGTGGCCCCATAGATACTCTTAGCAGCAGTCCCGGCACGCCTGTGTATGGCAAAGCCAGGGACTTGCATGCCAGGGCTTCCGTACAACCCCTTGCTTAACTCTTGGGCTTTGCGAGTCACTCAGACCTAGGCTCAAATCCCAAGATGGCCATTTACTGCTCTGTGATATTGGACAAGTTATTCAGTATCCCTGAGCAGGTTCCCCTACCTCTAAAATGGGGATGATGATAACACTTCCCTTGGAGGGCTACTGTGAAGAGCCAATGAACGAACACTTAACACAGCACGCGGCTGCTCGTGAATACTGTGTAATGTTATGGGATTTCTTGGCTTCTGCAGGCCACATGCCACTGGTTTTCCATCTAAGGTCCTTGCTCTCTACAGGGCCTTATGGAGTGCCCAGGGCCTGGGAACGCATTGGTGAGCTTCACTGGGACTAGATTCTCCAAAACCTGGAGTGTGAAGGGTGTATGGGCTGCATCCAGTTACCTGTGAGCCCCGATGGGTCCTCACAGTCTGAAATGCCCACGGAGGTGCCTGCAGGTTCTCCTCTTAAAGTTATCTGGAGATGAGGATATTGAAGGCAAGCCTGCCTGGTCCTGGGTTTGCTTATCTTGGTGGGATCTTTCTTACATTTGATTCTTTTACATTCAGTCCATTCACTTTGGCTGGCTATCCCCAAAGACAAAGACAGTGGCCACCATCTTGCTCATCAATTAGTAATCCAGTAATGAGGTTGCTCTGCTACTTACCAAGCCAAGCAAGCCCATTCCTTTAGCCTTTCTGCATAGGATCTTATTTCCCATGGGGACCTGGGGTCAAACCCTGCCTTTGCTGTTCACTCATCATGGGAACACAAACACACACTTCCCCTTTGCACAATGGACAGGTTGGGTGACATGGTCTCAGTGAGGCTGACCACCCTCCTCTGAAGGGTAATTCCACACCGGTGTTTCCCTAGCTGCAGTCATTTGCTTATCACCTTTGTGATCTCTGCAGTGTCTGCCCTTTCATAATATTTAGTTATTTTTTCTTTAAATCTACTCATTCTTTTATTTGCGTATGTAGATTTTTTAAAGGAAACTTTTTATCGCTGTCATTAGTGGAAAGCCAGTATCACTTGTCATAAATAGAACAAAACCATAAAAGTACGTAACAGGAAAACCATATAAGGGTATTAAATTCTAGTTGGAAACTTTAGCCTGGGAAGGCTCTGAATCTGAAAACTGCTGTTTTCCCTTGCGAAAAATTAAAATAAAATAAAATTTTAAAAGAAAAGGAGATTAGCAAGTGAGAGAGAGATGTTTTAGAGACATATTAGCATCAAACTGGGCCTTTCTCTTTGATGTAATCAGGACTGAAATAATTGAAAAGGGAATAACCTCTTCTATATATGATTCAATGTTATTTAATGTAAAACCAAAAGTAAAACTATGTGGTAGACGTGGCCAGGCAAGCTGGGCTTTCATTGGTCATGACATTTGTCCGTCTTCAGGAAGGAGGTGGGGCCTCCAGTCAGTCCCCAGCTACCTCTAGTCTCTAGAGAGTAGTCAGATGGCACCAGACCTCCAGAGGCTGACTACCTGGGTTCAGATCCCGGCATCATCACTTATTAGTTGTAAGGCTGTGGGCAGGATACTAATCTCTCTGTGCTTCCGTTTTCTCATCTGTAGAATGGAGATGATACCAGTACCTACCTCACAGGGTGGAAGGATTACATAAACTAATCCATGTAAAAGTGTTTAGAATGAGGCAGGGCACGGTGGCTCATGCCTGTAATCCCAGCACTTTGGGGGGCTGAGGTGGGAGGATCACTTGAAGCCAGGAGACCAGCCTGGACAACATAACTAGACCCCATTGCTATGAAAAATTTAAAAATTAGCTGGGCATAGTGGCATGTGGCTGTAGTCCTAGTTACTTGGGAGGCAGGGGTGGGAGGATAGCTTGAGCCCACAAGTTTGAGGTTACCGTGGGCTATGATCTCGTTGTCACTGCATTCCAGCCTGAGTGAAGAGCAAGACCCTAGCTCTCTAAAGAAAACCTACCAAACAGCCAGGCACAGTGGCTCACGCCTATAATCCCAGCACGTGGGGAGGATGAGGTAGGTGGATCACATGAGGTCAGGAGTTCAAGACCAGCCTGGCCAACATGGTGAAACCCCGTCTCTATTAAAAATACAAAAATTAGCCAGGCGTGGTGGCAGCGCCTGTAGTCCCAGCCACTCGGGAGGCTGAGGCAGAAGAGTTGCTTCAACCTGGGAGGTGGAGTTTGCAGTGAGCCGAGATGGCACCCCTGCACTCCAGCCTGGGCAACAGAGTGAGACTGTTTCTCAAACAACAACAATAAACCCAACGAAACAAACAAGTACTTAGAATGATGCCTGGCACAGAATAGTAGGGGGCAAAAAGACTTGAGATGGACCTTGAGGACGTCTTCATGGCATAGGAGCATGAGGGTGGCTGGCTGGAGCTGGGAGCCTGGCCTGCACACAGTCCTCCTCCAAAAGGGCCTGGGGAGTCTGGGAGGGGTTCATCCACAGAAGCATCCACGGGCCAGGACCTCTGGCCAGCTGTCTAGGCCCTCCGCGGGGAGGCATGCTAGCTTCCAGCCCCAGCCCCGGATGCAGGACGCTTTCCCAAGGTGCTGGAAGTGCCGCTTCCTTCAATAGAGCCTGGCTTCCCCTTCCCAGCCCCCTCGGTCTGATGTGAATGGACACTTCCTGCAGGGGCAGGTATCAATAAACACATCTGAGATGCCCTTTGTCCTCACTGGCCAGAAAGCCCCAGGGCAGACTTGCTGGCTTCAGGCCCTCAGCCTTTTCCTTGCCACGCTTCCTTTCTTAGCCTTGGCAGACCCAGCCTGATTGATCCATGCCTCTGTTTCCCTCTACATCTTGATAAAGACAGAACATAGTCTTTTCCTACAGCCCCAGCCCCAGCCTGTGGACCATCCTGGGGGATGGGGCCTTGCGGGAAGCTGGAACCAGGTCCCATTCTCTTTGGGATGTCCTGTGAGACCAAGGACGGGACCTTTTGCATCTAGTGCGGGGCCAGCCACAGCAGTCAATTAATAACTGCTTACTTGACAACCCCTAGCAGCTGGTCAGAGTTCAGCTGTTTGGGTGGGGCCTCCTAGGCGCGACTAACGAAGCTTGGGTCCCACCTCCAAAGGCTGGGGCGTTGCCTTGGCGACTGTGGGCTGAGCGCACGCCCTGTCATGAAAAACACACAAGCCTGTCCACACCCACACACACCCATCCCGTGCACACTCACAGGGGTCACCCGGGGCCTGCTGGGTGGAGAGAGGTGAAGGTCACAAAAACTGGTGTTCTGAGAAGATGCCAACAAGAGCTCCTTTCCCTTGTACTAGGACAGAAACATCTGAGGGTGCCACAGCTAGAAATCACAGGCACAGGCCCATGCCCAAGTTCTGAGCAGATGCCCCTGATGGAACTCTGCATCCCCACAGCTACCCTGCCTGGGCCTGGCCCATGTTAGGACCTTGGTAAATATTTGCGGAATGAAAGAATGATGTTTTCAGCTTGGGTCTGAGGCAGAGCAGGAATGTTGCACGGAGGACGTGGAGGTCAATGCACGGTCAGTTCATTCTTTCTAAATAGCTGAAGGATGAGGTATCAACCCTGCCTGCCCACTGGAGGGTTCTGGAGAGGTGGGGGCTCTTCCTGTCTGCAGTGCTGGCCCATCCAAGGTGTGAATCTCAGCTCAGTCACGCAGGGCTGTGTGGCCTTGGGCAAGTCACTTCTCTGAGTCTGTTTCCTCATCTTTAAAGTGGGGATGATACCACCCATGTCGGGGGTGTTATGAGAATTAAATGTGACAGGTATAAGATGCTCAGCAAGTGCCTACACATAACACATGGTCATAAGACAGCTCTTCCCTGCTGGCCACAGGATTTTAGAGCTGGAGGGGGCCTCGGATCATGGGGCAGCCCTCAGGTTAAGATGAAGAAAGGGAAGCTCAGAGAAAGGTGGGACCTGCCCAGGGGCACACAATGAGGGCACAACTAAGTGGACACTGAGGCCCCAGGACCTTGCAATCCAAGCGAGAGTTTTACTCTTGAGACTCAGGCTTTCCCAGGTTCACCGCACTCTTCCTCTAGGTGGCCCTGCCTCTTTACCTAGTGGCAGGTGGCGGGTGGGGGTCTGGGGGCACTGGGTCTTGACAGCATCATGGCAACCAGACAGTTCCCGCCTGGTACATGCTCTCAGGCCCAGGCCCCAGGTCGTTTTCCTGTCCCACATGCTCTTTGGCCACCCTGGAGCCAGGGGCCTTCCTCCCCACCCACTTTCCCCGGTCTCCGACAATGACCCAGGTGTCCGAAAGGATCTGTTCCTGACAATAAGCAACATCCTCTTGCCAAAGAATTGTAATTTTAGCCGGGCTGAACAGCTCCCCTGACAACACACGTGCATGTGTGCAGACGTGGAGGCCGCAGGGCGTGTGCAGGCCCCTCTGCACACTGTGCACTGCCCCTCTCCCCAATACCATGCCTTCGAGTGTCCTCCTGAGGACAGGCTGCCGTGCGCCTTGTCCCAGCTGGAGTCTCAGACACAGTAAATGGGGTGTTTTCTGGCCTTCCCTCCCTCCCCAGGACAAACCCCCGTGGGTTTTGTCCTGTCCCTCTGGTTTGTCCTGGACCCTCTCCTGTCTGGCCCTCTTGCTTGAAACTGGGCATCCTCCCCTGCTCCCCAAACTTGAATCCTAGGGCAACTTCTCCGTTTTTCTAAAAGGGGAGCGACTCCTTTGGGACCTGTGGGATGGGTGGCCAGTGTGTGAGGGGTGGGGCAGTGTGGGGGATTGAGCAATGCCCCCTCTACAGCACTCCCTGAACCCTGCTTTCTCTCTGATGCACCCACCCCCATCCTCTGTGCATCTCAAGGAAGTTGCCTCCAGGGGAGAACATACCTTCGCCACTGCTGCGGGTGCTATGGGTACAATCCTGGGGTCATTAACCCCATTGCTTAGACCCTGAGGGCTCCCAGCCTGGTGCCCTGCCCCACCCTGTTCACAGGGATACTCAGGCCAACAACCACGCTAGCCCCCCTTGTCCACACCTCTGTCCACTTGAGGGCCCCCAACCCCACCCAGCTCAGCTTTGGCCACCAGCTCTACTCTACCTGTCCTGCCCTACCTACCCCTGGCCTGCAGCCCTGTGTCTGCTGAGCCAGCCCTTCAGCCAGCCCCCAAGCTGTGTGTCCTGGTGGTAAATACTACCGTAACTAAAGCTGGAGCTGAATTCGGCTCCCAGCCCTGGGGTGGCTCTGGGGTAGGAGGCAATGCCAGACAAAGGGAGAAAGGGGCAGAAGCTGGGAGAGGTGCTGGTCAGACCTGCCACATGGCCTGCTGGGGAAGGGGGCAGCACAAGACCCACTCTTGGGGCGAGTTTTGGTTCTTCCTGGGAGCATGTGGGAGAGCCCTTTCCCTAGGTCCTCCTCACTTCTGTTTCCCGGCAGGGCCATGGTTTTGCAGCTACACCCACCCCACTCAGGTGTGAAGGGGAAGTGCAGGCCAGCACGGACAAAACCAGGGGCACAGCCAAGCTTCCTGGGGCTCCTTTTCCACTGAGCCTGCTGCAGGGGTAAGGGCAGTGGGTTAGCAGTCAGAGGAGAGTTGGCTAGTCCCTGCACTGCCAGGCTTCCCCTGGGGACCCTGGGTGGATCATCTCCTCTCTTGAGTCTGTGGGTCAGATTTGTAGCATAATGGGTTTGGGCAGTAGAGTCCCATGCCAGCTAGCCCAAGGAGCCACACTCATTCATCACAAACTCAAATGTCCATAGGGCCAAGAAACCACGGTGACAGAGCGAAGCAGGCCAGGTGGAATTATTAGGGAGTAGTACGGACTGTGGCGAACTGGAGTGCTGGTGCCCCCCAAAAGCTGCTACTGAGCTCCAGCTGACAGTTGCCCTGTGGGAAAGCTGGTTTAGCGTTATCTTCTGATTTTCTAAGGAGAGCTGGAAGTCAGAATTTTCATGTCAAATTCTTGGTTTTTAAATGTTGCCATCTCAAGAAAATTAAAAAGATTTTGAGGATCCAATGAAATATGTGTGAAGACTGGATGTGGCATGTGGGCTTCCAGTTTCTGGACTTTTTTCATCAGTGTAGTGTCTACATGCCTGAGTTTAATTCTGGCTCTAGCACTTGCTTGCTGTGTGATCATCAGTGAGTTACATAAGTTCTCTGTGCCTTAGTTTCTTCATCAGTGAAATGGGAATAAAAGTAATACCTTATATCATTGTTAGATAAGCCCATGAAACCCTCAGCACAGTGCACAACACATGCTATGTCTTCTTATTATGGTTCTACCTAGATCTTGCACCACCTGAGGTCCCCCATGCTCCCGGCTTTGAGTTCATACCTTCTGGAACTCTGGAACTTCAGTCCAACCACTTTCCCTTTCTGGGTCTCTCTGTTTCTGCCTGAAAAGGAGACCTGTATCTTGCCAAAGAAGTTCTGAAATCTCTGATCACCCTGACAATGACTCTAAAAATCTGGGGCTCCCAGACTTGGCTCTCTGCCTAAAATGCCACTCCTCCAGACATGCCGTTTGGGGCTTTGCTGCCTTTGGAGACTCTCCTTTAAACACAAGCCACCCAGGATCGGATCACAAGTTGTTATCAGTCATTCACACCTTAGCAGGAAAGCCTTTAAAGCTGACTTCTCCATCCCACTGTGCTTCTCACTCCTAGGAGGCGCTTCTTGACTTGCTGAATGAATTAGAGACCTGTCTAACTCCCAAGTACCAAGCACCGACTACTCGCATGGCACTTGAAGAACACTTCATGTGAATTATTACTAACCCTAGGCTCAACTCTGCCAGGGAAATGTGTTCATTTCTGGGTGAAAACATCTGTGAGTGAGGAGTCGGGGCTCAGTGTCTAAGTGGCTCACAGCTACTGGTCCAATGCAGGCTGGCCAGCTCCAGAAGCCCCACCAGGCTGCCTCTCTCTTGACTGGACAAGGCTTTCAGCTCTTCCAGTGGGTCTCAGCCTGCCGCCGAGGGTCCTGGGCTCTAAGGGCAGGGAAGGGGCATCTGAAGGAGGATGTGGTGTTATCTTGGCTCTGGGCAATGCCCCTGGCTGGGGCGATGAAAAGGATGTATCAGTTTGGATTCTGTACATAGTTCTAACCCTCCTTTCCTCTCTACTAGACCCACAACAGCCTGACATGCCATTTAAAATAAAAATACCACTGGCCAGGCATGGTGGGTCACACTTGTAATCCCAAGACTTTGAGAGGCCGAGGCAGGAGAATTGCTTGAAGCCAGGAGTTCAAGGCTAGCCTGGGCAACAGAGGGAGACCCCATCTCCAAAACAAATAAATTAAAAATAAAAATAACACTAACGTGTAATAATTGTAGGTATCCCTCAGAGATCTGCAGAGGGCATTACAGCTCACATCTTGTGTTCTCGTCTTTCCGTCATCTAGTCCTCTCACAACTCTGCATTGTAGCCAATAGTTTTCTCACTGCACAGATGAGGAAACTGAGGCTCATACAGTTAGAAACATGGCCTCTAGCCCATATTCTGTTTTCAAAAGCTCATGCTTTTGAGGGTCAACCCGATTAAATGCCGGAGGATTGGGATATGGCAAAGTGGGCCAGGGAATTGCTTCATTTGCTTGGTGAAAAAAAACCAAACAGAACTAGACAATTTTCCAACATTGGCTGGGAGGAAGTGCACGGATGAGATGACCTTTCACATATTCTCTGTCCCGGTCCCTCAGACACTGAGTTTTCCCATTTTCACACTACCTTGCTTAGGACACCCTTTCTACTGGCTAAAATCCTATCTATGCACCAAGTCCAAAGACCCTCCCTCCTTCAGGAAGTCCCTGACTGTCCCCAGAAGGCTGTTTCCTCCCTCCTCCAAGTGACCTGAGGGCTGGCACTGGATTGCCTTTGCCATGGGGTTCTACTCTTGAGAATGCAGACCTCATCTGCTCAAGGGGAGGCCATGCATTCAGCATGCAGGTGAGATGCAGCACCTGGCCCAGGCCTTGCACAAGCAGGTGCTCTCAGTGCTCCCTGGTGAGGACGGGAAGGCATGTTCAGTCCTAGGAGTAGGAAGGGGCAGAGGTGTTGATGGCCCCTACAGAGCGGCCAAGGACAAGGAGCTGCTATTCCAAACAGCCTTTCTGCTCCCCAACCTGCCTCCCACCCAACGGGCTGTGCATACACTCTACTGGGAAGAGGGACACACCTGACTGCATTGCTGCCCTCCGAGTCTCTCCCTGCCCTGTCTAGCATCCAAGAGCACCCCTAGTTGGGGAAGCTTCTGTGGCTCCCCCCGCAACAGCCTAGGATGGAGTGGGGTTCGTGAACAAATGCAGAAGGCAGTCTTAGGGAGGTCAGCTGACATGCCCGGGGCCTGAGGCTGGGAAGTAGCTGAGGCCAAGGTTCTTCTCTGCTCTGGGGGTGCCAGGAGTAGCGCTGGATCAGTCAGGTGACAGGGCTCTCCTCTCTCTGAGCAGGTCCGGTGGCAGCCTTCAAGGTCGCCACGCTGTATTCCCTGTACGTCTGTCCCGAGGGGCAGAACGTCACCCTCACCTGCAGGCTCTTCGGCCCTGTGGACAAAGGGCATGATGTGACCTTCTACAAGACGTGGTACCGCAGCTCGAGGGGCGAGGTGCAGACCTGCTCAGAGCGCCGGCCCATCCGCAACCTCACGTTCCAGGACCTTCACCTGCACCATGGAGGCCACCAGGCTGCCAACACCAGCCATGACCTGGCCCAGCGCCACGGGCTGGAGTCGGCCTCCGACCACCATGGCAACTTCTCCATCACCATGCGCAACCTGACCCTGCTGGACAGCGGCCTCTACTGCTGCCTTGTGGTGGAGATCAGGCACCACCACTCGGAGCACAGGGTCCACGGTGCCATGGAGCTGCAGGTGCAGACAGGTGAGGGCATCCTGCACGTGACAGCCCGGCGTGTGTGGAGGGCTGCCTGTCTGATGGTGTGACCATGCATGACACTGTGCTGGGCAGAGTGTGAGGCTGCATGGGTAGCACTGGCACTCCAGGGAGTGTGTGGGTGAGATGGGGTGGTCAAGGGTGTGTAGATTGTGGGTGTGTTGTTAGCTGGAGTGATGGAGAGGGAGGGTGTACCTGGCTCCGTTTGGGACACTGAGATTTTTTAATGTGTGAGGCTGTAGGTACCTGGGCTGGGAGTGTGACTGCTCATGGTGACATTGTGGCTACCGTGGGTATAGGCATCAGCGGGACGGATTGGTGCCCTGGGGCATGACTCAGTGGATGGCTGAATGGCTGTTGAGGAATATGTGTGTGTGTCTGTCTCTCTGTTCAGGTGAGAGGGCAAGGGCCTGTGGTTCGGATAGAGGTGTGGGCGCCGGCGGGTATCCACATGCCACTGGGAGTGGCATGAGAATGGGCTGGGTGAGAACATGCCAGGGTGTGTGTGTGGGTGCACATGTGTGCAGGCTGCCACTGGGCCAATACTGCTGAGTAGGCACTAGCGTGAGAACCTGGGGCGGGAGGGGGACACTGGCCTGGACAAGCCTCCCTGGCCTCCTGGGCCTGACACCCACCTAATGGCCCTTCTGTTTGTTCCCACAGGCAAAGATGCACCATCCAACTGCGTGGCATACCCATCCTCCTCCCAGGAGAGTGAAAGTAAGGGACCATCCTCTTGCCCCTTCTGGGTTATCTGTTCTCTTCTGTCCTCATCCTGCACCCAGACCCTGTTTGGAACTCTGGCCTTGTCACCCCAAGCCCACAGAAACCCCAGTCCTCCTCCTCCTCTGCTGCTGCACATCCCTTCTGCTTCCTCCTTGGTGCAGTCCCCAGAAGCCCACTCCCCTTCCATCTGCTCTGGAGTCTCTGCTCCTCTTGCCTCTCTGGAGTGGCTGTGCCTTGGCAGTCACCTTTGGCTGGGGAAAGGGCCTCATGACAGGTACTGCCCCAGGCAGCTAAGTGCTGCCCTTCCCACCAGCCCCCTATGACTTCGGAAGGCTGGGGGTCTAGAATTCAACTACTTCAGATTTCTGTGTTCTGTGTGTCTGTGTTCTTCAGATGTTCTCTGTTGTAGGGGAGGGAGGAGGAAGAGGCTCAGGAAGGGGAACAGAACTACCTTTCCTGAGTTCCCACTGTGTGCTGGGCACTGGACTAAGTATTACTACTTCAGGGATATATATATATATGTAATATATATTATATATAATATATATTATATGTTACATATAATGTAATATAATATATAATATATTACATATATGTGAAATATATAGTATATATATATTTTTGAGACACAGTTTCACTCTGTCACCCAGGCTGGAGTGCAGTGGTGTGATCTGGGCTCACTGCAACCTCTGACTCCTGGGTTCAAGCGATTCTCCTGCCTCAGCCTCCCGAGTAGCTAGGATGAGATTACAGGCATGCACCATCACGCCTGACTAATTTTTGTATTTTTAGTGGAGACGGGGTTTCACCGTGTTGGCCGGGCTGGTCTCAAACTACTGACAAATGATCCAACTGCCTTGGCCTCCCAAAGTGCTGGGATTACAGGCGTGAGCCACCACACCTGGCCTCAGGATTTTTTTTTTTTTTGAGAAAGAATCTCGCTCTGTCACTCAGGCTGGTATGCAGTGGTACAATCACAGTTCACTGCAGCCTCAAACTTCTGGACGCAAGTGATCTTCCTGGTTCGTTCTCCCAAGTAGCTGGGACTATAGGCATGCATCACCATGCCTGGTGAATTTTTAAAAATTATTTTTGGGGTTAGGTGTGGTGGCTCATGCCTGTAATCCCAGCACTTTAGGAGGTCAAAGACAGATCACTTGAGGCCAGGAGTTCGAGATCAGCCTGGTCAACATGGTGAAACCCCGTCTCTACCAAAAATACAAAAATTAGCCAGGCATGGTGGTGTGCGCCTGTAGTCCCAGCTAGTCAAGAGACTGAGGCAGGAGAATCGCTTGAACCCAGGAGACGGAGGTTACACTGGGCTGAGATCGTGCCACTGCACTCCAGCCTGGTGACAGAGCGAGACCCCATCTCAAAAAAACAAAACAAAACAAAACAAAAATTTGCCTGGCATGGTGGCGGGCATCTGTAATCCCAGCTACTCAGGAAGCTGAGACATGAGAGGTGCTTGAACCTGGGACGCAGAAGTTGTAGTGAGCCGAGATCACACCACTGCACTCCAGCCTGGGTGACAGAGCGAGACTGTCTCAAAAAACAAAAAAATCACTTTTGGTAGAAATGGACTCTTGCTATGTTGCCCAGGCTGGTCTCGAACTCCTGGGCTCAATTGATCTTCCCACCTTGACTTCCAAAGTGCTGGGATTACAGGTGTGAGCCACCACACCTAGCCTCAGGGAATTCTTATAAGAACTCTATGGAGCAGGCATCACCATCTTCTCTGTATCCATGGGAACAGAGGCCCAGAGATGTATGCTAACTTGCCCAAGCTCACATAGCTCAGGGCAGCATAGCTGGGATCTGGTTGCAGGCCTGCTTAGCTCTGCTTACTCACCTTCTTCTCAGCTTGGGGCTGTGCAGTGGGTAGCAGTTAGCCCCTGGTGCTTGCTCAGAGAGGTGCCCTACAGGGTAAGGGGACACTGCTCTAAGGGTGCCTGGCACTGAGAGGTTGGGTGAAAATACCCAGCAGCTTGGAGACAAAATGCAAGGGCACCTCCCTCTTCTGAGTACAGGTCGTGGCTTCCACATCCGTCTACACCCTGTATGTGTCAGGCATCCAGTGGGGACCACCCCTGCTAGGCCCTGCAGATACAAAGGCATCCAGGAGGACATGCACGAGGACCTAAGCTGGAATGGGGATCAGCTAAACCAAACCCAACTCAAAGGCTACATTGACTTTTTACTCAGCTACCCTTTTTTCCAACCAACAAACAGGCCAAGAGCAAAATTAGAACATGCATTTTGGTCGGAGCCATGTTGGTCAGGCTGGTCTCGAGCTCCTGGGCTCCCCAAAGTGCTGGGATTACAGGATTGAGCCATTGTGCCCAGCCCCAGTCCCAGCCTCTTAATGTTATCCTTGGGAAGTAAGAGTGTAGCTTGACTGTGAAATAACACGGAAGTACAAGTTGGCCTGAGGTAGGGGAATGAGACTAGAGAAGCTGGTGCCCAAGGAGCTCCTGCATTGCTGAGGGGCTGTGGTTTCTCAGTGAGCTCAGAGAAGGGGGCCAGGCAGCTCATCTCCCTGTGAACTTCTTCCTGCCTCCCCAGTGCAGCAGAATGTGCTGTCTGCTTTCACCCAGCTTCCTCCCTGGGAAACCAGGCAGCCCAACCCTCAGCAGCCAAACTCCCTCCTCCACATATCCCCGTGGGCTACCAGGCAGGCCCTGGACAAAGGCTGCCTGAGCAGGCCAGGCCCCTCCCATCCCACCCTGCTGTGTCAGGGCCTGGCACATTCCTTAGTGCGGTGTCGGCAGCTACCTCTGCCAGCGCCTGATCACCTTCCCAGGATAAGCCTGGTTCTGGATGGTGAGCAAGCATGCCTGCCCTCCCCTGTGAGTGCCAGCCCAGGCACTGGCCACGCTTGGGGGAAGGGGTGGGGAACTGTGGCGAGGCTGAGCTCTGCAGAGATGCCTGCGGCTTCAGAGAGCAGCTGGATCCACAGACCTGTCCCCAAACCTCTGCGCCCCTCTGCCCCAGAGTCAACTCAGCCCAGGTTGCAAGGAAGCCTCAGGCTCTTGAAGAGACATTAAGTCCTGATCTGATAGAGGGGCCACAGAGGGGAAATCTCCATGTGGGGACAGAAGTTAGGCAGGAATATCTTTGTCTTTGGAGAGCTCACCCTCCAAAGGCAGACAGGGAACAGGCATCAGTGGCACCTGGCAAAGCTCACAAAATGTTGCTTAGTAGCCGTCCAGAGGAGACCTGCTTTGATCACTAGAAGAGAGTGCTTTGCAACTGGCTTCTCAAATATTGCCCACAATAAGGTCCTTTGATGGGGGTTTTGAAATACTGAGGTGTCTAGGTTATAGAATGTCTTTACTTTCAATATTCCACGTCAAAATGCAGTCTTGCTGAGATCTGCAGGGAACCTGCTGTAATGTGGAGCGGAGCTTGCTTTGTAATTAGCATAGCAACTGTTCCTCTACCGGTGGGTACTTCTAAAGTGCCTGAAAACAGTTTGTTCTCATTTGCGGTATGAACAAACCTCCTGAAAACTTGTTTACACTGTCGAATTGCAGAGCAAAACAAAAACAGCCTTTATTCCCAAACAAATAGCGCAAAGGCAACATGTAGACCACAGCCCATCTACTTCTCAGGGGCGAAGTTGACACTGTGACAAGGTATCCCAGCCCATCTTTTGGCTCTGGGAAAGGCTAAAATTGGGAAGGAAATGCGTTTATGTTGGTTGTGGTTCCGAGGGCACGTCTGTTCCCAGCTAAACTCCTGCAGTCAGCAGATGGCCTGAAATAAATCAAACCTCCCCATGCTGTTGGGACAGCAAAGCGGTACAACCTTTTTGGAGGGCAATTTAGCAATAGCCGAAAAGAAAATGCACATACTCTTTGGCTCAGCACTTTGACCGCTGGGAATTTACTACAGATTTCCTTCCTGAGTGAGCCAGGCTGCATGCACAAGTTGATTGCTACATTATTAGTTATGCTGAAAATGGAAACAACGTGTTTACCAACAGAGGACTGCTTCAATAAATTTAGTGGGAGCAATGTGATAAAACCCTAAGCAGAATGAGATAGGTGAGACAGAGAGATGTCCACGCTGTGCTCAGTGGGAAAAGCATTGTCATATGATCCTGCATCTGTTGTATTTGCAGGGAATATGACTAGGACCACAACACAGAAACCGGCACACAGGGATGATCTCTTCAGAGGGGCTCTTGGTACAAAGGGAGAAGAATATTTGAATATTTTTTTAAACTTGTACTTTTTTTGGTAATTTAATAAGTTTAAAATTGAAAAACATTGGACAAGGATTCACGTTTTTCTAGTTCTCACCTCGGGTGTTTCTCCTGTGACTTGTGTGGCAAGATCAAGGGGTTCCAGAGGCCCTGTCCCAGAGCTAAGGAGTCTCTGGGATGAGTTGGGGCTTTTAATCTATTATGATAAAACATATATAATGTAAAATGTATTTGCCATTTCAACCATTTTAAGCCTACAGTTCATGGCATTAATTACATTCACAATGTGCAACCGTCACCGCTATCTATTTTCAAAACTTTTTCATCACTTAGGCTTCTTTTGACCTTGAGCTCTGTGGCATGGGGTCTGCGAAGGCCCTGCTCTCCCTTTTCAGGGAATAACCTGTAGCCAAGGGTGTTCCAGCTGTCCCTTGTGGGCTGGGATGAGGACTCTGTTCCCTCTCTTGCCTGGAGCCGCCTGAGCTGTAGGTGACTAGTCTTATTTCTGTATGCTCCAGGTGCATATGGCGGCAGGCACAGGGCTCTCTTTGAAAGGAAAACCCCTTATCTTCCATGCCTCTGCAAGTCGCTGGGGGTCTAGCTGTTGGACTCCGGGGAAAGGCGGGTCTCCCTGCTGCCTGGTCTTCCCTCTTTGGGCCTCAGTTTCCACTTGGGAGGAGCAATGGGAATGGGGCTTCACTTTGGCTACCTCTCTGCCCTTTCAGACATCACGGCTGCAGCCTTGGCTACGGGTGCCTGCATCGTAGGAATCCTCTGCCTCCCCCTCATCCTGCTCCTGGTCTACAAGCAAAGGCAGGCGGCCTCCAACCGTCGTGAGTACTCCTGTCTGCCTGGGGTGGGTGGACGGTGCAAGTGACCTGCTCCAACCCCCAGCTCAGCGCCTGGGATTAGCAGGGCACGATGCAGGCATGATTCCTTTCCATTTGAGAGTTGGGAGCTGCTGCACTTCCGGCCAGGAGCTGGGCAAAATGGCCGAGAGAAAGGAGGCATGCCATTTCTGGAGACCAAGTGCCCACCAGCCCCTTTGGCTCCCAGGCAGTGCTGGCCCAGCACTCAATACATGTCTTCTGAATGAATGATCATATGGAGTAGCTCAAGTTGCTTTATAAAAATAATGCTGCCACTCAGAGTCCTTGGGGGACCTGTTTAAGGTATAGGCGTGCTTGTTTTGTAATTAGTAGCAATTGTTGAGACAAAAAATGACTTTTGGAATATTAGAAGTGGAAGGGGTCTTACAGATAACGTAGCTCAACCCTTTCTTTTTCCAGATGAGAAGGCTAAGATCAGCGGGGTTACATAACTGGCTGAATGTTACATAACTTAGTAAGTGGCAGAGCCAGGACTCGATCTCAGAGCTTTCAACGCATGCTCTTTCCAGGGAATAGAAGTCCACCGCATAATAAAAATGCTCTCACTTACTCCTCATTGCAACTCCAAGAATTTGGTCCTACCATTGTCCCCATTTTACCGATGGGCAAACGGAGGCACAGAGGGGTTAAATAACTTGCCTAAGGAACTACACAGCAAATAAGTGGTGGGGCTGGGCTTTAAGTCATGGGCACAAACATCTTTCACCTCCCACCCTGGCCAGGTGACAGTGCCCCTTGCCTGGGTCCTGACCCCGCGCATGAGTCTTGGTTAGTCTGAGTCCTCCAAGAAGGGGCTAGGGAGTTTTTTGTCCTTGCTTCCCCTCCCTGGCCTCTTCCCCTCTGCCTGGCTACAGAAGTAACGGAGAAAGGATTGCTCTGGCGCCAGGTGGCTTTTGGCTCACAACTTATTTCCTGTGGCCGGCCCTTAACAACTTGTCATCCCTCCCTCCCCTCATTCCTGGGGGCTCCCACATGGAGCCCCATAGTGGGTCACTCGGGGGCTATGGCCACCTCACCCTTGCTCTCAGAACTCCCCTATTCCTCTCCTAGAACCCACCACAACCTACCTGCAGGAATACCCATGGCTGGGGGTGGGTGGGGGCAGGTAAAGGGCTTGGAACAGAAGAGCAGCCCCGGGCAGCAGGGCAGGGGGAGCAGCATTGCTCCCTGGTGGAAGGCTGGCCCGCAGAGCCTGCTCAGGAATGAGGCACTCTCAGGAAGAAAAGGAAAGGGCTTGGAGCCTTGAGGAGGGCAGTTTGCTGGAGAGGCCAACAGGTGTGGATTTCCATCCTGCTTTGGATTGAGCCTCAGTTTCCCCAGCTCTAAAATGGAACCAACAACCCTCACCCCAAAGGGTGGTGCAGAGGATGAGATGAGGGAATACCCGTGTGCACCTGCGCGAAGCCTGACCCATGAGTCGGCCGTAAACAATAGCCATGATTCGAATAGATTTCAGGAACTTTTGGGTAACTTCCCTGTGTTTGTTCTGTTGTTGTGCCCCTCCCCCACCATCCGTTTCCCCATCGTAATCGGCAGTAAAGCTCCTTAAAACGAGAAGCATCTGTGGGAGGACGTGGGGTGCTGCATGAAAGAGGGAAGTTGGGGTCACTGCATCTAATTGGTAGCCAGTTTAGGGGGTGGGGTGTCCCAAGGCTGAGGCAAGCAGCAGCAACTTAGATGAGAAGCAGAAAGTAAGTGAAGTGGCTGGGAAGTGATCGGGGACTCGCACCTTGTAAGGTTTCCCTGAGAGATGTCCCCTAGAATGCCACCCTATTAGGCAATGTAGGGGATGGGACAAAGAGGACCAGGAGCCCTCTAATTAGGCACTGACCTTAAACAGTAAGTCATGGCTAAAAACCGGAACCTGGCAAATGTTCAAACAAGAGACATCAGTTAGCAAACTCAGGAGTTGACCTTTGGTCAGTACTTAAATCTGAAGGTCTGACGCTGTGTAAGTCAAGCCATAGGAGAAAGTGCTGGCTGCCTTTGGCCTTTTGATGGCAAATAGTGTTCTTACACACTTGGAAAATGCAGATAGAGTTTCATTTATCAGTCGTCAAAATGGGCCCCTTGTGGAGGCCCCATCTGCTGGACAGACACGCAGATCATTGCTGGACAGCACCCATGTGAGCAGAAATGGAGTCTGGAGCTGGGCAGGGCCCTCCTGGGCTCGCTCCGGTTCCCTGCAGGGCATCTGCCAGCAGAGGCAGGCATGCTGTATGGGGAAGCCTTCCCTTCCATGACCAGCTTCTCTGTCTGTCTGTCCCTAGGTGCCCAGGAGCTGGTGCGGATGGACAGGTAAGGCCCATGGAGACCTGCTTGAGAAAACTTCCTAGGCCGGCTATCCAGGAAGAGATACTTCCGTGCAGTAGGGGCCCTGTTTAGCCACCTAGAGCAGCTGGTCAGAAGAGCCTCTGCCATCTGCTGCTGAAGGCTGCACATCTGTGCGGATTGGCTGCTCTCCTGCCACCCCCACTCAGCAGGCTGAGCTCTGATTCTGCTCAGATGTGTCGTGCACCCACCTTCGGGTCTCAGTGGTCAGCCTGGGCCAGGATGGGGACAGGGAGGAAGCAGCTGATCTGGCGCAGACAGTGAAACACGCAAAGGACGCCCGCGGGCCCAGCCCCAGCCACACCCCTTGAGCTGTGCCTCCTGCCTGCAGAGAACTCCAAGGAGAAAGCTGTCAGACTGCTGCAGGCCACAAGGGCAGAGGCTGAAGGGTCCTAGAGTGGTGCAGCGGGCCGGGTCTAGGGGCAGAGGGGATGGGGACTGTGTATTGGTGTGCTCTGGGCAGGAAACTGGCATGCAGCCTGGCCTGGAGGATGTGCTCAGGGAACCCGAGTTTCTGCCCCGGTACCTGCAACACCAAACGCAAAGCTCCTCTAGGTGTTTGAAAGGGATGCTCTTCAAGGCAGGTTGAAGGAAGTCCTGCTTGCAACCCACCTAGAAAGAGTTGCAGAGGTCTTCAGAAGTTATCTTACTCCCAACTGGGAAGAGAAGAGAACCCCTCCCCTCAGCTCAAGACAGGCTTTGGGGATGTTCGATCCTAATGCCATCAACTCTATTGACCAAAGAGAAACTTGTCCCCAAATTCCCGAGGCTGAAGTCCTGGAAGTGTCTGTGATTTTCGGCTTCCTGGCTGTGCCCAGGGTTGATGGTCGGGGAGGAGTTGGGGTCTGTTCTGGTGGGCCCTGATGCCCTCAGCTCAGGACAGGTGGGCAGGTGCAGCCCATGGCCTTTCCTCTGTGGGCCTGGCTCCTGCCTTCTTGCTTGGAGATGCTGCTGAGGCCTGGGGATGGGGATGTAGGTGAGAGGAAGGGAGGAGAGAAAAGCCGGGGGCAGGGAGGGTAGAGTTCATGCTGCAGACAGCACAGGTGACCCTCCATTCTGATTCTGTGGCAGCAATACTCAAGGGATTGAAAACCCTGGCTTTGAGGCCTCATCACCTGCCCAGGGGATACTGGAGGCCAAAGTCAGGCACCCCCTGTCCTATGTGGCCCAGCGGCAGCCTTCTGAGTCTGGGCGGCATCTGCTTTCGGAGCCCGGCACCCCCCTGTCTCCTCCAGGCCCCGGAGACGTCTTCTTCCCATCCCTGGGTAAGTGTTTCCTGACCTTCACAGCACCATGACCTGTAAGGTCATGACCTCATGGCCTGCAGGGCGTCGGCCTCGCTCCCTACCCTCCCTGAAGAGTTCCACAGCCTCATGGAGTGGGGTTGAGGGGTGAGGGACAGAGGACCCCCCATTCACTTTGCTTCTCCTTTTTTTGCAGACCCTGTTCCTGACTCTCCAAACTTTGAGGTCATCTAGACCAGCTGGGGGACAGTGGGCCATTGTGGCTGGGTTTGGGGCAGGTGCATTTGAGCCAGGGCTGGCTCTGTGAGTGGCCTCCTTGGCCTCGGCCCTGGTTCCCTCCCTCCTGCTCTGGGTTCAGATGCTGCGACATCCCAGAAGCCCAGACCCTCAACCCCTCTGGATGCTACATGGGGACGCTGGATGGCTAAGCCCCTGTTCCAAGGATTTTGGGGTGCTGAGATTCTCCCCTAGAGACCTGAACTTCACCAGTCACAGATGTCAAATGACTTAGTCTTAAGAAGTCTCAGAATGTCCAGCCCGTCAGCAGTTCTAATTCTGAGACATGAGCCTTGGGATGTGGCAGCATCAGTGGGACAAGATGGACACTGGGCCACCCTCCCAGGCATGAGACACAGGGCACTGTGGAGATACTTCTCCCCCATGGCCGCCTGGGCTCCCCCATCTCGCCTGAGGCTGCTCTTCTGTCAGACTTCCTCTTTGTACCACAGTGGCTCTGGGGCCAGGCCTGCCTGCCCACTGGCCATCGCCACCTTCCCCAGCTGCTTCCTACCAGCAGTTTCTCTGACGATCTGTCAACAGGTTAAGTCAATCTGGGGCTTCCAGTGCCTGCATTCCAGTCCCCAGAACTTGGTGGTCCCGAAACGGGAAGTACGTATTGGGGCCTAGTGGCCACTGTGAGCAAATGGTGTCTTGGGCAATCTGAGGCCAGGCCAGATGTTGCACCACCCACTGAGATAGTGGTGAGGGAGGTGGGTGGGGCCTTCTGGGAAGGTAAGTGGGGCCCCCCACCCTCCCCATCCTCTACTCCCGCTGCTCAGCCTGGGCCATTGCAAGGGTGCCACACAATGTCTTGTCCACTCTGGGCCACTTCTGAGTGTGAAGCGGGATGCTATTAAAAAACTATGTGGGGAAACAAGTGCAAACCCTGTGGATGGACTGTAAGAGCCAGTTTAAATCCGCACTGTGCTGCTCCTCCCCCACCCCACCTTCCACTCCATACAATCTGTGCCTGGCGGAGTCTTCACCACAGGGCGACTCAGCCAGGTGGGGGTGATGTTCCCATCTCCTGCTTGTGGGCATGCCCTGGATTTGTTTTTATACACATAGACAAGGGCAGTCCTTTGTGGAATTGTGATGGGAGGATTTTAAAGCAGGGGAGGAGAGTGGGGGGCATCTCTGTACACTCTGGGGGTAAAACAGGAAAGGTAGTACCTGAGCATGGGGACAGGTGAGGTGGGGCTGGGCAGACCTCCTGTAGCGTTTAGCAGGATGGGGACCCCAGGGACTGTGGAGGGCGTAGTCTAGCCTGGGCATTTGTCTCCTAGCAGCCTACACTGGCACTGCTGAGCTGGGCCTGGGTGCCAAAAGCCAGGATTTGGGGCTAGGCAGGGAGATGTTCACCCAATTGCTTAGGGGGTTGGGGGGATGGAAAAGGGGAGCAACTCTAGGCTGCCTGGCAGCAGTGAGCCCTGAGCCTGCGGCTACAGCCAGGGAACCCCACCTGGACACATGGCCCTGCTTCCAAGTCCCCCAGTTAGGCCCAAAGGAATGGTCCACTGAGCACCTCCTGCTCTGCCTGGGCTGGGCTGGGGGCCTTGAGGAGAGGGCAAACATAGGCCCGGAGGTGGGGCTGACACCTCAAGTGGCCAGAATGCCCAAAGCCCGGCTGCTCCTTTGTCCCTGGGTGGAGGGGGATCCCTTCTGTTATTCCCTCTGGTCACCACAATGCTTGATGCCAGCTGCCATAGGAAGGGGTGCTGGCTGGGCACGGTGGCACACACCTGTCATCCCAGCACTTTGCAGGGCTGAGGTGGGAGGACCACTTAAGCCCAGGTGTTCAAGGCTGCTGTGAGCTGTGTTCAAGCCACTACACTCCAGCCTGGGGGACGGAGCAAGACTTTGCCTCAAAGCAGATTTTAAAAAGAAAGAATGAAGGAAAGAGGGCGTGTTTTTCACAACTCATGGGGGCCTGCAGGGCAGGAGTGGGGACAGGACACCTGCTGTCCCTGGAGTCGAAGGACAAGCCCACAGCCCAGATTCCAGCCTACGTCCCAACTCACGAAGAGCGTGCCCTGCCCTCTGGGGAGGCTGGCCTGGCCCCAGCCCTCAGCTTCTGACCTCGAGGCAGAGACAACTTCTAAGAATTAGGCTGCCAGACCCCAGGCCTGGCTGCTGCTGTGTGGAGAGGGAGGCGGCCCGCAGCAGAGCAGCTGCTGCACTTCCTCCCCAGCTTCCTCCGGCGTGCGGCCCTGCCCTCTCTTCTCTGGACCCTTTTACAGCTGAACGCATCTGGGCTTCGTGGTTTCCTGTTTTCAGCGAAATTTACTCTGAGCTCCCAGTTCCATCTTCATCCATGGCCACAGGCCCTGCCTGCAGCGCACTAGGGACGCCCACCCTGCTGTTGCTTGGGAGGGGCAGACTGCTGGAGCCGCCCTCTGAGTTGCCCGGGATGGTCATGCCTCTGATGCCAGCCCTGATGGCTGTGGGCTGGGGTGCATGGGAGAGCTGGGTGGGAGAACATGGCGCCTCCAAGGGGCAGGAGGAGCACTAGAGGCTGGGGCAGGGTGGGGCTGGGGCAGGAGGCTCCTGGAGCGCTGGATTCCTGGCACAGTCTGAGGCCCTGAGAGGGAAATCCGTGCTTTTAAGAACTAATTCATTGGCCGGGCGCGGTGGCTCAAACCTGTAATCCCAGCACTTTGGGAGGCCGAGACGGGCGGATCACGAGGTCAGGAGATCAAGACCATCCTGGGTAACACGGTGAAACCCCATCTCTACTAAAAACTAGCCGGGCGACGTGGCGGGCGCCTGTAGTCCCAGCTACTCGGGAGGCTGAGGCAGGAGAATGGCGTAAACCCGGGAGGCGGAGCTTTCAGTTAGCTGAGATCCGGCCACTGCACTCCAGCCTGGGTGGCAGAGCCAGACTCCGTCTCAAAAAAACAAAAAAAAAACAAAAAAAAAACTAATTCATTGTTAGGAGATCAATCAGGAATTAAGGGCCATCTTACCTATCTCCCGACATTCACATTTTAATAGAGACTTCCTGCCTTTATTCCCTCCCAGGGAGAGGCTGAGGGAATGGAATTGAAAGCACCATTCGGAGGGTTTTACTGACGCAGCGGGGACTGCTCGGCACTCCCTAAAAACACACCATGGAGGCCACTGGTGACTTTTGGTGGGCAGGCTGGCCCTGCCTGGGGGAGTCCGTGGCGATGGGCGCTGGGCGCTGGGGTGGACGTGCAGGAACCCCAGGACCTGCTTTTCAAAAGACTCCTGCCTGACCAGAGCTCCCACTACATGCCCAGGGCCTGGGCCGAGGGGCTGATAACATGGCCTTCTTCAGGGGGTGCTCCTCGCGGGGTGGACTTGGGAGTTTGTGGTGGGATGGGGGGTTGCAAGGGTCCCGTCACCACCCTGCACCAACTTGGCCCCTGGGGTCCTACCTCAAGAATGAGGCCTTCCCCAAGGCTGGCCTGACTGTGCTGGGGGCTGGGTTAACGTTTGCTCAGGGAGCTGCAATGCGCAAAAGAGGAACTGGGGTTGCTAACCAGGATGCTGGGAACAAAGGCCTCTTGAAGCCCAGCCACAACCCAGCTGAGCATGGACCCCAGCCCACAGACAGCACAGGCCACCTGGCCCATTCCCTGAGCATTCCCTGCTTTGCATTGCTGCTTCTCTTCACCTGTGGATGCTTCGTTGCCCTAACTACCCTGTGAGTTCTGGGAGAGCAGGGTCCAGCAATAGCCTGGGCTTTGGACCTTGCTGCAAAGCTGATAACTGACACATTGCTTCTGGGTGATGGGCTGCCCCAGACGCCAGGCTCTGTTCTCAGAACCTCTCACAGTGCATGGGGCCCCCCTCTGACTTTCCATCAGCTCTGCCTCCCAGCAGCTTTGTCTAGGGCTAGTGGGAACTCCTCAATGGCAATAATGCCCTCATCTTGTGCAAGCCTCGGGGCAGGCGTTTCTTTTTCTTCTTTTGATTTGTAATTCTGATCTATTGGTACTGCTTCCTGGAATGTGTTGAGAGGGATTCTCAATGATCAATATAGCTTGGTGAGAAAGTGCCGAGATAGAGAGCCGTGTCCGCCTGGGGCACAGGAGAGGGAAGTGGCAGCATGCATGCTGTCTCTTGGCCTTTTCTGTTATAATCCTTGGTGCTTTCCAACACACTTTCACATGTGTTATTACTTGTTTGATCCACCCCCTTCCCTGAAAACCCTGGGAGATTTTATTGCTGCCATTTAACACATAGGGTAATAGAGGTTCTGAAAGGTCTGTGTCTTGTCAAAACAAGTAAATGGTGGGACTACGACTAAACCCTGGGTCTCCTGCTTTCTCCTCACTGAATGGAGTGGTGTTATGGGCCAGGACCTGGCTTGGCCTTCACCTTGGACTTGCTTAGAGTACATGCCAGGGCTCTGGGAGATGAACTTGTGCCCACAGGTCCAGGGCTCCACTGTACTGCACACCAGAAACATTCCTATCTGTGCTCTGCCTGCCCTGGCCGGGGCCTTCTCTGGGTCCAGAAGACGCTGCTGTTGATGGGCAGGCTCCTTCCACATCGGCTCCTGCCACCCCCTTTTCTGCCTGCCAACTGTGGAGCTAGAGGACTCCTGACAGGCACAGTGGCCCATGCGCCCCTCTTGCTTGCATTAGGGGATGGGGAAGGGAGAGACCCCCAGCAGCTGAGCCCCAGGGTCTCTCGGAGGAACTTAGCCAGTTGTATGTGGAGCATGTGGGCAGCCGCGGAACATCCCTCAAGAAGCCAGGCCAAGGGGTCTGGATGTACTTGTGCTGGGTCAGAGAAGGCCAGCCTCCTTGGTGCCACAGAACGTGAGGGCCAGGCTGGGACCTTCTGATCTCAAGCCAGGGGAAGCAGCTTCACAATAGCAGGGTCCAAGTCTAATAAACAGAAGGGGCCTCTGCTGTAAAGACATGAGGTGCGCTGCCAAGAGCAGTATCCCCAGCTCATAGACCGTCATGGGGCCGCTGCTGGGGACTTGCATACCAGAAGGGGGCCGTGGGAGATTTCTGTCCTGCCTGGATAGGTGACTTCTGCATGTCCTCACCAGCCTGAGAAGCCAGGGCTTCTCATCTGGAATAGTATTATCAGCTGGCTACAATTCACATGGGAGGGAGGCCACAGTCAAGCCCGCCCTCCGTCTCCACCCCGCTGCCAAGTGCCTCTGAGGCTGGGCTAACTCCTGACCTCCCAGTTACCTTCCGTGCTTCCTCCCTGAGCCCAGCTCTTCCTTTGTAGGGGCCTCCCTGACAACCACTTAGACCCCTCCCCCAAGCCTGGCCTGTCTGCCCATGGCCTGGAGCTAGGCAGGGGATGAGGCTGCACAATGACTCCCCCTGGCCAGTGGCACACCATTGTGTGGCGGGCCTGGGGCTGGCCTGGATACCCCTTGCAGCACAGCTGTTCCAGGTTCGGGTGATACCTGAGGCTGGGTGGAGGTGGCCTAAGCTGTTTGCAGGAATGTCCGGCTCTCAGGAAACTGGGGGGACAAGGGTCCCAGGGAGAAAAGTAGAGCTGGAGGGATTCAGATAATTTCTCTTGGCTCTGGGGAGGGTCTTAGCAGCCGAATACCAGGCCCCCTGCTTAGGGAGCCTCATCTTTCCAGACAGGGATGCAAATGATGCCTCCCCCAGAAAACCTGCCCTGGTTTCCAGGCTCCTAGCACTCTACCGCATCAGTGTCAGCTCTCCGGTACATGTGTCTTCCCCCGCCAGATTGTAGGCTCCTGGAGGGCAGACCTGTGTCTGAAGTATCTCTGGTGTCCTGGCCTGTAGTACAGGCCTCGCACATACTTGGTGTTGGATGAACAAATGAATGAATATTTCATGCCCTTGTCCTTTAGCAAGGTTGATGCTGAGCCAGTGAGGGCCATCTTGAAGCCGGGCAGATAACCGCAGTGGGAATAAAAGGAAGGCAAGTGGGCCTGCTGGGTTTCTCTGGACAGATCTATGCAGGGTAGCAGCTGCTCTCTCACCTATTAGACTGTGGCAGCCATTCCTGGAATCTCAGGGTGGTTGGCTGCAAGCTGCTCAGATCTCTGGTTGCTCTAGGAGGGGCTGGGACAATGCTCCTTCCTCACACATGCATCCGGTGAAATCTGCCCAGTGGCAGAGAAGGGCCCTGCTCTTGGGGATATTCATAACCCTGAGGGGTTTACTGCCCAAAGGTGAGGGTCTGGTCAGTGGAAACAAATCTTCAAGGGTCCAGTGCTCCTTGGAGGCAAGCTACCCTGGTGGGCACTGTGGGCTGTGGACCCCTGCTTGCTAGCTCTGCTCCATCCCCACCTTGGCTCGGCTAGGCATGGAGGCAGCAGTAGGGGTTCTTGAGAAGGCAGTGGGAGCAGCCCTTGTGGTAAGCTTCATATAGACTGTCCTGGGAGGATATGGAAATAGAGAGTCCTGCCCTTGGCCCTGGAAGCAGCCCCAGGCCTAAACCACCTGTGGCTCCCAGAACCCACCCCTGATTATTGCTTGCTCTTCAGCCTTTGTGCAGGTTGAACCCCAGAATGTACTTCTTTCTTGGCTGTGCTGTCCAAGACTGACCAACAAGACTCAGCCCAGGTGTCACCTCCTCCAGGAAGCCTTCCCCAAGCCCTTCTCAATACCCCATTGCACACCGGTGTTTTCATTGCCTCCCTTACTCAACTTCATTTCTTCAGGCCACAGATCACATTTTCTTCATTTCTGTATCTCCAGTGCCTGGCACATAGTGGCCATTCAGGGAATAATGGCTGAATGAATGAGTGAATGAATGAATATGGTTTAGTGCTAGTTTCTCTATGTCCCTATGGTCACTGCAATTCTTTACTGAGGTGTCCCCCGCAAAAACCAAATGATAGGAATATTTTCCCAACTTGGAGAAGCAGGGGGAAAAAAACTGAAGAGGGATGAATTCTTTTCGACTTAAAATTGCTTTCCTATAAATCTTTCAAGTTGGTACCTGTTGCTGTTTATATTATGGCCTGGAAGAAAGCATCATGGTTCAGCCCAGGAAGCCCCATATATATTCCCCTGGAGATGGATGGCCTCAGGGTCTCTGGTCCTAGTCATCCTGAGGGAGTTTTCTGGGGCCTCAGGGAGCAGAGCTGGTGATGACCAGGATGAGCAGGGCAGATGCCATCCAGCTTCCCATGCTCTCACCAGGGAGCTGGTGTGGGCTGAGCCCTGCTTCAACGAGAGCCAGAATGTCAGGGGCTGACATGTGAGGAGGGAATGCTTATGGTCCCCAAGGGGCTGGGATGGGTCCCTGCAGAGGGTTTGGCCAGAAGTTGGAAACTCTTTTTAGCCATGGGGATAAATCCCAAGATTTTAAAGGGTTGCTTGGATAGTGGCCCATGCATTCTGGGTGATTAATTGTGGCCAGGGTGATTTTCCATTTCTTCAGTTCCCATTTATTCTGGGGACCCAAAGGAAGTCTGATTTTGCCTACAAATTGCAGGGTCTTAGAATGTTATGGATCCCACCCATGGCCTCCCTGAGAGACCGTAGGACTGTAGGGGTTGGAGTGTGGGTGGGGAGTAGGGGTGGTGCGTTGGCTGGCCTGCATTAGGATTAGGGAGGGCAGTGTGGCAAATGCTGTCAGATACCCACCCCAAATCCATTCTCCACTTCTTCCTCACTGACAGAGGCCTGCTTTTGTGTGGGCAGTGATATATCTGGCCCCCAAGTAATATGCTGACCATAATAATCCTGTCTCTCATTTTTTCCAACCACGTGAGCCACTTCTGGCCAAGGAGACACAAGCAGCACTCTGGAGTGTGGTTCTGGGAAACCTGTTGCTTTCCTGATAAAAGGGCAGAAGTAGCTGCCATAGCCCTTTGCCATCTTTTTGTCATCTTCCTGCCTTGGATGCTGACTTGGTGCCTGGAGTTATAGTAGCTATCTTGCCACCATGAGGGAAAGGCCAAGAAACATGAGCTCTGATACCACCGAGCCTGAAATCCACATTCTCTGTGGAATTTTTGCTCTGTGGGAAAATGCATTTTGATTCTTTGTGGCTCCATAGTTCAGTTTCTGTTACTTCACAAATGCTATTGAAGGGATGACCAAGACGATCCACCCTGAAGCCAGGTGCAGTGGGGAGGGTTATGTCGACACTGGGTCCTGCCACGTTAACACAGTAAATGATACCCATCTCTGCCCCAGCCCCACCCTGCCCAGTGAGTGACACGTGTCCTATAAATGTGCCCCTGTTTAGCCCACTGGGTGTGAATGACTGAGGTAGCTAGTGATGACACTGTGTAGCCGTGGGTCTAAGGATGCCCACAGGGGTGCCCAGAGTCAGTCCCATTTCCTGGACTCCTCAGAATGTAGTGGTGGGGGTGGGGGTTCCTGGGATTATTGGCCCAATCCAAGTTCCTGGAGTTATTGGACCAACATCTCGAGAGAAGCTCCAGATAAAGAGCCCTGCCTAGACCTGGTGTGACCTCGCCTCCCACAGTGCTGCTGTCAAAGGGGAGAGGTCTAACCTGCTGTGAGAGGGACAGAGCTGAGGCCTCATTTGCAATCAGGGTCCTTCCAGGAGACAGATTACAAAACTGTCCCTGAACTCTTTACCTTCCTTGTAACCACACTCTTTGCAGTGCGACTTTGTAGCTCATTCCTTCAGAAGGTAGAGTTTGTTTTCCCATAGCTTGAGTCTGAGCTGGCCTTGTGACTTGCTTTGGCCAACAGGCTGTGGTAGAAGTGACCTTGTGCAGTTCCAAGCCAGGGACTCAAGAGACCTTGCATGCCTCTGCCGTCTCTTCTGGACATTTTCCAGTCCCATAGGAACAGGCACGGGCTAGCCTTCTGGAGGATGAGTTGTCCCTGTCACGCCAGCTGCTAGCCAGCCGACCCTCAGAAGCATAGCGCCCTGTTGACAGGCAGCTGCCCACACACAAATGCAGGGGCCCAGCTGAGACCAGAAGAACTACCCGGCGAAGCCATGTCCAGATTGCCAGCCTGCGGGATTAGCGCTAACTATGTGGTTATTGTTTTACACCTCTGTTTTGTTTGATTTGTAAGGCAGCATTATTGTGGCAATAGAGAACTAATAACAGTCCTCTTCCTCCTCATGGTTTACCAAGTGCTTCCACAGACATGAGCTAATTTGATTCCCCAAACAACACCTATGAGGTAGATATTATCTCCCTTTTGCAGATGACAAAAGCAATATGCTGAGAGGTTCTGACTTGCTCAAAATCATGCAGCCAGCCACAGTGGTCCTGACTCCAAATTTCCTACTCTCAGTTTATAAGCCACTCCCAATATAGCTCATCACCTCCTAGAGATCTCCATCCAGCCCCTGAGGCCCACAAGTCCTTCTCTAACCTGGCAAACTTTGAACATTGCCTTGGTCTGTGGCCCCATTCATTCGAGCATCAGTGTGAACCACAGACACCAGTCCCTTCCCACCCTGATGTGTGACAGCATGTCACACCACACAACTTAGGGGAAGAGGGCCAGAGGGGCACCCTTTCCGTAAGACACCACCATGCACATTGGTGTGGCCTCACAGTGCACAGGTGGGCAAGTGAAGTGGGGGCTAGATTCATACCAGCTTGTTCCCTGGGCCAGGCCCCAATACAGAGGCTCAAGCTATGCCACCCCATAGAGCTGCTCTGTGAGAGAAAAGAGGACTAAACAGAGCTTCTGAGTAGCTGTAGACTCAGGAGGGCAAACTAGCACCCCGGCTTTGCATGCAATAGGCCTCCATAAGGGGAAGCCATCTTGGGCAGATGGACTAAAGGCACGATGAAAGAGTTGTCAAGGATTCGCCCGCTGTGTGGAATTCCATTCCCACTCATCTTGTTCCCCTCACTCGGAGGCGGAGCCGCTCTGGCCCAAGTGCTCCTCCCTGTGGCCACTGGCCACCCCCCTCGCTCACCGACAGGGTGGGGGTGCCCTCGTCCTCCACAGTGACCACCAGGTGGTAGAAGCTCTGGCGCTCGCGGTCAGGCGGGGCGGGCCGTGTGGCGATCTCACCGCTGACGCGATCCATGCGGAAAGTCATGTCCTTGTTGCCCTCAGTGATGTAGTAGGACAGGACACTGTTGATCCCGATGTCACGGTCAGTGGCTCTCACCTGGGCCACAGCAGTACCTCCACCCACGTTCTGGGAGGAGAGCAGGAGAGCGATCATTTTGGACTCGAGGCATTGGGGCACAGTCTAGCACCTGCTCCTGTAGCCCAAAGGCTCCCCCTGTACCTGCCGAAAGCTTTGCTGCATCTACTCCGGAGCCATGATGGAGATAATAAAGATGATGGCAGCAAACATTCTGTGAGCACCTCCAATATGCTGGGGCCTGCGTTAACTCACTGGGTCCTCTCTCCAGCCCTGCGAGTTAGGTACTGGTATCATCATCCCCATTTACAGATGAGAAAACTGAGGTGCAGGGAAGGAATGTGTGCAAGTCCACACAGCCAATCAGTGGGCTGAAGCAAGGGAGTCTGGCCTGAGAGCTAGACTCTGGCCACGTGCCAGCCTGCCTTCATGAACGTCCAACCTGGCATGATACCCAGCAATGCCAGGGCAGATTGGAGTGGCTCAGTCTTAGGGCTGAATAATAAATACATGTTTTAAAAAGGCAAGCTCCCGGGGTAAACCTCAGTTTCCTGTCTGGTGAAAGGCAACTTTCTTCTTTTCCTCTTTTCTCTTCTCCTCTACTCCAAAAAGATACTGTGTTCTAGGATCTGGGCTAGAAATCAGGGATATCATTATGAATGAGCCACAGTTCCCATCCGTGAGATCTGAGGGACCAGTGGGACTGGCAGACATTTAAACAGGTGCTGCATCATGCCCACGTCTCCCCAGATGTCCAGCTATATGGGCCCTGGGGCTGCTCTCACCTCATTCACACTGACATTGTATCCAAAGGGGCTCTCGATGACTGGAGGGTTGTCATTGACATCTAGGATGGTCACCTGCAGGATGTGGTCCTTCTTCCGTGGAGGGGTGCCTCGGTCAGAAGCCACAACCTGCAAGGAGGAGGGCAACTGGAGTCAGGGCTAAAGGGTGGCAGGCAGGATCAGGAATATGGAGTCCAAAAGGACTGTGCAATTAGTGGGAAGCATTTGGGAGGGCAGAGAGACTCACTGAGCACCCCCCGGTGGCTTGGCAGCCCTGGGCTCTCCCCAAAGCCTTCACCTTCTGCCCCATGCTGCAAATGATTCTTGCCCAATCGTTGTCTGACTTGGGATCCTCATTTGGAATCTGATTAGCATGTACCTAAGCCTTGACCTCCTGACCTACCTCTGACTGTATTCTGGGCTGTGCCAGCCTTTGACCATGACCCTGGGCCTGCAACCTGACCCAAGGCTCCTGCCTTTAGCTTCAAAGGCCTCTGTCCCATGCACTCTGTCCCATGATCTCTGGCAAACAGGAAAAGAGCCTCAAGTAATATTATCAGCAATGAGCTGGTGCCCTAACCATAGGCTGAGCCTGTTTCTGGGAGCCCTGATGCAATCGTAAGTGCTGCAGGAGCTCAGCTCCTTGCAGAAGTGCAGCCCTGAGGTCCCCAGAAAGCCCTCGGCAACATCCCAGCCACGGCCATTCTGCAATAATGATAGCCTTTGTGGCTCCTCACGCCTGCACTTGTTTCTTCCCTCCATAGGGCAGGCCAGATGGGGATCTTTTTGTACATTGCACAGATGGGGAAAATGAGGCCCAGAGTTAATAACCTGTCCAAGGCCACACTGTATTTGTAGAAGAGTTGGGGCCTTCCCAGCTCCACCAGGCTCTCCCTCATCCTCCTGGCTCTTACAGCAGGGGAAGACACCTCAGCTGCCTCCTCCTGGGCATCTAAGGTCCCCCCCAGGTTTCCCTATCCTGGATCGGCCTCACTGTGCTCTTGGCCCCGAGGGGTCCAGCTGGCCCCATGTTACTTGGTGACAGCAGGGGCACTGACCACCAGAGTGTGCTGATGGACGGGCTCTCTCCTAGATGGACACTTGTGACCAGTCTAGGCACTTAGCCAGTGGTCTCTCGGCCCAAGGGAGGCCAGGCCCCACCTTGAGGATGTAGTGGTCCAGCTCCTCTCTGTCCAGGGGCCTGGCCACAAACACTTCGCCAATGGAGTCATTGGTGGTGACGATCTCAAAGGCGCCCGCGATGTTGCCAGAGGCCAGGGAGAAGACTACCTGTGGGGAGAAGAGAGGGTGAGGGGTGAGCAGGTGTGGAGGAGACGTGGCCAGGTCGGGCTAAGGGGGACTCCCTGGTCCTCCCCTGCCCACCTGGGCCTTCTGTTCAGCAAGGGCATTTGGGAGTAGAGTGTTTTATGCAGAAGTGATTAATCTCCCTCAAAATGGGGGTGCAGGCCCATGGAGGCAGTGTAGCACCCATGGAAGGTTCCGGGGTTAGGGGATGTCAGCATGCTGGCCTGGGAGAGCAGGGCATGAATCCCATGGCACTGATGTCTTCCCAGGGTAGAGGGAATTGTGCTCACGCTGCTGAGGCGGGCACACGCTGCGGCGTTACCTGGACTCTACTTGGTTCTTAGAGCAGCCTTGACAGAAAGCAGCTGTTCTCAGTTCACAGAGAGGAGGCTCAGAAACATGGAACAACCAGCCAAGGTCACACAGCTTGCAAATGCCAGAGATCTGAACCCACACACTTTTGTCTCCAAAGCCAGCATCCCTCGACCCCTGAGACTATGTAAGCCACGCTAACACCTGCAAACACACGGCCCAGTGCACGGAAAAGATGAAAGCTGTGTGAACACGGGTGGGTTTCATCACTTCTTTCTCTGCACTCTGGGGTGTCCAAATCTGGAGCGATGGCAAGCACTTCCTGCCATGGGGCTGGGCCCGGGAAGCAGGAGGAAGGACGAGCATGTCCTCTCAGGGAGCTGGGGCTGCGTGGGGAGGAGTCACCCGGAAAACAACTTCACTGCAGGGCTGAGCCTTGGCTGGCCTTTGGGCTCCATGTCCACGTGACCCAGGCAGGGCCACCGGCCAGCACAGCTCTGAGGCAGCTCTGTCCCTTCTCCCTGACCACCAACTGGGTGAGTGCAGGGGCAGAGACTGGAAGAGCCTGGTGCTTGGTGATGGGGGTGGCTCAGAAGGCCCCTCCAGCTGTGGGAGCTGTGGGAGCCCTGCTGACATGGTGGATCCCGGCTGTTTCACTCGGTGGCCCACCTGCCCATTGCTGCCAGCATCAGGGTCCCGGGCCTTGACCGTAGCCACTCGCTGGCCCACGGGGCAGTCCTCGGGTATGCTGATCGCTGAGTCGGAGATGAAGTCAAACCGGGGACTGTTGTCATTCTCGTCCAGCACAGTGATGTAGACCTGAGGGTGAACGCGGTCGGAGACCTACAGCCTCCTTCCCCTCCCTGGCTCCAAACACCTGGGTCCCACCATGGGTCCAGTGGGGACCAGATCCCCAATGAGTTCTGGAACATCAGCAAACTCTCAGAGCCCACTGAAGCCTATCCTGACTTTACAAAGGAAGCCCTGGGCCCATGGCTCCTAGCAGTCTGATTGGTGTGGGGTGGCAGATAGACACACTCAAATCTTGGCCAGGAGGGCAAGGGAAGAGGCCTGGTGGGGAGACTGTCAGAGGTGGTGGGGACAGGAGAACTGAAGAGCCAGGCCATGGCTAAAGCAGACAGAGGCTAGGAATGCTGGTCCAGCATGAGCAAAGCTTCCTGTTTTTCATGAAAAATAAGGAATCTAGATTTTAAAGTGAAATTGGCTGATGAGTAATAAAATTTAGAGAAGAAAATTATGTATGGGCTGTCCAAACCCATCTGGTGGCCAGATAGTGCCCGAAGGTGTCTTTGTTTGCAACCTCGGGCTTAGAGGGAAGGAAATGGGCCCAGGAGTAGGAGGGGGCTGCAAGGCGGCTTGGTGCCAGTGGGTAGAAGGGCAGATGGGGAAGGCATGTTAATTTCCGACTGTCAAATAAAAACCAGGCATGCAAAAAATGGCACGCAAGAGCGTATTGTTTTGCGTCTGTGGCTCGGGCTTCTTGTGGAGAGGCAGGAGATTGGAGGCCTGTTGCGGGTGAGGCCTCCAGTCCATGGATGGCCACAGGTGGCTGGAATTACAGGTACCCAGGGGTTCACTGATAAGGGCATGAGGGAAGCTGGAAGAGCTCAGGTTTTAGGTATCCCAGGACAGGCCTTCTCCCACTGCCCTGCCCCAGGCCAGACCCCATTCTCTGCTTCCCTGGGTATGGGGTTCAGGGGCTCCCAGGCCCTGCTGACTCTGCACAGGACTCATGGGGAGCCGGCTGAGCCTGTGCACGCTGCAGAGGAAATTCCATGTCATCCTCCCTACTATACAGGTTTGACTGCTCAGTCCTGGCCACACTCCCCTATCTGTAGGCAGCTCTCAGAAGTATAGGGGAGCGAGCCCAGGCTTCGCAGCTGGGCCAACCCAACCACTTAGGAGTTGTGCGATTTTGGAAAAAGTTATTCAAGCTCTCTGATTTTCCATTTCCTCAGCTGAAAATCAGAATGAGAACACCTGTTGGGAGGAATAACTGAGCAAACAGAAAGTGAAGGGGTGGCACCTACTCTTCCCTGTTCCCTCTTCCTGCCTGGCAGACATTCATGATTTCTCTTGCCAAGACTCTACCCATCTGTCATGAATTTTGCTATGGAGTTCCCTGAGGTCCCTGAGCCCCAGTTCGCGCATTTGAAATGGGAAAAACAATACTTATCACACTGTTCTCAGGGTGAAAACAGACAAGGGTCCTTGTGATTGGATCCCTCCCAAACACCCTCACTCTAGCTAAGGCCTCATTTAGACTCACCGTGGTTCCTCACACCACAGGGCCTTTGTGCTTGCTGTTCCCTCTGCCCGAAATGCTCTTCCTTTTTAAGCTGGATTAACTCTCATGCATTCTGACGCTCTCAGCTTGAGCCCCTTCCTCAGGGAAGCCCTCTTCTAGTTCCCTGACACCTTACTGTAGGCTTTCTCTCAGGGCATGCATTTACTGCTGTGATCGTTTGATCAATGTCGTTCCCTCACTGTATCGTACACTTAGGAAGGCAGGGGGTGTGTCTAATTTTGGTTTCTTGCTGTGGCCTGAACCCAGCCTAGTGCCTGGCACACAGCAGGTGTTCCCACACTGACTACTGCTCTGATCATGGTGAGGCTGCAATGCAGGGGTGAGGAGGCTGCTGGACTTCCCAGTGGAAGGGGATCGGCCTCAGTGGGTGAGGAAGGAGGACAGGTTCCCAGGCCTATGGGAATGAGATGGGTGTCTGTGTCTTCACCCAGGGCCTCACAGTCCACATTGCCCTCCCATACGCACTGAAGGTCTGAGCTTACTCAAGAGCTCTTATAGCAGAGCCGTGCCCTACCCAGTTTGCCCCTTCTGGTCTGCCTGACCACTCCTTCTAGGGCTGGCCAGGGCTGCTGGGGACGGGGAGGAGCCAGGTGGAGGTGAGCTGTGGTTTGGGTTCCGGCCTAGCAGAGGAAGTGTTTCCACCTTTAAAGGGCCCCTTCCTCTGCCTCCACCCTAGCACCTCAAACAGTGTTTGGGGCTACCGTGGCTGGTGGATCTGGGGCAGCGGGCCCTGGGAGCCTCTCAGAGGAAGCCAGGGCAGAGCAAAAGCGGGTGGACCCTGCCACCCGGAAGAGGGCAAAGCGCTGTGGAAATACGGGGGCACAGGTAGGATTGTGTGCTCCGAAGCCCTCGCTGGCCGTGCCGAGGAAGTGGCTGGCGGTCCATGCAGGGGGGCCTCCTCGACATCCCTGCCACCCTTGGGCTCCCACTGGCCTCTCCTCCCAGCCTTCTTGCAACACCTGCAGTGTGAGGGCCAGGTGGGCCCACTGTATGAACGAAGAGGGTGAGGCTCAGTAAGAGGGTCCCACTTTACCCCTGAGTGTCTGCCCCTTGGCTGGGAGTGGCAGGATGCAGGTGGCCCAGCACTCACTGCCCAAGCACTCGGCTCACCGGCTGCCCTTGGGGACCACAGCTGAGGGGAGCTGTGGGGGCTCCTTGCCCATCACAGCCTCACTCACCCCCAGGCTGGCCCCATGGATAGAGGAGGCCTTTAGGTATGGGCCAGCCACAGCCAGGGCCGCTAGAACTGGGCACCTCCAGGGAGCCTTGGGGCCGAGGACCCCAAGAAATTGTGTTCAGCTCTTTGCTTGGACACTGAGTTGGCTTCTAGCTTTTTTAGGTTAATGTGACAGGGACTCAGCAGGGCATGGCAACGTGGCTATAACCAAGGCTGATGATGAGCCTGATGCCCCAGGTGGTCTCCAGACGGTAGCTGACCTGACTGGTCAGTGTCCAGGCCAGATCGATGGCTGAGTGTTCTGGGATCACCACAGGATGCCATCCCATGGACCTCTCTCAGATAGCTGGTCCTGGACCCACTCCCATTGCAACCCCAGCGTGAGCTCCCCTGCCTGCCTCTCCCTTCAGGCTGGGCCGTCTCTTCTAGGAATGTTGCCTGGCTCCTCTGACCTCAGCGGGCTCCCCTCCCCCAGGGGCCCCAGCACGTAGTCTTCTCTGCCTTTACTTAGAGGCTGTCCTAAGGGCAGCAACAAACCTGTGCCCATGGCTCCCCTTCCTAAGCACACCCAGGCCCCGCAATGTGCATCCCACCTCACACGCTTGCACCAACCCCCAAGAGAAGGAGGGGGTCCCCTTGATGGATGCAGCAGCTGAGGCATCAGGACAGAGCCCCACTGCAGTCACACCTGCCTCCAGGACTGGCTTACAAAGGGCTTTCTGCCTGCAGTCTCTTGCTGCTTCCATTACATCCTCTGAGGATGGCAGGGATGCCAGCACGACCCTCATTTTGGACTCGAGGAAGGGAAGCACAGAGATGTTAAGCAGCTTGCCAGTGTCACACAGCCAGCGAGGAGTGGAGCTGGGACAAGGCCTCAGTGGTCTTCCAGTGACTCCTTTGCTAGTGCTCTCCCCACCCAAGACCCTACCAGGGCTAGGCAAGACACAGAGGGCAGAGTTGGAGGCAGGGGACATGCCCCAGAGGGGCCTGAACTTGGGTGTGAGAGTGGAGGCACTGGGAGGGGGCCTGCTGCAGGGATGTCCACGTGCCTTCTCTCTGGGAAAGGTGGGAAGGTCCTGGGCCAGGCAGAGCCCGGCCAGCCTGGCCACAGCCAACAGCACAGGGGAAACTCCACTCACAGGCTACTCACCTTCTGTAGGCAGAGGCAGCAGCAGGAGGGGAGCGAGAGAAAAGGCAAAGATGCAGATGGTTAGCAGTCTGTGGCTCTTCCAGACCCCACTCCCGGCAGTGGTCTCTGGAAGTGCCACCCTCCCCCTGCCTGAGGTCTCATCCTAGCCCAGCCTGCTGGGAAGGTGTGGCATGGCTGGACACAGTGAGGTCTCAGGCTATCAAGACCCTCGCCCACTGCCTGGCCCATACATTGGGTGGCTGGGGAAGATGGGGGTTTGGAAGTGTCATGGCCGGCGAGGGGCTGCACCTGAGGGGCTCTCGCCCTGGTCCCACTCACCACAGTGGAGTCCACCTTGGGGCCGCCATCATCTGCCAACACTGTCAAGGTATAGAAATCGCCCTTCTCACGGTCCACCAGGCCCTGCACTGTGATCACACCCTGCAGGGAAGGGGTCAGATGGGTGAGTAACAATATCGCACCCTTGTTAACCCTGGTCATTCTGCCCACTTTCCCACCTCCATGTCACTTCCTCTGCCCGGTATAACTTCCCCACGACACTCTGTCTGTTGAATGCCTTCTTCTCTCTCACATTCCACTGGGAAGCTACCTCTTCCATGAAGCCTTCCTGCTTCCCCAGCCAGGTATGACTGCTGGGCCCTGAGGGGCTCCACTACCCCTCTGTTGTAGTTCTCTGCACATCTTCCTTTGGTGCTCTCTCTGATTTGCATCCTGGATTATTTTCATTTCCACTTCTAGCCTGAGAATTCTTTGAGGGCTGAGAAGGCTCTTGTTCATCTTTGTGTCCATTTGTGTTCCCAATATCCTCTAGGACAAGGCCTGTCACGTTGTAGTGATTCACACCTTGCCTACTTTCAAAGAAGGAATTCTGATAAAAGATACACTGAAGCAAAGATGGAGGAGTAAGAGCCTGGCAGTAGATAAGAGACTGGTGCACCAGACAACTAGCTAAGAATAGTTATTGTAATGAAGCCCAACATTTGTATCTGAGCTTCCTAACAGCCAAGGTGAAAAGGGAAATAAGACTTGTAGAGCTTTCTGTGACATTGTGATATAAGAAATATGCATTTGGTCTCTGTCCCCGGTTCCTGGCACACAGCTCTTAATCCCCTGGAGTTTCCTAGGTGATAGAAGTCTTTTGTTCTAATGAGGCAACTCTTGGTGGGCTCCTGGGTTGGGGCTAATCACCAGAAAGACCAAGCCAGGATGAGGAGCTTGAAATGTTCAGCCCCGCCTCCACACCCCCTATTTTCCAGACAGGGGAGAGGGGTTGGAGATTCAGTTAATAATTGATCGTACCTATGTGATGAAGCCTCCATAGACATCCCTGAACTACAGTGTTCAGAGAGCTTGCAGTCTGCTGAACACGTAGGGGTGCCTGGAGGGTGGCATGCCCGGGGAGGGCACTGAAGCTCTGAGCCCCTTCTCCCATGCCTCGCTCTGTGTGTCTCTTCATTCGGCTGTTTGTTGATATCCTTTAGAATATCCTTTGTAATACCTTGGTAATAGTGAGTAAAGTGTTTCCCTGAGTTCTGCAAACTGCTCTAGCAAATTCATGGAACTTGTGGAGGGGGTTGTGGGAACTCTGATTTAGCTGGTTGGTCAGAAGCATGGGTCAAACAACCTAGAGGTTGTGACTGGCAGCTGAAGCGGAGGCAGTTTTGTGAGACTGAGCCCTCAACCTGTGGGATCTGACACTATGGTGTCTGCTGGGTAATTGCTTGGTGTGTGGGAGGGACTGAGCTGTGAGCCTGTGGGATCTGATGCTAACTCCAGGTAGAAATGTTCAGAATTAAATCAAACTATAGGATTCCTAGCTGGTGTCCAGAGAGTTAGATAATTGGTTGCTGGTATGGGGAAAACCCCACACACACTTAGATGACCAGAGGTGAAGGGATCTGTGATGGGTGTGAAAACAGAAGGAAAAACAGTTGGTTTTTCCTACTATAGACTTTCCTTGTCTAGTAACAAGAAGGATACCAGCCTGCATAGGTATAAACTTTATCTTACCCCTACATACGAAAATGGGTGTGTTACAGGGATATTTATTTCAGGGACTTTTTTTTTGTTTCTTTTTGAGAGACAAGGTCTCACTCTATTGCCCAGGTTGGAGTGCAGTGGTGCAAACGCAGCTCACTGCAGCCTCCAATCTCCTGGGCTCAAGCAGTCTTCCTGCCCAGCCTCTCAAGCAGCTGGGACTACAAGTACATGACACCACACTTGGCCATCTCAAGGACACTTTATGACAAAGAGGAGAGTGCGGTTCACATAGAAGCAGCTCAACCGATGTTGGTTAGATTAGAAGAAATGGTGCTCCCTGCCCCAGCCCCTCACCGTGATGGCATCTATCTTGAAGAGGGCTTTGGCCTGGGTGCTGGTATAGGCGTCGAAGCGGTACGTGATCTGGTTGAGGTTGTCGATGGAGTAGGCTTGGACCCGCACAATCTCGGTACCCAGTGCGAGATTCTCCAGGATGGCAACCTCGTACGAGGCGTTGGAGAACTGCACGGCCTCATCCAGCTCGTTGAGCAGAGTGATGTAGACGCTGCAGAAGCCCTGGTTGAAGGGCGGGGCCTGGTCAGTGGCTGACACGTTCATCATGTAGCTGGTCTTGGTCTCGTAGTCCAGGTAATCCACAGTGATGATAAGCCCTGTGCCCTCGTCAATCTCAAACTTCCCCTCTGCGCCCGACAGGATGCGGTAGTTCACCAGGCCACCGTCCCCTGCAGGAGGACACAGAGACTGTGCAGTCCCAGATAGAACTGAGTGGGGCTGTGCTGTGGCTTCTCAAGCTGCCACACCCATACCCTCTGGGTGGCTCACCCAGCATGGGCTGCCCCACCTCTGTGGGAGGGATCATCCCCAGAGATGAGGCAGAGGATGGGTTAAGGTCAATGTGGATGGCAAGATCCAGCATGCACTGTTGAGCCTTCCTCTGGGGCTTGGCCTTGGCACTAGATATATGACAGAGGGAGTTGGGTCTGCTCCTGGAGCCTCAGAATTCCAGCTCATGTACCTTCCTTTGATATCTGGACATACAAGGGTTGGGGAAATGAAGGATCTCTTGTCGTGGAGGCTTTGATCTAGAAAGCATCCTCACAGGTGGCCAAGCCTTGGTTTGGTCCCTTCGAAAGAAGGGCCTCAGTGTCAGAGACACCTTCCCCCATCGTCCCCACTCCCTACACCCCAAATTCCTGTGCCTTGAAACAAACCATTCAATCAGGAGCTAGAGCTGGCATTCCAAAACTGAAGTTCACAGACCTCAAGGGGAGGTCAGGGAAGGGAGTGGTCATCAAACCACTCTGGGAATCCAAGACTTCCTTGGAATTACCTGGGGACTCTGACTGGATGTGCATTTTCTGGGGAGTGGATCCCTGACATAGAAAAGGCCACAAACCATGGGGCCGTAGCCGCGTATGTGCCCTAAACTCTACTAACGTGCCTGAGACGCCGCCTGAGAATCTGCAGCCATTTCTCCCTCCACCCCATCCCATGCGTGCCACAGATAATCTGAGGATGCTGAGAGAGGGGTTAGGGGTCACCTGAGTAGCTGACATGAAGGATGAGCAGCTCAGGGAGCCTCTCTGGGGGACCGTGGGTCCCCAGAAAATGCTCCTTTTCAGTCATATCGCTGACTGAGGCACAGGCCAGACAGCCCAGGCCGCACAGAGGGCCACAGAGACCCGGCATGCTTCCCCTTCATTTTGCGCTGCCGGCTGTGGCTCTAGGGCTTGGACCCTTGGCAAGGTTCAGGCTGCCTTCAGGCTACTGCCCTGTAGCACAGAAAGGCACTGTCCCTTGCACAGGGTCAGGGGGGCTGTGTGTGCTAGGCCCTGAGCTGGTCCTGGAGGGCATGGAGGGGCTGGAGGAGCAGGCCAGGCCACAGCCAGCTTTCTGATGGGTCCTCTTTACCCCTCCCAACTCTGCTCAGCCCCTCTCCAAAGGCTAGTGGGAGCTGCTGGGTCCTGGGATGATGGAGCTGGACTTCTCAAGCTTGTGGTCTCTCCTCTGTCCGCCCAGTGGTTAGGACAACTCTCCCTGATTCCAACCCTCTCAGGCCAGGGCATTTGGTGGGAAGTGATCAAGACCATCCCAGCAGCCCCTCTCTGGCCTAGACATGGCTAAATGAGGAGCCTGAAGCATCAGGGATGACCGTTTCGAAGGAGAGGCTGGGTGAGCCGGGGAGGTTTGCTCTGAGCAATGGGACCCCCAGCTTCCTCCTGCCAGCCTCACCAGAGTCTCGGTCTGTGGCTCGGACCACGATGACTGACGTTCCAATGCCTGCGGTCTCTCGAAGCCCCAGACGGCTGTACTGCTGCTGTGTGAACACGGGGGCCTCATCGTTGACATCCTCCACGTACACAATCACCTGCGGGAGCCGGGCCAGGGGTGCAAGGTCAGGGCGGGGTGCCCAGGGAAGCCCAGGGCTTGGCCCACTGTGGCCAGCTAATGTGGTCACTGCTCTCCTGGGCCTGCTATGAGCTCCTTCTGGGACCCCGGGCCTATCTGGTGTGTCACTGTGTCCTACCACCTTGCACAGCACCTGGCGCGTGGCAGATGCTCAAACATTACTTGTTTTGGAATGAACTTCATCTTGCTCTTGGCTCTTTGACTAACACTGTGGGAACGTCTGACTAATTAGTGACTCTTTGGGGCCACCAGTTTCCCAGCTATGAAGTGGTAATATTAAGATAATAATTCACACTCCAGGCTACTCCTAAGGTTGTTATGAAGACAAATGAGCCCAGGGCCTGCAAAAGTTCTCGAAAAAATTCAAAGTGATCACAATCAAATATCAAAATATATCTTGGAGAATACAGGTTAAAATACAATGGCAGTTGTAGTAGAGAATGTCAGTGCTCAGCACTCTTTACAATTCTTGTGCACCTTCTCACAGCCAGCTCCCAGACCCTCAGGCTCTTTGGGGAGGACCAACCCCACCTCACTGCACCCACACCCAGGCTGCTGGAAACCAGCCCAGTGAGCAGAAATGCCTGGGAACTTCCGTCCCTTAGGGCAGCCCTGAGTCAATGATTGATGGGCGTGGAGAGCAAAGACTCCACCTTCCTTGGCCCTGTTTGGGGCAGTGAGGGGATGCTTTAGGGCTCCCTGGGGGATGGAGGCCTAGCTCCCTCCATGCCACTTTGCTGGCTGTTTTTCCTTTCTGGTCGCACCCTGTTCCACCTTTTCCTGTGGGCGCTTCTTACACATTACTTTCACACCAATCCTTGTTTCAGGGGTTTGCTTCTGAGGCCCCCACCCAAGGCAGTGGCTGTTTCTGAATTGTGCAATTACACATCATTTTCCTCACCGCTTAACAGCACTTTCTAAGTCCTCTTTATGAATGTGTGCATTGTACATCATGAACATAATACAGTTTAAAAGGTGTTTATGGAGGTCAGGCATGGTGGCTCTTGCCCGTAATCCCATAAATGTGGGAGGCTGAGGTGGGGGATCTCTTGAGCCCAGGAATTCGAGACCAGCCTGGGTACCATAGTAAGACTCTGTCTTTGCAAAAAATACAAAAGAAATTAGGCAGGGGTGATAGCACGCACCTGGAGTCCCAGCTACTAGGGAGGCAGAGGCAGGAGGATCGCTTGAGCCCAGGAGTTTGAGACCAGCCTGGGCAACATAGTGAGACTCTGTCTTTAAAAAAAATTAGCCGGGGGTGGTGACATGCATCTGTAATCCCAGCTACTAGGGAGGCTAAGGCGGGAGGATTGCTGGAGCCCAGGAGTTTTTAGCTTTTAGCTCTTTGCTCTATGCTGTGGTGAGCTGGCCCCAGAACAGGAGAGGCACCCTCTTCCCAGCCAAACAGAGCCAGGGCCAGTAGGAACTTGCCAGCAAAGTGGAGAGGGGAGCAAATAGGGAAGGGGCTGTGACTCTCCATGCAGACTTTGCATGTGGTGACCAGCACTAAGGGAGGGGCCGGCGGCATGTGTAGCAGAGGCGTGTGTGTCTGGCACCTGGTCACTGCCTCTGGGATCAGCCCTGCTTTCTCTTTGGGGATTAGCTGGGAATCAGCTGGAGAGAAGTGACACAGCCTCTGGCTGGTAGAAGCCAAAAACAGCAGCCTGACCAGTGGAGGACTCCAGGGTGGGGAGGGTGGCAGGGCTGGGGGCAAAGAGGCATAGGCGGGTAAAAGTTTCTCTGCATCGCTGCTCCTAGGGTTCTCACAGCTCTGCTGTGTCATTAGAATTTTCATGTCCAGACACCCAGAACCCACTATGCAAACTAATACGTCCACTCCAGAGCGCAGCTGTTCACAGGCTGGAAACTTCTAAATTTGGCTTCACCTAGAACTTGGCTGGGGAAGATCCTGGGTAGGGTGGGTGCGGGGGGAATTTGCATGGATGAATTTCGGGAACTCTTTCTGTAAACAGAAACTAACCACTCCTCTTTCAAAACTGTGGGCCTTACCCTTCCTGAATCTACTTGTCCAAATGACCTTGACTCCAAGAGTTGTGAGGAAAAAACAGGGCCGGGCTGACAGTACAATGACAAGATGAGAGAGGTGGCACGGAGCTGGGGTGTGGCCTGTCCTCCATGAGTCTGGCTACATGCCACCATCCTCTGGTTGGTTTCAGCCTTGTTTTTAGCAGCAGAGACAGGAGGAGGCAAGATGGTTTGCGAACTTGAGAGGCACAGATGTACAGGAAGCAGAGGTCTGTCAGGTTCTTGCTGAGCAAGTGGGAGCTACTGCGCTTCCTGGAGAACCAGACCTGCTTTCTGTCCAGTGCTGTGCCTGTCCAGTGCTGTGCCAGTGCAGTGCTGTGCCTCAGTTTCCTCATCTGTAAAATGGGGTGTTAGTGGTTAGGAGGACAGGGAGAGGAGTTGTGTGTGGGCATGTGTGTGTGTTTGAGTGTGTATGTGCCGTGTACACCCTGAGACACCCAGTCTCTATGGGGACTGTCTCACTCTGCACTCCCTGGCCCCTCACTGGGGCTGTCCCCGGTCTCTGAGGCAGGAACTGGAGGATGTGGATGGTTCCTGCAAGCTGTCTGTCCCCTGCTGCTGGGAAAGTGAATCCAGCGGAAAGCCAGAGTCCCCACATTGCCTGCAGGAAGGTCCCCAGCTCTCCCGGGTCTCACAGCTGTGGAGGCTGTGTGCTACAGTGCCACCAAGTCCCTGCCCCAGGGACCAGCCCCCAAATTCTCACCTTAAAATTACCCTGAGGGGATGAGGCAGTGGTTTCCGACTGGGCTCTGAAGAGGCTTGTGTGAGGCAGTGGGGTGTAGCGGTTAAGGGGACAGGCTTGAGCTGGCTGCCGCGGCATGAAGCCTGGCTCCACCCTTACCACTGTGTGACCCTGAACAAGTCGGCGAATTCCTCTTTGCCTCAATCATGTTATCTGTAAAATGGAGGTATTAACAGTGCCAACTTCATAGGGCTATTATGAGGGTTACAGAGGTTAAAGTACACGAGGCATTTAGAAAAATATCGGGCACGTGTGAGGGTTTATTATTCCTCAGGGTTCACGGGGACAGGGGCAGGAGGTAAGTAGCTGAGCGGGTGTGGCTCTGGGAGCCCCACCCCTGCACTGATCGTCACAGCCTGGCTTCGATCTGTTTTACACCGTACCCTGGGATGCTGCATATCATTTTGTTTAAACAGAAGGTTTGTGGCTAAAAGAGGTTTGCAGCCACGATGCCGAGGCATTGATGGGAGCAGATCCTGGAGGCAGGCGCCCACCACGCCTTGGGGAGAGAGTGAGGGCCACATGGAGAGCTGTGTTAGGAAGTCTGAAGTTTAGAGACCCAACCCCAGCTTCGCTGACATCCGTCACTCTGTGGCCTGAAGTGGGCCCCACACAAGGCAGGCTCGGATGGGGGCGTACTGACCAGCCCACGAATGAGACTCACAGTTATGCAGGCCAGCATGGCTGTGTGCATGTCCAGGTCACTGTGTCTGAGTCTCCATCATCAGGGCCCTGTAAGAACCAGGGGATCTGACCCCCTCAGCCATTTCCACAGGGCAGGTCTCACTCAGGGCAGTTGCAAAGACCCAGGTTTCTTCCCAGCACTTCCTGGGGCAAAGCCTTGGGGGTGTCAGCAGGAGCTGGGTCAGGGCTGAGTCACCCGCCCCAGCACAGCCCCTGCGCAGTCAGACCCATCGTGTTTGTGATCGTGAGTACCCGGTGACCACTGCTCATTGTTTCCAGCCTGGGGGAAGCAGGGGGTGGAGACAGGGCTGAGAAGAGGAGCGGGGCGCTCAGTTCTGGGTGAAAGTCCCTGCTTGCTCCGCCTGACTCTTCCCATCTCCCTCCTACTCCTAATGTCCGGGGTCTGACTCACTGGTTTAGGGGAAGGGGCTGGGGGCCGCTGAGTGTGCAGGGGTGGGGGTGAGGTGGCCTTGAGAGGTCATCTCAGTCATCCCCCTGCTGGCGGTAGTGCACATAACACAACCAGAGGGAGCATCTGTGTGTAGGTTTTCAGCCATTCGGGAGGACTAAGGCTGATTTGATTTTGGCTGCGCAGGTGAGGCTGGGCAGAAAAGAATACATTTGATGAGGCAGCTGGGAGAGGTGACTGGAATATGTTAGGGTCACTTTCATTGGAAAGGGCACTGAACTTGGATTCAGAAGATGGGGGCTCCAGTCCTGATTCTATCACTAGCAACTTCTCTGTGCCTCAGTTTTCTCATCTGTAAAATGAGGTTGGCATCTGTACCTCCAAGATCACCCATGTGAGATTTCCTTGACTTACCCTAGAGAGCTCTGTGGATACAGGGGTTAGTACAGTAAGGATACCTCTTTCATCCCTTAGGACAGACGTCATTATCACTGACTCCTTTCCACAGCTGGAGGAACAGACTCAGAGCAAAATGACAAGTCCAAGTCCCAGGCTGGGCACCTGTCACCGAACCCTTAGCCCCAGATGTCATTCAGCTCCTAAACCTGGTGGTGGCCCTGCCCACACCAGGCACCAACTAATGGCCTTCTCTGTTCTAGCGGTGGGCTTGGCCCCGTCCTGAGGTCAGCACCCCAGCCTGCCCCGAGACTCACCCTGATGGAGCTCCGCATGGGGCCCAGGTCGTGGTTGTAGGCCTCCACTATCAGCACGTGGGATGAGTTCCGCTCTCGGTCCAGGGGCCGGGGCCCTCGCATCAGGAGCCCATTGCTGACATGGATTCGGAAGTTGTTGCCATGGTTACCTGTGTGGAGGGACAGACCCCCTGGAAAACCGGCCCTGCCCAGAAGTCTCCTGCTGCGCCAGCCTGCCATGGTTGGGGGCAGAAGTTCCCATGCTCCCTCTTTGTGAGGAGGATGGGGGTCTTCCGGGACACAGAAGTCACAGTGGAGAGGAAGCTGGAGGACTCTGTGAGGTGGCGCAAGGCACACAGGCCATCCCCAGAGTGGTTCTCCTGCTCCAGGAAGGCCTGCAGCTCTCTCCTGAAAGCCTTCATCTTGGTGTTGATGGTCCCCAGCAGGTGGGGCTCCTGCTGGTCCCCCTCGCCCTGCTCCTACACCCACAGATGTGGGTAGTGTGAGGCCTTTTTAATATTTCAGAAGAAGCTGGGGCACTCCAAAAACAGGGACCGAAACCAAATTCTCCATGGGTGGTTGAATCCAGGATTTAGTGGACATCTCAGTGCTGGTCCAGCACTCATTCCCCTATCTTTTGGGCACAGCACCCTGATTTTCCTTTGGGGATCCATTCTTCTCTACTCTCAGTCCATAACATTTGTGGGCAGTGACTTTACCCCTGATTTGAGAAGTGGGAGGATTAGCACGTTTTATTCCCTGGCCATAGTGATTGGTTCAGGGATGGGCACGAGATTCTGGTTGGACCATTGAGACCCAGTTCCTGGGGAGTGTGCTGCTGGGGGCTGCCCTGGGCTCTGGGCCCTATCTGTCAGGGCCATAGCTTTGGGAAGCTCTGTAGGACACCATGGACTTCAGGAATACAGCAATTAAAAGCCACCTGGGGGTGCGGTGGCTCACGCCTGTAATCCCAGCACTTTGGGAGGCCGAGGCAGGTGGATCACGAGGTCAGGAGACTGAGGCCATCCTGGCTAACATGGTGAAACCCTGTCTCTACTAAAAGTACAAAAAATTACAGGCACGTGCCTGTAGTCCCAGCTACTTGGGAAGCTGAGGCACAAGAATCACTGGAACCCGGGAGGCGGAGGTTGCAGTGAGCAGAAATCACGCCACTGCACTCCAGCCTGGGTGACAGAGGGAGACTCCGTCTTAAAAACAAATAATCAAAAAAGCTGCCCCCTCACCGACCTTGTGTGAATAAGGAGAATGTCCCTGTTTCCTCCCCCTGGCCTTGCCCCATGTGTACAGCCCTGGGGGTTTTCTTGGCTTCATCTCCCAGACCTTTGGAAGCCTAGAGAAGCTCTGCCCTCGCCCGGGCAGGAGGGTGGCCCCCCATCCTAGGGCAGCCTCACTCACCATGGAGGATGCGGTACCACACACGCCCAAACTCGCCCTCGTCCGCGTCTGTGGCTTTCAGCTGAGGGAGAATGAGACACGAGTTACTTCTTGAATGCCACCCAGCAGGGAGATAAGAGGTTTTTAGACCCCCTTTCCTTCCCTTCACGCATCCTACCCCATCCTGCCAAAACCAGTGGTCTCCCACAGAGGCTGGGGGTGTGTCTTTCTGATCCCCATGAGGATGTCCAACCGCTGAAGGCCCCTGTGGCCCTGTCCAGGGCCAGCTCTGCCCCGATCCTCCTTCAGGTTCGCAGGGAGGACGGGGGAGAAGGTGAAAGATGGCACTGCAGCTCACTGGGTCGAGATTCTCTCAGGCTGTCCCATCCCTCTACATCCCTACCTGGCAGCCTTTCAGAGCCCAGGAACCTCTCCCAGGGTGGCTGGACAACAGGGTTGCTTCTTGCCCGCATTTCCTTAGCCCGAAGCTATTCTGGCCACACTGGGTCCCAGCCAGCACTGTACACTGTAACGGTCACTTCGTGGAAGCCCAGGAGCCCTCCTCCCACATGAGTTCACATGCACCATCACCCTAGTCTAGCTTCAGATCAACCCAGCTGGTGTGGCTGCACCTCAGGCTTATGTGTTTATGTGTTGCCTCCGGTGGGCTTGTGTGTGTGTGGGATGTTGTAGTCACTCTGAGACACTGCCTAGTGCTCAGCCCTTTTTACAAGGAGTCCAGCCTCAAGGCTCCTGGCAGAACCATAGCTGACCCCAACGTGAGTCCTGTCAAGCCAACAACTGAATACCTACTTTACCCACTGTCCACCCAAAACAAGTGGAGAACAATCCCCTACTGCCCCAGGGCAGGGCAGGAAGAGGCTGGAACCTCCCATGACATGTCATCCTATCGGATCTGTGGTGAATTGCTTTGTAAGACCCTGGGCTCTCCCACTTCTTCTGGGTCTGCCCCTCCTTGTCTCACCACCTCTCACTTCACCCCTGTGGTGTGCACGGGAGCTGCCATTTTCTTCCTGACCCTGCCAAGATGTTCAGAGGGGATTGGTCCAGGACCAGGTGCCTGATCAAAGCTCAGCCAATCGCATCCCTCTCTGGGATTGTTGACCTTGAGCCCAGAGAGATTGAGTCAGTCTTTCTAGCAGTAAAATGTGGGAATGTCAACAGACCCTCTCTTGCACACCCCTGGGCCCCACCTCTCACCACTCTCTCCTCTTAATTGCCCTAGCACACTGGTCTCCTGGCTGTTTCTTGAACACCAAGCGTGTGCTGGCCTCATGGCTTCTGCCCTGGCTGTTTCCTGGCAAGCTCTCCCTCCAGATATTTGCATGTTCATGCCCTCATCTCCTTCAGGTCTTTATTCAAATATCTTCTCCTAAGACCCTCCCTGTGCACTACATATGAAATTATAGCCCCCACTCCAATGTCCTGGACTTCCCTACCCCTGGTCACCCTCTAATACACACTATCTTTGTTTATTGCCTATATCCCCACAGGAAGAAAGGACTTTGTGCACTGTGATATCCCTGGTCTCTGGAACAACAATCCTGGCACACAGCAGGGTCAAACATGTGAATGACTTAGAAGCAGAGCTCCAGGGAGAGGAACTAGGCTGACACTCAGTGAGCACGAATGAAGGACACATACAACACTCAGCCCTGGTTTGCATCCCTGGGCCCAGCTATTCCAGGAGCCCATCTGTGCCTCGCTCCCTGTTTGATTTTTCCTTTGATCCCGTGGGGTATCTCAGTATTGCTCCAGTACACTTCTCCTTCTGCCTAGATTATTATTAATTTTTTGTAGAGACAGGGTCTTGCTATATTGCCGAGGCTGGTCTTGAACTCCTGAGCTCAAGCAATCCTCCCGCCTTGGCTTCCCAAAGTGCTGGGATTACAGGTGTGAGCCACCATGTCTGGCCCTGCCTAAGATAATATAGAATGGATTTCTTTCTTGCCACCCAAAGCCCTAATCCTATCTTTGCTCACTGGACAAACCTGCAGAGAAGATGGGGATGGGTTCCTGCTAGCAAAGATCAAGAAAACAGTGAGGGTTGGATTGGCTGAAGCCTTCCAAAGGAGGGAGCTGGGTTTGGAAGGATGGTGGAAACCTGGCTTAGCAGAGAGAGGTGGGAGGAACATTTGTGCTGGGAAACAGTGTGAGCCGAAGTAGAGGCAGCTGGGGAGGCTGAGGAAGGAACTGGGACCCCAGTCTGGAGTGAAGGGCTCATGCAGGGACAGCAGAGGGCTGTGGTTGGAAGAGTGGAATGACAGCCTCAATCAGCAGCACTGAGGCCCTGGAGCCTCCACAGGACAGCGAACACAGACATGGTGGTATGGAGGGAGAACAAGGAGCCTGCAACAGGCGCTGGCCTGGTCAGGCTCGATGCACACCTGGACACTGCTGTAAGCATGTCTGAGGATTCTGATGAGCATGTTGACGGTGGGGAGGAGGACCAGTACACTGGAGCAAAAAGAACAAGGGCTCTGGGTCAGGCACACCCAAGCATTAATTTAGGATTTGTCACTTACTCTCTATGGCACCATGGATAAGTACTTTAGCCCCCTTGAGCCTCAGTTTCCTCATCTTTAGACTGGGCACAATGATGACCAACCTTGCAGGGTTGAGAGGAAGATCAGAAGTCATCCTGCAAAGCATCTTGGCTGGTGCCTAGCATGGGGATGTGTGGTAAAGGTTGACATGAGTGATGCCACCTTCTCCAGGGAGCCCTCTTGATTTATGCCAGAGCTGGGGATGGCTGGGTTGCCCCTTGCCTTGCAGTTCTTTCTCTCCCCATTCCCTGAGAAATCTTAGGAGCTGGCAGGTGGAGGGATGTAACAGGGTGCTTCAATTTTCCAGATCTGGAAGGGCTCAGGACTGGGAAGACAGCCATGTTGCCCAGAGCACGCCCTTGCGTGTCTATCCATGGTGAGATTTCCTTGATGCCTCCCTACTCCAGCAGCCTGCACCACCCTGGAAGCTTTGCCTTCTGCCATCTCAGGAGGAATGGGGGCCACAGATGAAGTGTTCAGTTGGTTTTAGAAGAGGAAGTTAAGGAAAATGAGGGCAGTGGAGGCTGTGATGGGAGGGGCAGGAATCCCAATGGGGGCTCTGGGCATTGGGAACACCTTTGGGCTGGATGCTTTGCCTACACTGGATGCCTACTGCCTGCCCCTGCCCACCCGGCACAGGGGACACACCAAGTCTCCCACCACTCCCTTGCTGGGTGCCTCTGGGCAGGTCACACCTCTCTGGGCCTCAGTTTGGTCCTCTGAGAGAAGAGGGGGGCTCTTCTCTCAGAAGAGGAGTTAGATGACCCTTGAGGACCGCTCCAGCCCTAACAGCCTATAGGAAAGCTCCTGTCCATCTTGGAGTTGGCAGACAGTGCCTCTTTTTGTGGGCAAGGGCAGGAGGGAAGAGCTAAAAACCATAAACTGGGGCTCCAAAAAAGGGAATGGGTCCGAGGCTCAGGTCTTGGACAGAGCCATGACTCCCGTCTTGAGTTGCACTTCTGGGAGCTTGGAGGTCCCTGGTGGGGAAGCTGCGGAAGACTTGGGCTCCTAAGCAGGCGGCTGGTTGCCAGAGAAGCTCTGGCTTCTGGGGAGAAAGAAGGCTGGGGGAGGGAAGTGTGTGTCTGTGTTTGTGTGTGTGTGTTTGTGTGTGTTGTGGTTTGGAAAGAGCCTCCGGTGGAGGTCTCCTGTGGCTCACTCGCACTGTGGGGAGCATGGCCTTCGCAGTCCCTCACTCTTGTGCTTTCTGCCCTGGGATACCCCTGACCTTTGAAGATGCCCCTCACCCCTCGCTTCTGTAGCCAGACACCTTCAAAGGAAAGGTGCTTTTCTAGAAGCCGAGGGAAAAGCCTGGAAGGAGCGGGGCCCAGGGACGCTGCAAGAGGGGCCTCAGGGGCTGCCAGGGCCCAACACTCTGCCTGCTCCCCTCCCGCCATGGCTGGTAACCTCTCTCCCGGGTAACCTGGTGGCTGGCAGCCACTGAATAGCGACCCGCTGGCTGCCGCCGACCATACCATTCAAACTTCCAACAGGGGAAGGTGAGCGCCACGGGGCCACAGAGGCAGTAAAGTCCTCCCTCTGCGTCTTCCCAGAGTCCCCCAGCCCTGAGAAGGCTCCAAGGAGACAGGCTGGAGCGAGGCGGTGGGAAGGCGGGGGGGCGGGGGGGCATCCTAGAGTCTCTGGACAGCTCCCTTCTCCCTCTTCCCAACCCAGTTGCCATCCCTTCTCCCTTAGCTATCCCCTCCCCCAAGGCAGAGCCCGAACTCTTCCAGACAAAGCCAGGTCCAGCTGGGGAGTGACGGGGAGGCCACTCTGCTGGCCAGGCTGACCGAGGGCTGCAGGGCACAGCAGAGCCTGGGCAGGGCTGGGGTCACAGGTACTGCCCAGGGCTCTTCGGGCCTCCCTTCCACAGCTGAGAAGACGTCTCCGCAGAGCTTGGGACAGCTGGGGTCTGGCTCTGAGGTCAGTGCCTGGGGGACTGCAGGAGAAGGCTTGGAGAGGGAAGTGTGGTGGAGACCCTTGCTGAGGGACTCCTGGGAGAATGTGAGGGTGCGTTCAGACCTAGGCAGTCCTCTGGTTCTGTAGAGAGTGGAAACAAGGCCCAGTAAGGGGCAGGGACCAGCCCGAGGCCACACAGCAGTCTTCTCTGCCCACAGCAGGTCCTGCTCTGTGGAACTCCAAGGGAAAAGGAGGCTTCTACACTGAGCTTGCAGAGATATGTCCAGAGCAGGGCCTGCTGGTATACCCTGGTCCCAGTGGGAAGGGAGTGGCTTCAACTGCCCTCCAGATGATTCCTGGCCTTGGTCTGGGCAAGGCGTCCGCTCCCAGCACTTGCTGGCCTTTGCTGGTTGGTCAGTAGAGGGTGTCAAGGGGCCTGGCATCTGGACTTGCCTCGTGCTCCAGGAAGGGTGTCGTGTTGTTTTCAAGCACTTAGGATCGTTGCCACAGGAACTACTCAGATGCTAATTACAACTCCACTTAACTTTTTTTTTTTTTTTTTTTTGAGACAGAGTGTTGCTCTGTCGCTCAGGCTGTAGCGCAGTGGCATGAATCTAGCTCACTGTAGCCTCAAACTTTTGGGTTCAAATGATCCTTCTGCCTTAGCCTCCTGAGTAGCTGGGGCCACAGGCACATACCACAACACCTGGCTAATTAAAATTTTTTTTTTTTTTAAGAAATGATGTCTCACTATGTTGCCCAAGCTGTTCTCAAACTCCTGGGCTCAAGTGAACCTCCTGCCTCGGCCTCCCAAAGTGCTGGGATTACAGGCGTGAGCCAACACGCCTGGCCTCACTTATTTTTTTATTAAAGCAGGTCCCAAGGCCTGAAGCCTGGATCCTCTTTGCTAACCCAGTAGGGTCTCCAGATTCCTTTGAAGGCCTTGAAATAACATTAGAACTAGTAGGATTGAGGCATTCCCCATTTCAGGCTGCCGTTTTCTTATTCCCGGCCAAGCATCGTCCAGGGTAGAAGAGAGGGATGGCTAATTTTCTCCCCACGACAGTGGGCAGTGAGCACACCCTGTCCCTCCTCCCTGCTCAGACTCAAGGAAAGACCAACCCATGCACAGCTGCCCAGCCAGAGTGCTCTCTAGGCCTGATGCTGCAAAGGCGGAGGCCCTGGGCAGCTAGACGGGCATCACACTTTCCAGCCGGGCGCTGGGAGGGGTCGTTTTCTGCCTGGAAGTGCTGGGAGGGGTTGTGGTGGGGAGTGGGTGGGAGGTGGGGTGCTCTGCATGCCCTCAGTCGACTGGGCACGGGGAGCCAGGAGTGAGGTCCTGCGACTGCTGGTGAGTGCCTGGGGTAGGGACAGGAGTCCCTTGGGTGGGGGACTAGATGGCCCGCTCCCCTCCCCGCTACCTGTGGCAGGGCTTCTCTGAGCGTGACCTGACGCCTTTCCTCCTCCTGAGCTTCCGTGCTAGAAACTCAACTGCTATCTAAGCTGCAAGTTGGGAAGGAGGAAAATCTGCTATCCTCCACCCTCATGAAAAGGAAAGACCCCAAGGTCAAAGGGAAATCATGACTTTTTATCAGAACCCCTGGGATTGCTTGTCCACGTCAGTAGAATTTAAAGATCACATATGCTGACCTGCAGGCTGGACGTCCTCTGCTTATGTGTTTGGTTTGGCCTATGCAGTGTTTCAAATATTTGAAAATTCATTTCACATTATTTTGAAATCAAGTTTATTTGGCTTTTGCTGTGTTCTCCCCCACCCCACCTCTCTTCTTTCTTGCCTTCAACAAGTTTGAATTAGCTGCCAACATTTAAACGTCTAGAATGTTTGCCTTAAAAAAATCCAGATTTCTGGCTTCTCTTGGGAAATTGACAGAGCTGCCCACACTGGGCCTGCACTCCGGCACTGGCACCGTGGGTCTGGGCTGAGGCTCGTCCACTTCGTCGAGAGGGCCCAGTCGCTGCTCTCCAGGTGGCGCTGCTCATCTGTACCCTCTGGCCATGCGTTATCTGCCGGCCAGGCTCTGTGAGCGTTTTTATCACCCTAGACATATTGAGCCAAAAGCTCAGCCTGGTTTTCCATCGACAAGGACCATCTGCTGCACTGCATCTAATGGGATGATCTTCGGTGGGAACGAAAATGCCCTGTCAGGTGCACGATGTCCCTGGGGGGTTTCCAGCCCCCTTGTCAACTCCTTGTGGGTGTATTTCCCACCTGTTCCCAGAGCAGTTCACTGAGCTCAGAAAGGGTTAGGGGCCAGAGGGGTGGCAAGGCCGTGGGGCCAGGAGTCAGGAGACCTGCTTCTGGCCTTTACTCGGCCACTGGCTCACAATATGGCCTTGGCCTTCCCACCACCAAGCTGCCCCACCCCACCCTGCTGTGACCCACAATGCAGCCAGCCAAGCCTTCCCAAGGAGTGAGCTCTGGCTTATCACTCCCCACCTCTAAAACCTTCACTGGCTCCCTAATGCCAAACCCCCTCTTTGGGCCTCAGTTTTCCACCTGTCATGGGAGCAAGTTGGACTGCATTGGGAAGCAGCCACAGGAATCCCTACGGGGCCAGGCAGGTGAAATAAGGTCTGTGGTGGGCCTGTGGGGAGTGGGAGGTCAGTGCCCTGTCTACAGGGGCAGTGGCTGCTCAACCCCAGACACGGGGATGAGGCAGGAACATGGGCCAGTGCCAGTGGTGAAATTCTGACATTTCAAGGGAGTTCAGGCACCCAGATATTTTTGTGAAATCTGTTATTATTTTGAAAATACTCACAATTAAATTGATAAAAACACGGCAAGGACCCAACTAAACACACCTGTGGGCCCCCAGTTTGCAGCTTGAGCATTAGATAACTGCTAGGGACCCTGGCAGCTGTAGCCTCTTACCATCCATAACTCGCTGCTGGCCACAGAGCAAGTTATTGATGGAGCTGGTCCCAAGTTTCCAGGCCTAAGACCCTGTGATGATCCACGAGGATTGATGTGAAAATGCGGACAGGCACTGCCCTCTTGTCTCCATGTCAGATGGGCAGGGGTGGAGCAGGAAGAGGGCTTGAGCTTGGGCCCAGCTCCATCACTGCTCAGCTGTGTGTGCGCTTAGACTTGTCATGTCTCTGGACCTCGCTGTCCTAACCTGTGATGTGGGTATGATGCTGTCCAGTTTAACAGTGCCTCACCCCATCCATGTTCCCTAGGTAAGTCTCCCCCACACCCGCTGCCCTGGGTCCAGCTGATCCGGCTTTGAGCTTCTGTCCTGTTGCTGTTGCAGGAGCCATGAGCACAGAGGGCCCCAGCCTCGACAGCTCCCCAACCATCAGCCCCCTCGCCTTTCTCTCAGCTCCCGTCACTCCCGGGACCCTTGCAGAGGCAACTGACCCCCTCCCCATGCTCATTGCCCTGGCCTGCATCTTCCTCCTGCTGGCCACCTGTCTGCTGTTCATGACGCTCTGCAAGCCAGCCGTGCTGGACCCGAGCCGCCGCAGGGCTCGCGAGTGCATGCCCCACCACCCCGGGAGCCCCAGTGAGCCCCAGCTCCGGCTCTGGAAGCGCCTGGGCTCACTGCGCCTCTCCCTGCACAGCTTCCGCCGTGGCCGGCCCACCGCCCCTCGACGGCCCCTGCCGGGCCCTGACGACGACCGCGGCCACTGTGACTGCACGGAGTCTACCAAGATGTGACGGGGTGTCCACACACATGCCCCCACACCCCCCAGGTCTACCTGTAGATCCTCCTGCTTCAGAGACCGGTGCTGCAGGCTGCAGGAAGACAGTGGCCCAAGCAGCCCGGGCCACACACTCACCCCTGAAGCTCCTTGCATGCCCAGGCCAGTGCCCTCCCCTAAAGATGATCCTCAGAAGAGCACCTTCCTCTCTGCAGACCCCCTAGCTGCTGCTTGATGAAAGACTTCTGGTCAAGAGATGAGCACTCGTGGTCATCTGGGCCTTTGGCCTGAGGCTCCACAGGGTACAACCTGGGGCTTGTAACCACCTCCTAGAAGCAGCAGCCTCGTTCGTCACAGAAGCCTTGCCCTCCACGTGCCAAAGCCCAGCTTGGAGAATTGCCAAATGGCAAAGGTTTTCTTTAGCTAAGTGAAATGCTCAGCCTACACCAGGGCCAAGGCACTGTCCTGCCATCTGTGCTGGCCCAGTGCTGGAGCAAAACCTCGGGGCTGCCTTCCTTGGGTTTCCTGGATGCTGCCAGCATCTGCCTGGCGCTGCCTGTGGGAGCAGCTGCCTCCCTCCTGGTGGATCAGATGCCTGGGTGCCGGCTGGGAGGAGGAGCAAGCGGGGCTCTCCAAGCACAGTCTTGGCAGCCATCTTGGTGGCCCCTCTTCAGGGCACCCACGTTAGGATCGATCAGGAAGGACTGAGGACAAACAAGGAGGCTCCCTTCAGAGGCCAGAGCGGGTGCTGTGACAGAGTGGCAAGAGGCAGGGCACTTCCAGCAGCTGGAGGTGATGCCACCGGGGCTTGGAGGAGGACAGCTCACAGCAGCTCCACACCTCACCCAGGGAAAGCAGCTGCCTCCTTGAGGGTGGGATGGTCCAGATCTCTCCAGGACAGCTGTGGGGTCTCGGGTCCGGCCCACACTAGGGATGCTATCTATGGTTTTGGTGAGTGCTTTGCTGACTACCTGTCAAAGCAGTCCCACCCCAGGATGGGCTTCTCAGAATCCCAAACCCTTGACCTCTCACCCCAACGCCAGGGTTAAACATTTTGGTCAGGTCCCAAATTTGAAGGGTGGGCAGAGGGAGGACCTGGGCTGCCCAGCTCCTGTCCCAGTCAGCTGGCCAGGATCCCATCACAAAGCTGCCCCAGCCCCATCCTGCTGTGACCCACGCAGCCAGCCAAGTCTTCCCAAGGAGTGAGCTCTGGCTTGCCACTCCCCAGCTCCAAAACCTTCACTGGCTCCCTAGTGCCAAATGGACATAGCCAAAGCTCCTCAGCCCAGCGTGCAGTGCCCCCTGGGAGCTGGTTCCAGTGAACCTTTCTAGCCTCATCTTGATCCAAAACTCCAGGAAAACTGAACAACCTGTCACCCACTAACCGTGGCTTATGCTTCACATATACCCACTCCATGAAGCCCTCTTGTCTGGAGCCGCCCCTACTGTCTCCTACCTCTCTTGGGGAGGACAAGGAACATTCTCTTGGCAGCATGGGTCCAGCCCCTCACTTTGACTCCCCAGTTCTGTGCACAGAAGTATGAGGTTTCTGTGTACAGAGTGAAGAGTGGCCCAGCCTGGGGGTGTCCCCACCCTCTGAGGCAGGAGTCCTGGTGGGAGCCGGCACAACACAGAGCCTCATCTTCCCTCAGATGCCCCTAGAAAGATTTCTCTCCAAGCAGGCCCTACTGGAGAAGCCCACTGTCCCTTCCAAGTCAATCTGATCTCAAAAAGTGAGTCCAGCTTCACAAGAAACTTACTTAGAGGACCTTGGAGAAGTCATCCTGAGACCCTGCATTTCTCCCTGAGAAACGGGAGAAATCAGCGCTGCCCTGTATTAACTCGCTGGCTCTAGGATTTCAGTGGGAGTAGTATTGTGTAAATAGAAACCGAGTCTTTGGGTTTAGAAGGTGGGGCAGGCCTCCTCCCTAAGGGTTTTGCTCCTTTCTCCCTTTGGAAGGGTTTTGCTCCTTTCTCCCTTCCGACTGAGTAACCTCTTCCTGGTTTGCTTCCCCTGGGGCCTCCCTGCACATCCCAGGCTGGATTCAGCCTGTAGCCATCCACAGCAGGCCCTGCTGGCCACTAGGCACTCTCTTCCTGGAGGTTGGGGTAGGGGGTGAGGCTGCCCTGAGGCCTGAAGAAGGAAAAGCCCAGGAGGGGCAGGGGCTTTCAATTGGGTTTCAGGTACCAGGCCAGGGGGTTACACTCCAAGTCCTTACAAGCTGAGGCTCTGATCGAGAGAACCCTCTCCTTCCTCCTTCTGGAGCTAGCCACCACACTCTCGCAAATCCCCAGAGCTTTCTGGGCTCTCTGTGTTTCTGGGAGTCAGCTCCCTGCTCCCCAGCCCTTTCCTGCCCCCCTCCTGGTCCCGATGCAGGGAGGGGAGCATTGCCAGCCTCCCACGCTTCTGTCCCTCCCAAGCCCAGGAGCCTGCCCCAGTGGGCAGGCCCAGATTCGCTGTTTGGCTCAGCCTCCGAGTCGGAAATCCCATAGCTGGTAAAGAGACTCATTCATTCCGGGCCTCCCTCCCCACCCAGCAACTGAGGCCTCTGGGCAGAGGTTGGGGGGCACCCAAATCGTTTTCAGGGTCCTCCCCACTCTCCCTCTGAGTCTTGGAGCTGTTATGCCTGCTCCCTGGGCAAAGGAGCCCTTTCTTCTTGTGCCTGTTTACTTCCCAAGAGGGGAGCCTCGGCCAAGGGCTCTGTGAAAGCGGCTCTGTTCTGGGCCTTGCTGGGCCCTGGCTCTCTCCTCAACTCCTTTCCGGGAAATTGTGACATCTCCTTCTCCCCGCTACTCTGAAAGGCCCTTCTGGGTGGGGCAGGAGATATGGAGGGGGAGGCCAAAGCTTCCTTCTGTTTGTGGGGAGCCAGAGCCCTATCCTCAGCTCTGCAACCTGGGGGCCCAGACTCTCTGGGATGGGAGGGGGCCTGGGTTCCCCTTTCCCCACAGCACCTTCCAGAGCAGCAGACCCACCCTGGGCCCCTACCTGCTTCTGCCTCTGGTGCCACTGAGCATGTGCCCTCAGGGCTGTGTGTGGCCCCACCTCCCCCAGCCCACCACCTGCCCCAGAAGCCACGGGCCACCTGCCTGCACAATGCTGTGGCCTTCGGGGATGTCCTCGGGGACGCTGGCCTCATAGCTGCTCTGCAGAAAGATGGGCCGGTTGTCATTCACGTCCAGGACAGTGACGAACACGGTGGCTGTGCCTGTGTGCCGCTTCCCTACAGGGCCGTTGTCTGTGGGAGTTGAAGGAAGACAGGTGTTAGCAGCTGCCTGCGCCTTTGCACACTCCTGGGCACCAGCCAGAGAGGTGCCCTGTTCCACCCCATCTGCCCTAGCCTTTGCAAGGGGTGACTTCTTTTTAGCTTAGGAATAACACTAACAGTATCTAATACTTAGATAACACCATGTGCCAGCCATTCTTCTAACCCGTTTAGTCCTCACAGCAACCCACGAAGCAGGCACTTTACTGTCATCCCCATTTTACGGAGGCGGTAACCGAGGCACTCGAGTGGATTGAATGATGGCTCCCAAAAAACAGACCCATGTTAAATCCCTGGGAACCTGTGAAGGTTAATTTCTTTGGTAAAAAAAGGCCTTTGAAAATGTAATTATGTTAAGGGTCTTGAGAAGTGATCATCCTGGGCGATCTGGGTGGCCCATAAACCCAATGGCAAGTGTCCTTGTAAGAGAAAGGCAGAGGGAGATTTGAGACAGAGAGGAGGCGGCCACATGCAGATGGAGGCAGAGGCTGGAGTGACGCTGCCACAAGCCACCGAATGCCTAGCAACTCCAGAAACTGGGAGAGTCTAGGACTGATTCTCCCTAGAGCCTTTGGAGGACGCATGCCCCTGCCAACACCTTAATTTCTAACTTCTGGCCTCGACAACCAGGAGAGAATACACTTCTGCTGTTTTAAGTTTGTGGTAGTTTGTCGTGGCAAATTTAGGATGCAGATACAGGTACTAAGAGCAAAAAGCCAACTGCTCTCAGGGACTGGCGGGTACAGCACCCGGGCCAAACACCTGGATGGGCCCCTGCTCGAGGGGCAGCTGTGCTCCACCCCAGTCCACAGCTGACAGGCAGAATGTGGGCCCAGGGACACCAGATCTTCTGATTTCTCATGAGAAATTGAACATCTGAGCTTTTAAATAAAATCTCCCGATCTTTAAATGTTCACAACTAATGGTCATTCTTTATAAAATATTGGATAGGTCAAACAAACATCCCCTCCGCATTCAGGGACACGGGTTTTGCTTGGGATCTAAGCCTAAGGTACCCGGAGACTGTGTCCGTCCAGTTCGCAGCAGGAACCTCCCAGGGCTGGGAGGTGGTGAGGATGGGGCACTCACTCAGCCCCGGGGCAGCTCTTGAGTTGTCCTCCCTGGAGGAAGGAGCTTGTAACCAGCGCTGCATGTCCAGACAAGAGTAGTCACCCCAGCAGGGAGTGCAGGCAGCTGGAGTAGGCTGGAGGCCTAGGGTGACTCCATGCTTCTTCCCAGGCCAGCTGACCATATGTGGCTGTGCTGTCGCTCACTGGAGATAGGTCTTCTCACCCTCCAAAGCTCCTCTCCAGACTAGCCTCCCACCACCCTTGGGGGCTGGCTTATTGCTCTGGCTGGGACTGGTGTGTGTGGGGGAGGCTCCCTGGAAGGCTGGCGGAAGCCCTCTCCTCCTGCCAGCCAATGCCCAACGTGAAGGCTGGACTCAGGGGTGATAACAAGTCTCCAGAGGGTGGGCGGCCATTCCAAGAGGGGAGGAGAGCAGGGCAGAGGGCAGAGGCTTCTGGGCATGGGCAGGCTGGGAAGGGACGGATGGTTGGAAAGAGTGAGGCCCAGAGAATTCATTCCCTTCTTACTTAGCTACTGCAAACTTCCTGGGAGAACCAGGGGCACCTGGTGGCACAGGCCTCATCCTACCACTCTTCCCCTCTGGGGCCCTCAAGGGTTCCCTGCTGCCCAGAGACCGAAGACTAAACTTCTTGGCCAATGTTTAGGCCTCCACACATGGCCCTGCCTGATCACAGCCTCCCCTTCCCCAGTGTGGGCCACTCCATGGCCAGCTGCAGTGTATGCACATGTGCTGATGCACACAGGGTGCTTTCCCACCTCCAGGCTCTTGCATGGGCTGGTGCCTCTGCCTGAAATGCCCTCCCTGCTTCTTCATGTACTGAAACCTTATGTGGCCTCCAAGGCTGCAGTGGGCACCTCTTGTTTTTGTCCATGAGCACTGCCCGGCGCTCCCCTGGGAAGGCCATGTCCTGAATGTCCACCTGTGGACCCTCCCTTCCAGGCTCTGAGGCCTGGAATGCTGGGTAGGTAGGACTGCCCCCAGCTCCAAGGATGGGCATGTGACTTAGGCCTAAGTAATCAGCACATCTCACTTCCCTGGCCACAGTGAGGGGCTCAGGAATGGTCACTGGGGCAGAATGGATCTATCTAGAGCTGACTTGAGGGCTTCTGCCAGGGAGGGGAAAGAGACAAGTGCTGTCTTCCCTGCTGCTGCACTTGAACCTGAGAATGTGTACAGGTGAGGCTGGGGCAATGACCTGCCACCATGTGAGCTGAAGAATAACACCAACTGATACGGTTCGGCTTTGTGTCCCCACCCAGATCTCAACGTAAATGATATTCCCATAATTTCCACGTGTTGTGGGAGGGAGCCAGTGGGAGATAATTGAATCATGGGGGCGGTTTCCCCTATACTGTACTCGTGGGAGTGAATAAGTCTCATGAGATCTGATGGTTTTCTCAGGGGTTTCTGCTTTTGCATCTTCCTCATTCTCTCTTTCCCTGCTGCCATCCGTGTAAGACAGGACTTGCTCCTCCTTGCCTTCTGCCATGATTGTGAGACCTCTCCAGCCACGTGGAACCGTAAGTCCCATTAAACCCTTTTTCCTGTATAAATTACCCAGTCTCGGGTATGTCTTTATCAGCAGCGTGAAAACAGACTAATACATCAACACACAGGAGGCAGCACCAGCCAATGCAGAGACTGAAGCCTGAGGTGTCACCTGAGCCCTGAATCCAGTCATACTGGAAGCTCCATCTCCCAGTGGACTGATTTTGTGAGCCCATATTGCTGAAGTCAGTTCGTTTTATTTTAAAATTTGCAGCTGAAAGGGTCCTAACTCACTCAAAGGCACTCCCAGATGTTGATTCCTCCAGGAAGCCTCCCATGACCTCGCCCTCTCCGTGTCTGCACCACTGCCTGATACTCTTATGTCATCCTTTCCCTTTCCTGCTGGCTTGCCTGGATTTGCAGTAATTTGTCCACACGTGGGTCTCCCATGCAGCTCCCACCTTACCATCCTAAAGTCTTGCATGTAGCACCACACAGTGAGCCTCATGCCTGGCAAGTGCTCAGTAATGTTTGGTGAATGTCTGGTGGCCCTTTCTCCACTGGCACCTGGGCAGAGTTCAGCCTTTAGCAAAAGGCCGGCTTCTGGGAGGCACTCAGTGTGAACTCTGCCCAGATCACTGTGTTGGTGGGTGAGGGGCTGGTGCATACCGATGGCCTCCAGGATGAGCATGTAGGCAGCTGTGGTCTCCCGGTCCAGGCTCACCACGGTTCTCACAACGGCATCGCGGTAACCCACGCTGAACTTCCCATCCACGTTGCCACCTGTGGGTGAAGGACAGGAAGCTTCCGGCTGGGAAACAGAGCTCCTGGCCAGGAGAAGCAGGGGCTCTGCTCCTGAGCTGGGACCTGCCCTGGTGAGTTCAGGAGTGGGAGACTGTGCTGCCGATTCACCCCTGCCTGAGGTGCTCTGATGCAGGTGCAGCCTGGGTGGGCTCAGTGGGGGCGCCAGATGCCTGGAATCGTTTCCTAACCTTCATGAAGCACCTCCTGTTTACAGGTACTTCATGCAGACCACTTCATTTAGCCTCCACTTCACAGAGGAGAACCCCTCGCTCGGCGGTGTGCCTGTGCCACCTTGGATTTCTCCGTGTGTGTGTCCCTGGGCGTGTCCTTCACCTCTCTGCTCCCGGCCTGTCCTGCAGAAGCGTCTGAGCAGCTAACCTGCGTAGGGGCTTGGATATGCGGCTGAGAACTCTGGGGTTGGCTGGGCATCCCCCAGGCCCCTCATCTCGGAGGTGAGATGGGCTGAGGATCGAAGCTCCCTGAGTGGGGACATGGAGGCTCCACACAGGGAGGAGTCAAGGCAGGCATACAGGAGACAGGGATTAGAGTCTCCTTGAGTTCTGGGACAGGTGGGAAGTGTGAGGGGCTCCTCTTGGGGTGGACAGGAGTCAGCAAAGAACTCCCAGAATAGTGTGGAGACCCCTCCCCTACCAGCTGGCGAGCAGTGTGGTGTTCTGGGCAGCAGAGGGCGCCATGGCACCAGCTTTGTGGTAAGCTTGGGCAGGACTGGGCTCAGCTCCTTGCAGAAAGCACACTGAGAATCCAGGAGGGCTCTGGGCAGTCGGCAGGAGCCCACCACTTTGGGGTGCTGAAGAGTCATCCTGCGGGCTGCCAGGTGCTCCCCTGTCCTTGCTGGCTTGCCCCTGGATAAAGCATTCTGACCCCTAGACCTCCAGTGCTCCCCAGTGTCTGAAGTACCATCGGCAAGGGACACACTCTGGCTCCCAGGGATCCCAGGGCAGAACTAGGACGCAAGAAGTGCGGGCAGTGGAGCCACGGAGCTGGTGCCATGTGAGGGGTCTTGGCAACTAAGCCCTCCCTAGGGCCGACTTGAGGGCCAGAGTTGTGAGGAGTAGGCCTGAGGATGCTGGGCCCCTTCAGGGAGGCGAGGGAAGAAAGGGAGGGCTGAGGGCTGGGAGGTCACATTGGCCGCAGCAGAGCCGCAGATGGGGTGTGAGCCGGGCTTTCGTGCTTCACGGGGGGGGCATTGGGAGGTTGGTGTGTGCCCTGCTCGTGTGTACAGGCACACATATGCAGAGGCAACATGTGTGTTGGTAGGCAGGTCATGGACAGAGAGAAGACTGAGTTGGTAAAAGGGCCAAGGAGGGTTGAAGGACGGGGAAGACCGCACCCCCATGTGTCCCAGCATCTCTCGTGTGTCAGGGAGGCTAAGAAGCTGTGTTCTCATCCAGGAATGGCAAATCCATGGGATGTGTGCCACCACCTACCAATCCTATCACCATGGCAGACATCACTAATCCATCGCGGTTCACTTTCCCCTGTGAGCCAGGACATGGCCTCATCATCTGTGGCCATAGCTCTGCAGGCAACAGCCAGGCAACATTTTTGAGCTAAAACCATTTCATTTAGGGAGATGAAAAACCATTTCATCTGCCTCTAAACAGATGGGAATTCTCCTGAGTAATCCCCGAGGAAGGATGAGGCCACGTTCCTCTGGTCACTGCTCTGTCACCCATACTTGGGGCAGGGAGTGAGGCTCAGGGCTCCTCCCTAGGAATCATGGGGCCTCACCTCCCTCTAGAATGAACCTTGGTAGATGCTCCCCATCCCTGTAAGCAACTGGTTCAGGAGGTCCCCAGGGAGCCAATCCAGAGTGATCTGGTTGCAAAGCCCTTGGGAAGAGCCAGGAGCAAATCCTCGGGAGGCACCAACAGGGGTTAAAGCCCCACGGTAGAGCCCTGACCTCTTTTCCACCCTCACCTGCCCCCAACCTGGTCTATCTGGGAGGGCTGGGAGCAGGGCCCCAAGAGGCCTGCACAGGTGGGCGGAGGCGGGGACAGCACCTGTGATGAAATAGCTGAGCTCGGCATTGAGGCCCACGTCGTTGTCTGTGCAGTTCAGCCAGACCACTCGGAACTCGCGCGGCACATCCTCGGACACGGACACGTTGTACACGGCCGGGAAGAAGGTGGGCATCTCGTCGTTCACATCCAGCACTGCAGGACAGAATGGGCGCCGGGGCTAGGCCTGGCTTCTGCTGCAGATGACTCAGCTCCGGAGCAGTGGCTCCAGCCCCAGACCAAGTAGGGAACGAATTCCCAAGGGAGTCACGGGCTCCAAATGGCATTTGTGTCAACACCTCCTGGCCGTGAGCCCAGGGCCCCCCATGCCCACCGGGGCCAGGACCAAGCCCACCAGTGCTCCAGACCCTCCCGCTGTCCCTGTGCCCTGGGGGCTTATTGCTGCTCAGCTAAGGGAGGAGAGAAAACCTTAGAACCTCTCTCCAGTATGCGCCTAACAACGACCATGACAACACGGACAATCATGACAACAAGGATGACAGTGACCATTTACGAGCTTGTCCAGTGTGCCAAGCCCATGCCGAGTGCTTCCAGTACAGGACCACGGGCAGCCCTCAGAGCACCCTAGGAGGCAGGCATTATTACACACACTGTGGAGCTGAGGAAGTGGAAGCTCAGAGCAGCTGAGTGACTTGTCCAAAGTCACACAGTGGCAGAGTGGAGAGCTGGAGCCTCAAGATCTACCCCTCAGTGTGCAATGGAGTTTCAGCAAAGGGAGCTCACTTTGAAAATCCCATCCCCCAAAATAAGGTTTAATTTCCCTTACAGATTTGTTTAATACAGCCCATGCTGGGCCCCTATTCCTTAGGCAGATGGGGCTTGGACAACTTTCTTTTTTTTTTTTTTTTTTTTGAGACGGAGTCTTGCTCTGTCACCCAGGCTGGAGTGCAGTGGCCGGATCTCAGCTGATTGCAAGCTCCGCCTCCCGGGTTTACGCCATTCTCCTGCCTCAGCCTCCCGAGTAGCTGGGAATACAGGCACCCGCCACCTCGCCCAGCTAGTTTTTTTGTATTTTTTAGTAGAGACGGGGTTTCACCGTGTTAGCCAGGATGGTCTTGATCTCCTGACCTCGTGATCCGCCGGTCTCGGCCTCCCAAAGTGCTGGGATTACAGGCTTGAGCCACTGTGCCCGGCCTTGGACAACTTTCATAGCGAAGTGATCCCCACCCCACTTGGGTTCCTCTAAGTGGTATCACCAGGGGAGATGCTGGGCCCGTTTGATGTTATGACTTCTGCTGGGGCTTGGAGAAAGGCCCTCCAGGGGTCCTCTCTTAAAGCTGGGACATGTTCCCTGTCAATCATCGGCCAAGAAGGGGGTCCTGAAACTGGCACCAGAAACCCACAGGCAAGCCTTGGACCGATGGGAGAGAGAATGTTGTGCTTTCTGAAATCCTCACCATCTCACTGAAGAGGGTCAGTGTCTGCGCCTGTGCCGAGCTAACTACTCCCTCCCCCGCCCCCCTGCCAAGCCACAGCGGCCGGCAGAGCTAGCATGGGACTGAACAGGCCTGGGAACAGGCCATGTCTCGCCTGTTAAACTCTGCCCTTATTTCCCTGGGGTTATTCCTGGCCCCTTGGCAACAGCTTATGTCCCCATCCTGTCCTGAAAATTAACGATTCATGCAGAGTGGAAACAGTACCCGGCCCTTCACCAATAGAGGGCAGAGACACTGGGAACGAGCACGACAGTCCCAGGGGCATGACGATCTTAGGGAGTCTGGGAGTCCCAGCTGCTCTCCTCCCAGGGTGATGCCCTGCCACTGCCACCCCAGGGGTTCCACACCCATGGGAGACGGAGGTCTCCTTTATGTCTCCCAAACAAAAACTCTGGCCTTCCAAAGAAGACAAAGGGCTCTGCACCCTCCCTGCCTGTTCATGACCCTGAGGGTCCCGGCCGCTTCTCAAGCCCTCTCTGCTGTTGCTGTGATCAGAGGCTAGGAGGGGTGGGGGTGACGGGGCCTTGGCAGCAGGTCCAGGCCACTGCCCCTGAGCTCTGGGGCACTGAAGGCAGTGGCCAGGTGTGGAGAAGGCTCTGCTGTGTTGAATGGCTCCAGCTGAGGAGGGCGCCTCGTTAACAAGGGAGCCTGTGCCTACAAGTCCAGCAGACAGCAGTGGGGGACATGGGCTTCCCTCTCCCCCTGGCCCTGACCCAGGCCTCTGCCCACACACTGAGCACACAGCAGAAGCCCCCACGCCCTCACCGTGGATGGTGAGCGTGCTGGTGGAGCTCTTGGTGGGCGTGCCTGCGTCACTGGCGACCACCCGCAGCTGGTACTCGGCGATGCGCTCTCGGTCCAGCTCGGTGGTGGTGACCACCACGCCGCTGCTGCTGTTGATGAGGAAGTCCATGCGGGGCATGCCGACCGGCATGCGGTAGGACACCAGGCCGTTCAGGCCCTCATCGAGGTCGATGGCCACCACCTGAGGGCGAGGAGGGGCAGCATGAGGGTGGGGAGGGGACACTGGGACGGGTGCTTCTCCCCAAAGAAGTGCTCCCTCCTCCCTGCCAAGCCACACTTGGCTGCAGCCAAACACATCTGCTCCCCTCCAAGCCTTATGCCAGGCCACTGTCCCCAGGGCACCCTCCCAGATGCTCTCTAAGGGGGTCGCACGTCAGCTGAAAGGCGTCCGGATGCACCAAGTGAGGCCGGTGATGGGGTGGCAGAGGGACTTTTTAGAATCAGGGCTCAGGTCTCTACAGTGCTTTCCCCCCTTCAGCCCCTGCTCTCCCCATTAGGAAGCCCTTCCAGGTTTGGAGCAGCTGTTCCAGCTTGAGGACCCCACCATTATCTGGAGTTCAACCACATAGAAGGCTGGATCCACAGGCTTTCCCTCCCCTGCTTTGCTTTGATTTGTGAGACAGCAACAACAAAAATAAAATGACATCAAGGGTTCTTTTTAAAAAGTCACTCGAGGATTTCATTATCATTATTTTTTTAAAAAGCTGTTTGCGGCCATGTACAGGCAAGCCTCCTCCCAAGTTCCTACACTGTTCTCATTTGCACCTCCAGTCCTGATCAGATTGCCCAACTCAAGACCCCCCGGTTCCCTGAACAAAGTTTTACTGAAGTGGATCCAAGGCATTTGGGGAAATGTGTAATAATAGCTAAAATAAGAGTTTGGGATTAAGCCAAGACTTTCAGGATTGGAAGACAATATCAAGGTCATCTGATCTATTTCACATCCAGCAAACTGGACAAAAGGTGTCTGGACTCAGTTTGCATGCTTTCCAGGACGGGGGGCTCAGTATTTTTACTTTACTTGAACACAGCTCTACTCCCCTGGAGAAGGCTCTTCTGCACAACCTGCAGAAATCTGAATCGCCTGAGGTCCTAGGTGGGACCAGGGAGCCACAGTTCAAGGGAGGGCCCTCATCCTGTACGTGAGGACAGTTTCCAGATTAAATGCTTCCCGCTCCTTCCTCTATGAACTCAGAAGTTGCATTGGTGGTTATCTTTCTTTGCCGGCCGTAAGCCCCCAGAGAACCGGGTTTGGGGGTTGACTCACTCTCACACCACCTCCCCTCTAGTCTGAGGGCTTCCTCGGGGACCGGCTGCTGTTCCCTGGATTGTGGCGCCCCCTGCTGGGGATTTGAGGACCCACCAAAGAACACCACCTCCTACTACAGATGAAGAAACTGAGGCACATCGGGCCTATGGGGCACCACCAAGCTCACTCCCTCTGGCATCCTGAGAAACAACCCCGTCTTCTTCTAATGGGAACAGGCTAACCTGATACGGCCATTGCGTCTCAGATATAAGCCCTCGTGACAGATACACAGTGATCACCACAGCTACCGTGTTTCCTGTGTCCAAGTTCCAGGGTGCTTCACACATGTGTCTGATTGAGTCCCCACAGCACAGCCAGGCAGGTACTATTATTATCTCCATTTCACGGATGAGAAACTGAGACTCAGAGAGGTTAAGCAATTTGCTCCAAGTCACACAGCACCCTGGTGCTGGAGATGGGATCCACACCCCTGTTGTTTGGATTCCACAGCCCATGCTCTTAAGCAGGAGGGTCTCCAGTGTTTCCAAACGGCCTCTGGAGGGCTGAGGTTTTGAAAGGACTTGAAACCCTGGATGTCCTCTCCCCTAAACCAGCACCTTCAGGATCCCCCTGACCAGAGGATGATGGAACAAGAGGCAAAGAAGCCAGGCCCAAGATCAGACCGTGCCTTGCTTGGCCACAGGGTCTTGGGCAAGTCTCTTTAGAGCCCTGCAAAGTGGGGAGAGGCCCCTCCACTGTAGTAGAGGGAGCTGATCCGGGGCTTATGGGAAGCCATGGGAGAGGCGGATGCCCAGGGCTACACTCATCTGGCCTTCTTTGTATTCTAGAACCATCTGCAGGCTTAGGGAATGGAAGTTCCTGGGCCAGACCTCCATAATCAGGCCCTGAGAAACTTGGACGTGACTTCCAGAATTCCATCTTGCCTCTCTCCCTCTCTCTCCCTCTGCTTTTGCCCATCTCACTATCCTTTCCTGCCACACTTCCCTCCACATCTCCAGAGCCTCTGTCCTTCAAGATCCAGCTCCTCCCCTGCCCCAGCTCTGCAAAGTGTTCAGCCTGGGCTAGGCCCCTCGGGCACCCACTGCCCACTTCTGGGCTGGTAGGAATGAGATGAGAGAGACTCACTTGGTAGATGGAGACCCCTGCACGGGTGCCTTCAAGCACCTCAGCTACAAAAGGCAGGTTCTGAAAGGTGGGGTCATTGTCATTGAGATCCAAGAGGTTCACAAACACTGTGGCACTGCTGGTGGCTCTCAGAGGGGGCCTGCCACCTGGGGAGACCAAGGCGAGAAGGGGCTGAGGACGGGGTAAGATGGGTGCAAGAGAAAACGGACAGAAGAAGGCAAGTGGCGAGAGGGTGGCAGATTCAGAGCCCTCCGTCCCAGTGGCCCCTCCAGGAAGCAGCCTGGGCCTCACGGCTAGCCTCCCCCGCCCCCTCCGTTCCCTCGGGGTGCTCTGGGAGTCACAACTGGGGTGTGGGTATTACCCTACTCTTGGTGATCAGACATAGCCCTCCTGGGTGGGCCCAGGTCCCCCAGAGACCCAGTCACCAGGGAAGCCCGCAGTCTAAGGTGTGGGGGCTGTGAGGGGCGAGAGGGGTCCATACAGTCAGTGACAGAGACGACGATTTTGCGCATCAGCTCAGCCTCGTGGGGGTCAGGGTTCTCCCGGTCCAGCATGGCATGGGTGGTGCGGATCTTGCCTGTGGTGCTGTTGAGGCTGTAGAACTTGTTGGGTGGCTGGATGCTGTACACCAGAGTGCCATTCTCCCCCAGGTCTGGGTCCACAGCCACCACCTGCCAGGGAGGGAGCAGACCCCTTCACTGAGCCGTGCCTGAGGAGGGTGTCTCTGGGCTGCCTGGGGGTATCTGAGCTCAGACGTTGGTCCTGGGGAGGGGGCATCCTGGCTCCAGCCCAGGAAGTGAGCCTGCCTGCTGGGCCCAGTAGCGGGGTCTGAGAGGGATGGGAGGCAGGAGTTCTCTAGGGGAGGGGCTGGGAAAGGCTGGGGAGTCTGTACTCCAGCTAAGATTTTTGAAAGGATTTGAAACCCTGGATTTTGGAGACTGGGTTCCTCCTCATCAAACCCTCCCTTCCTTCCTTCCTTTCTTTGAAGCATTAGATTGTGACACCAGAGATGACAGGGCATGTGGAGGAAACCATGGCTGGGCCCCAGTTTCAGAATGCAGGACCCAGTTATCTGGGGCAGTTGTGGGGCTGCGGGAGTGTTGAGGAAGGAGAGGGTGGAGCTCCCTGGAAGGGAGGTACACCGTCCCTGATAAGGGGCAGGGTCTCAGGACTGGGCCTCAGACACTCTGGCCCCTTCAACTCCCCAGCCCACAGCCTTGTTCCCCACTTATAACCCCCATGTCATGAAGGGGTCAGTGCTCAGTGCCGCCCTAACCCAGGGGTGCTGAACCCCACAGCCTGCTGTCCCTTAGTGTCCCAGATCCCACACAGCCAGGTCGTAAACAAAAGGCAAAGGGCCCCCTGCAGCCTTTGAGGGCTCCCCGTCTTCGCTGAGGCCTCCTGTGTGCACGGATCCCCTGCTCTGTGGGGAAGCTCCCTCATCCTCCACCCGCCCTGCTTTCCACAAGGAGAAAGCAGAGCCCAGAGAGGCACAGGCCAGTCTCATGGTCACACAGCCCCAGCCATGGAGCTGACCCAGCTCCCAGCCTGGAGGCTCCTGAGGTGGCCCTTACCCCTCGCTCACCCCTGACCTTGCATTGCAGAGGCCACTGTGGCACCGGGGTGGACAACACCAGTGCGGGGGAGGTGACCACAGTCCCTGGGGCCACATCAGGACAGGATTATTCTTAACTGCAGTACACTTGGTGGTGACAGCCAGGCTTGTCAGCTCCTTCATCTTACTTGATGTGGAGCCTTTTGTGCTTTGGCAGCAGAATCTGTCCCTCCTCTGCTTAATCCCCAGCCAGAGGTGTCTCTGGGGCCACCAGACCAGAACAGACAGACGAGCTGCCCCGGCTGAGTACTCCCATCTACCCTGTCCATGGCTCCTGGGGAGGCCGGGGAGAGAGAGGCTGATGCAGGGCTGAATGCTGTGGCGCCCTCGGCCAGCTGCCCCTTCAGAGGGGCGGGGGCAGCCCCCACTCCCACCCTGGACTGCTCAGCCCTCCTCTCCTCGGCCCAGCCTTGCAGCATCAAAGGGTAGGGGAGGGGAGGTCCCTGCCTTCCAGGCCTGAGGTGTCCTTATCTTGCTGTGGGCATGTTGCCTCAGTTTCCCTAGCCTCCATAAAGGGGACCCCAACACCCCCATTTTGCAAACAGGAGACGGGGCTCTTAGGTACTCCAGGCATAATTTAAAACAGGCCAAGTCATTTCACAGATGGACATAGAAGACCAGCATTCCTTGCATTTTTACAATGCTTCTCTCAACAGTTTGAAAAGGGAGATTTTTTTTTTTTTCTTTGAGACGGAGTCTTGCTCCATCGCCCAGACTGAAATGCAGTGGTGCAATCTCGGCTCACTGCAATATCCACTTCCTGGTTTCAAGCGATCCTTCCACCTTAGCCTCCCAAATAGCTGGGATTACAGCAAGAGCCACCACGCCTGGTTAATTTTTGTATTTTTAATAGAGACAAGGTTTTACCATGTTGCCCAGGCTGGTCTCAAACTCTTGACCTCAAGTGATCCTCCCGCCTCAGCCTCCCAAAGTGCTTGGATTACAGGTGTGAGCCACCACACCCAGCCTGGGGGAGAGATGATTTTCTCCCTGTTTTATTTTTCTGGATGGGGAAACTGAGGAATAGAGCAGTTGAATCACTTGTTCCAGGCCAGGCCTGTTGCTGAACAGGCTGAGACAAATTTCACATGGGAGGTGGTTCTCCTCTTCTATTCCCTCTTCCTGCCCCCACCATGCCAGAGAGTGCCAGGGGTAGCTGCTTCCAAGTGACCCTGGTTGGGGCATGGGCACTGGTTTTGGGCCTCTTGGCCACTCTCTGGTCACAGGGTGGGTTGGGAGTACAGAAGAGGGCAGAGGGCTGTGAGCCCTCCTGCAGGCTCCCTGCTGGGCGATTTTGTAGAATCTCACCACTTTCCCCTCATTTATTTCCCATTTCACGCCCGTCATTTTTCTCCTGGCCTGACGGGGAATAATTCTCTGCTTCTCCCCTCTCCTTTATTTTGCTGGAGGGCTCTGAAAGGCTCTAAATCAATGCCCATCAGCCAGGTCCTTGAAGACAGCTGCAGGAGCCAGAAAGGAGAGTGGGACCAAAATCTCCCTTGCAGACAGAGATGGCCACTCTGCCAGCGCACGCCTGTGCAGGTGGACCTCCTCAGTGCCTGCATGCCAGGCCACACCCGGTGCATGCAGATGCACACACTGCACCAACTCCAAATGCACCCAAATGAAGCCACATGTGGGAAGACACTTGTCTGCATGCAAGCTCTGAAAATCACTGGGGTTGCCTTGTGCCTCCGACTCCAGGGGCTGTGGCCCATGCCATGCCTAGAGCGGGCTCTTGAGAGAGTCTTGGGCCACACGCCCTAGTCTCCCTCCGACAAAGAAGACCCAGCCACCGCCTGGCTGAGCTGGGGGGTTGGGGGAAGGAAAGGTAAGATATTCACCAGCTGAGTCAGTCCTCAACAACACATATTTTGAAATATTTTGAACACCTACAATGTGCCTGGAACTGTGCTAGGCAGTGTGGTTTGACAGTGAACGAGATAGGTGCGATTCCATCAAAGGAAGCAGATGATGGTAATGATACTGATGATAATGACAGCTACCATTTACTGACCACTCCCCATGTGCCAGTGCTTCCTATATCTCGGCTCAGTAAGCGCTGATCACAGCTCTATCAGGTGGGGACTCTTACTAGCCCTATTTTTTAGATGAGAATAACTGGAGCACAGAGAGGTTAAGCAACTTGCCCAAGGTCACACAGCTGGTAAGTGGTGTAGCCGGGGTGAGAACTTGGGCATTTTGGTACCAGAGGCTGCCTGCTTAATCACTAAACCATGTGCCTCTTAATAAGCAAATAGCCTACCAAACAAATAAGCACAGATCGTGGGCCCAGCTCTGCAGGAAACAGAATTTGGAGAGGGGTCCGAGCTACTTTAGACAGTAGTCAGGGAGGGCCTCTCTAAGACAGCTGATGTTTTAAGCTGGGACAGATGAAAGAGAATGAGCTGCCTATGGAAAGAGCAGGGGTCAGGGAGGAAAGGGCTTGTGCAAAAGCTCTGAGCTCGGGGAGAGTTGAGTGGGTGCAGGGAAAGGAAAGGCCTGTGTGTTGGTGATGGGTGATAGTTGTGGGCGTGGGTGTGTGGGAATGGTGGGGTGGGAGATGAGTCAGGTGATGGGCCAGCCCCTGTTCAAATATCACCTCCTCCTTCTGTCACCTGAACCTCGGTTAGCCGTTCCCTCTGTAGCCACCTCACCTCACACTTCGGCCACAGACCCTACCTCATCCTAGGCCACTGTGAGGCCCTAGAAGGCCCCAGGGGGTCCTCTCCAAGGTAATGAAGCATACCCATGTATATACATACGAACGCATATATATGTTTTATGGCTATACAATTTGAAAGAATTTTTATAACTTCCTTTTCAAAATATTTGGCTATGACAAACTTGACTAACGTTGAAGCTTCTTGATTTCTGATTTCCTGGCAATCATCATACGTAACTGGGAATTCCAGAAAATTCTGGAAAATTTTCAAGAATTCTAGAAAAATCTAACCTCCAATTTGTCCTCAAATGTAATGAAATTTTCACAAACACTAAATTTCATAGTTACTGAAACTGCCATCTTTCATCTGATAGATGTTTCATATAACAAGTTTTAATTTTGATTTTGTCCTTTTCTCTTTGAACTTTCAAGCCATCACATTTATTTTTCAGGTCTCAAATACTACCCTGGGGCACTGAAAAGCTTGAGCCTGTGCCCACCAGACGCCAGCGGTGGAACAGCCACACCCGCTCTGTACTACAGATTGGGATGACACGGCTGGCTCCTCAGGGGTGACAATGGGGTGGACCCTGTGGGTTTTGTAGGTCTGGCAAGGACTCTGGCTTTTGCACAGGGTGAGATGGGAACCATTGGGGTTTGAACAGAAGAGTGACATGACACTCCCCAAAGGCAGGCAGGGCAGGAGCTTCCTTTTTTTGTTTTTTTTTTTGTTTTTTTTTTTTGAGACAGGGTCTCACTCTGTCACTCAGGCTGGAGTGCAGTGGTGTGATCTTGGCTCACTGCAGCCTCAATCTACTAGGCTCAAAAATCCTCTTGCCTTAGTCTCCTGAGCATCTGGGACCACAGGGATGCACCACCACATCTGGCTACTTAAAAATTTTTTTTTATAAACGGGAAGTGGGGGGTCTTACTATGTTGCCCATGCTGGTCTCGAACTCCTGGGCTCAAGCGAACTGCCTGCCTTGGCCTCCCAAAGTGTTGGGATTACAGGCATGAGCCACTGCACCCGGCCTGGTGTTGCTTCCTGTACCCTTAGCCAGACAAGCGTGGGGCCTGGCATGTAGTAGGCATTCCCTGATGGCTTGTGGATTTCCTGGAAAGTGAGGAGGCACTGCGCAGCAGGCCCCTGGTCCATTGTCATGCGTGTTCATGGCTCAGAAGGACTTGCGGAGGGCAGGAGACCTGGTGAAGGGCGTGGGGACCAGAGCTTGCAGATGCCCAAGGCTGTGTGCAGTCCTCACCTGGCACACCCACTCCTTGTCTGCTGGGTATACTGTTTGATAATGGCAATCCAGGCTGGTGTCCCATGCAGCCCCTTTCTCCCAGAGCAACCTTCCTCACCTGCCCCTCAGTTCCCTTTGGGAGGAATTCCCAGAAACCTAAGGGAAAGGTGAGGGTTGACCAGAAGGTACTCAGAGGTGAGATCCAGCCCCAGCTCTTGGAATCCCTGGCTGGGGTGGGGAGGTTATCCTGGGGCAGTGCAGTGCCCACGAGGGGGCAGCAGAGAGCACCCACCAAAGAGCCTAGAGAGCTGTGTCAAAGGGCGAGGGTGATGGTTTCTAAACCTGGCCCTGGGCTGGAAGGAATTCCTCTACGGGACTTTGAAAAATCACAGATTCCAGATCCCTCACCTCTGCCCTACTCCATTGTGCCTATTCCAGTGCCAGAGCCATACCTGGCAGTGGCTCTGGATGGGAGAGGAGGTCAACCTGGAAAGAAGGACAAAGAGAGGGAGGGAAGGATTGGCCGTCATGCCTATCTTCCTTTCCACATGTTCACTGACGGCTGTCAGCTGGTGTGTGGATGCCCCCTCCCAGAGGAATAAGGACTGGGCCAGGTGGTTTCCAATCCCTTGTCTCCAAGTCAGACAGACCAGGGTTCGAGTCCCGACTGCACCCCTTACAAGCTCTGGGACCTTGGGCAAGCCTTCAAGCTCTAAGTCTGTCTCCTCCACAGTACAGAGGCAGCGGAATCCCTCTGCCATGTGAGATTATGGTGAGGAGGAGAGAGTTCCTGAGAAGCCGTCAGGTGAAGCTCAGGGCACATCCCAGCTGTTCAGTCAATGGCGCTACTGTGAGTTGTCAGGATTCAGGTCCCCCACAGGGCTGGGTGGGTGGCCGTGGGGCTGTTCCTGTGGGGACAAGCCTCCCCAAGTGAGGCCGTGTGGTGTACAGGGTGTGGGGGAGAAGGCTGAAAAACGTGGATCTCCCAGCAGAGAAGATGGTATGGGACTGGGACCTGGGCTTCCTCGGTGTCCCCAGGATTCTGGTCTCCCCTGTGGATGCCCTGGCTTTGGCTGTGTCTCCCCTCTGCACCCTGAGTTGTGCACATTCCTGCGCATGAGCACACAACACACACAGGAGCCTGTGCAAACCTGGCAAACCTGTGCCAGAAAAATCCTGAGGTGAACAAAATCCTTGCTGGGCAGCCCTGGGGGCCAGCCTGTGGGGGAGCTGCAGGGCACAGCAGTGAAAGAGCGGTGCTGGGGTGGAGCTGGGGCTTGTGCAGTGTAGGGGTGGGAGCTCTCCAGAGCAGGTAGCCAGAGTCCTGGGCTCTAAGGGCACGTGTGACTCGCAAGAGGAACCGGCCAGAGCTCCCCTGCCACTGTCCCTGGGCTGCCTGAAGCTCCCTGTGACAAAGCCTGAGGCCTACTGACACTGGAGGCACCTTGATCTCTGACTGCCTTTCACCATGCAGGAGAACTGCTAGAACTCTATTGCAAGAGCCAGCTCAGAGGGACACAGAGTCCACCAGCCCCATATGGGCAGGCCTCCTGGGATCGCGGTGGGAGGGGCACACACCCCTGGGAAGGGCCGCCTAGCGGTTCTGCTGCTCTGCCACCACCTACCGTGGTCACGTCAGAGTCTGGGGGGGTCATCTCCACCAGGTTGATGTAGTAGGGTGCGTCCTTCCACGTGGGGTGGTTGTCGTTGATGTCCAGGAGGGTGATGTTTACCTGTGAAACCACAAGGGGCACTGGGAGATGCACCCAGCTGAGATGGGCCGGGGCAGGGCCTGCCAGGGGAAACATGCTCAGATGCCCACGGGCAATCTTGGCATTCATTCCGCCAGCTCCACCAACTTTGGAAGCCTTGGGCAGGGCCTGGGCTTTGGAGGACAGGAAGGAGCCAGGCCCCTTCAGGAGAGAGAGTTCCAGTGTTGTCCCATCAGGAGGCAGTGGAATGGATGTGATGACCCCTGAAATCCTTGCTGTGATCTGGGACTTCTCCCATCCCCGCCTCCAGTCTTGGCTGAAGGTGACTGACAGGGTGGGGGATCTAATAGGATCCCTTGAGCTTCCCCATCTCAGCTATAAGCCAAGCAATTTCTTTGCTCACCTGCCACCAGGTACATTATTTATAGGGCTGATTCCTATTAGCAGGGACCTCCCTTGACAGAGTAGGGCATTGGGGATTTTCACACCAAATCCCTGGCCACGCGATACCATCTCCAGCCTCTCTGGCTGGGTAAGGATGCGGTGGCTGCTGCAGGCTGGGTGAGGGCCACAGTTCTGAGGGTGAGCCAAAGAAACTGAATGGGGAACAAATCGGGGAGGTGGCTGGAGTGACTGTCAGCTGGTCCTCCCACTTCCTCTCTCACAGAGCGCTTCTCACTTCCCCCTTCACTTCTGCAGCCGAGAGCTCATTCAAGGCCCCCACATTTCGTTCCTCTAGCTTTCTACTCTCCGGGGCACATCAGTCGGGGAAGAACAAGCCCCCAGGAACCCTCCAGGGCCCTGCTTCCTGCTCTGAGCTGCTCTTCCTCACAGGAATGCCTGCTTCTGCTCTGTTGGCAGGTGCCAAGCACGGAGAGGCCTATAGGGCTCATGCCTTCTGCCACCTGCCCTCCTGGATTTTTAGGGGCAGGAGAGAAAGTATTTCATTTTGCTCCTCCCAAGGGCCCCTACATTCCGGGTGGTGATGCCTTTCTTCCCCACAGCCGCGGTGGCCCCGGGGACTGACCTCTGCCGCTGCTGAGTTCATTTTCGCCCCCTTGCTCACTCTCACAAAGCCTCACACTGGCTGAGGACACGGCGGTCCAGAGGTACAAGCGGGGAGCAGCAGCCTGGCTGGTGAGGGGAACTGGGGCATGGGAGGGGAGCACACTCACGGTGGCGATGCCAGTTTTCTGGTTGTGGCCCACACCCCCGTCCACTGCGCGAACAATCAGGATGTATTCAGACTTGGTCTCTCGGTCAAGCAGAGACGTGGTGGTGATTTCCCCTGCCAGAGAGAGAAGTGGGTGCATGAGAGGCCTTGGGTGGGCTAGGGAGACAGTGAGGGAAGGAGAGAGAGTGAGAACGTGCATGAGAAATGTTAGCAGACTACCATGATCTGGCAGCCTGGATGTGTTCCTGAGATGGTGCTTATCACAGTGGGAGACAGGAGAGCTCCCATGCCTTGGGAGCCAGCTCCCCAGAGCTGGGCAATGTAACCCCACAGGGAGGAAATATTTGCAGATGTGGGAAAATCTAGACGGATTCTCAGGGTAGGGGCTGGAGAACAGGGCAGGGGGGCCATTAGGCCTTGAGCTCAGTCACAGATCACCTCTTGTTTAGACTTTTGACATTATCTTACTGGCTTTATCACCTAGAGCTAGGTACTTCAATCCTCTGTGCCTCAGTTTCCTCATAGGGTCCAAAGGGAACCATAATAGGACCTACCTCATAGGGCTATCATGGGGTTAATTTAATTAAGATCATGGAAATCTTAGAACAGTGCCAGGCGCTGTTTATTTATATAGTCACAGAAATACAATGACAGGAAAGAAAAACACCAGGTGTTCACACGCGTTCTAACTTATGACTCATTACTGGACAGTTCAACCTATCCAGCCTTATCGTGCATTGATAATTAATAGTTATAAAACAATTTCCTAATTACATTGTGAATAGCATAATTACATGGCCTCGAATTTTTTTAGCATGCTAAATCTGAACAATTAAACAAAATTTTTTGTTCACCTGTATTTGGTCTTTCTTTGTATTTTGGTGTAACTGAAATTTGGTGTGCTGGTAAATGTTTGACAACTGGCTCCCAAAATTTAAAAAAAAAAAAGGCATTTTCCAACTTCCTTGGTGTAAATAGCCCCAGCAGGGCCCATTTTAAGCTACCAACTTGATGGTATTGAATATGGAGTTCACAGCTGAGAGCCTCGCTAGCTCTTGGGAGCAGGGTGAGCCAGTCCCAGCAGACTTCAGCAGTCACTGCAGCCAGGCCATTCACCAGCTCGCATCAGCCATGGGAGAGCGCCCACGTGGTGAGGATGTGAGACGTGGATTTGAATTCTGATTATGGACCTTCCCAGATGCTTGGCCTTGGAAAATTTTAAATTTTTGAAGCTTCAGTTTTCTCATCTATAAAATGGAGATTAGTGTGACTTCCACGCAGAGCTGTTGTGAGGTTAAAGTAATTCTAGGTGAGGCTCCCAACACTCAGAAAATGACTGTTTCCTTCCACCGGACTGTGAGCTTTCCCCATGGGCAGGGCCTGTGTGCTATCCATCTTTTTATCCCCATTGCCTGAGCTGTGTGACCTGGGGCAAGTCGCTTAACTTCTCTGTGCTTGGTTCTTTCCACCATGAAACAAGGCAGCTGGGCCAGATTGCCTTTAGGACTACTTCTACCCTGACAGTTCCCTCCGTGGCATGCTGGCTTGCCCACTGGTCTGTGCAGGGCTGAGCAGGGAGCTGGGAGTGGGTGACAGGGCAGCTTAGGTGCTAAGGCCAGGAATGGAAGACTCACAAAGGTCTGCCCAACAAGCCACATTCTCTGCCAGGGTGGTGTCGATTAATTGGCAGGGCGAGGAAGAAATTAATCTAAAAAGTTTTAAACATGAACTTGTCGGCATGATAGATAGCCTCTACTGTCTGGGAAATTAGATCCAATTAAGGCCACCTCTGTGGAGCAGGCCTGGCTAATTTGACCGAGGAGCTCAGAGGAAAATGCTTACACCTTTGGAGCCAAAGTCTTGTTAAGGCAGCAAGAAAAAGTCTGTGTCATTAAAGGCCCCAGGTGGAGCTGGAGCCCTGACTGGGGAGGCAAGGGCAGGGGTGGCTGAAAGGTCAGGGAGCTACTCATATAATGGAAACTTTAATGTTTGGATTCTGGATTCAGAAGTTCATGCTCTGTGAGTCCTCAGTCAGGTTACTTAACCTCCCCAGTGGCTCAGCTTCCTCATCTGGAAAATGGGGATAAGGCTAGTACCTGCCTCACAGGTGAGGAGGGCAGAATGAGATGCTGCTGCTCAGAGCCCTGGGAACAGTGCTGGGCATGTGGTTCATACTCATTCATGACATTACTCTGAGACCCCTGGGAATGAGGGCTCACTGTGGGGGACACTCCTGAGAGCAGAGAGGAAGGCCCCCACTTTCTCAGAGATAGAAAAACAGGCTCACAGTGGCCCTGGGTCCCCTTCCTCAGTCTTTGTACCCATCAGAACCGGCCATCTGCTCCCCAAGCCTCCAGGAAAAGGGTACAAAAAAGGGATTGAAGGCTGACTTCCACCGCGGAGGGATGGATAGCAGGAAGAGCTAATGCCCTGCTGGGTCACTGACCACCTGCAGCAGGGATGGTCAGTGTCCACCAAAGATCCCTGCTTCCTTTCCAGGCGATAATTATTACTTGGATGTGACTGCCAGGCAGGGCCTGGCCCATAACCTCCTCCTAGTCCAATAATCCATGCTCTCTTTTCCCTTCAGCAGTGACCTTGGAGCCACAACATGGAAGGGGCCTGGGCCCCAGAATCATCATGTGGAAGGCTGTCACTCAACATCTGCCTGGGTTGACTATATGAATTAGAATTTCTATTGTCTCAAGCCACTGAGATAGGGTGTAGCTGTTTAGCATCAACAGTTCCTTTAACTCATACAGAAATAGGTATTGGAAGTGGGGTGCCTTGCATGCCCACTGAGCTGACTGGGAACATCATGAGGTCAGGGCCATGTCTTATTCCTTCCTGTACCCCAGCACGTGGCACAGCACCTGGCTCAGAGCAGCCCCCACCCCAATTTCTGAATGAACATATGAACGAATGTACAGAGGTCCCCAATTCTTCCCCAGGCCTGGCTGAAAAGCTTGGGTCTCTTGCTGCTTCTTTCTGCCCACTTTTTCTCCCAGCTTCAAGGAAGAGAGAAAACTGAGGAATGTACATGGAGAGATGAAGAAGAAAGAAGAGAGTTACATCCAGGGGATGGTGGAGTCAGGGGATGGGAGCTTGGGGGCAGGGGGCTCACAGGTGAATAAATAAAAGAGAACAATGATAGTAATATTTTTAGCACTTATTGTGTGCCAGGGACTATTCAAAGTGTGTTCCCTGTTATACATCATTTAATCCACACAGCAGCCCTAACATGATCTTCCTCATCTTACAGCTGGGGAAACTGAGGCACACATCTGTGTAAGAAGAGGAGCCAGGCTTTAAGAATGAGGTCAGGAGCTGAGGGAGGGGGACACTGAGGCTTTAATAAAGGTGTTCCTGAAAAAGGATGTGTTAACCAGCTGTTTGTAAGATGGAACACATTTAAAACATAATACAACTCTTCACCCTTGAAAGACATCCTTCCCTGGATCAATTCACGTTGTGATTTTTTTGGGTAAGATCAGTAATCACACTCAAATTAATATTTCAGGGATTACACTGGTGCTCAAAGTTGGCCTGCTCAAAACTGAAAGGAAGGAGACCTGGACCCAGAGGCTGGTTCTGGGGCCGGGTATGGACAGTCAGCCTCAGGGTGTGGGGGACCAGGGTGCTTGGGGTCGGGGGCTCACCTGAGCGGGCGTTGATCCGGAACTGGGCGGAGCCTTCCAAGGAGTAGATGATGGACTCCTGGCCGTACTCCCGAGAGCGGTCCAGGTCTGTGGCATTTAGGAACAGCACCGTGGCTCCTTCAGGGGGAAAAAGGTGGGGGCAGGGGGTGCTGCTCACCCTGGGCCCCTGAGCTCATGGCCCCAGCCCTGGGAGCAGCATTTGCGCTGGCCCAAGAGGAGGACATGGGACCCTCCCAGTGACCAGCTCTCAGGGAGGTGGGAGGCCTGCCTGGTGGGACACCCCAGGGATGAGGGCGGCTCAATCACCGTTGTTGGAGCCCAGATCGCTGGGCTGGGTGGGGATGAGGCTCCATGAGATGCTTAGGGATGGACTGGGCCCTCTGGTGTCTTCCTGTCTCCCCAGCCCCTGCCTGGCTGGACACCATATTAAATACACTCAGATTGGCCAGCTTTTACTTGGAGTCAAAAGACAGGAAGCTCCATACTAAATTATTCTATATTTACTATATTCAATTTTATTCTAGTTTTATCTCATTCACAGGGGAATTTATAAGGGTTTTTATTTTCTCCTTAAGGTTCAGTTAAGGCCTTCACCTTTATTTCCAGTTCCGTGAAATCCTGACTCAAGGGATCAGCTTTTCCAGCCACTCTGTCCAGACCCTGAGAGCAGCTTGTCCTGCAGCTGTGCCCACCAGGGCTGCTGGCTCCAGCCTCTCCCGCCACCCAACTACCAGCTCTGGCCAAGTGGTGAGGAGGTCTGGTACACAGGCTCCTGGAATCTTCACACCCAGACTGGAACCCGCAGGGCCTCTGCAGGCGCCTTCACCTGCCTGCACATCATTTCCTCCCCTGGGACCGGGTCTAAAGACACCATCTAACTTGTGGGTTTGCTGCTGGGATCCTGAGGGATAAAGCATGGAGGCCACAGGCTGAGCCCCACAGGGAGTTCCACTGGGCTGCAGGGCTGGTGGTGACCATCCAGCAGATGAATCAGCAGTCCCGAGGGGCAAGGGGCCAGGCAGGTCATTGTGGCCCTGTGGTCCTGGGTCCTCAAATAAGACCCTCAGGTCTGCCTTGAGCAGGAGGACAGGCACATGAGCCCTAACATACCCCTGAAGACAATTAAGTGCCATAGTGAAGGCCTCTCCTTGACAGAGTCCCCAGGGATGGCGGAGAGTGCTGGGGGTGGCTCTTTAGCAGTGACATTCTCCAGGCGATGCCTGACTAGGACAGGAAGGGTAGGCTGGGTACAGCCCAGCACCCACCCAGCTCATTGTCAGCTGCCAGAGTGGTACCCAGAGGTTCTCTTTAGAAGGGCTTGTGGTGTCAGGGAAGACTAGTTCTGACTCCACCATCCCTGGCTCTACCATCCCTGACTCCACCAACCCTGACTTCACCATCACTGGCTCCACCACCACAGGCGCCACCATCCCTGGCTCCACCATCCCCTGACTCCACCATCCCTGACTTCACCATCACTGGCTCCACCACCACAGGCTCCACCATCCCTGGCTCCACCATCCCCTGACTCCACCATGCCTGACTCCACCACCCCTGACTTCACCATCACTGGCTCCACCATCCCTGACTCCACTACCCCTGACTCCACCAACCCTGACTTCACATCACTGGCTCCACCACCACAGGCTCCACCATCTCTGACTCCACCACCCCTGACTTCACCATCACTGGCTCCACCACCACAGGCTCCACCATCCCTGGCTCCACCATCCCCTGACTCCACAATCCCTGACTCCACCACCCCTAACTCCACCATCCCTGACTCCACCACCCCTAACTCCACCATCCCTGACTCCACCACCCCTGACTCCACCATCCCTGACTCCACCATCCCTGACTCCACCACTCCTGGCTCCACCACCATTGACTCCACTATTCCCTGACTCCACCATCCCCTGACTCTACCATCCCTGACTCCAGCGTCTCTAACTCCACTGTCCCTGACTCCACCACCCGTGACACCACCACTCTTGACTCCACCATCCCTGGCTCCACCACCCCTGGCTCCACCACCCCTGACTCCACCACCCCTGGCTCCACCATCCCTGACTCCACCATCCCTGGCTCTATCATCCCTGACTCCAGTGTCTCTAACTCCAGTGTCCCTGACTCCACCATCCATGACTCCAGCATCTCTGACTCTATTGTCCTTGACTCCAACCTTCCCATCTCCTTCAGCCACTGCAGCAGTTCCTGACATGGGTGTTTTCCTTGCTGGGATCATTTGCTCTGAGGGTAAGGGTGAAGCTGCCAGCCTGCCCTGAGGGCAGAACAGATCCCTTGGAACCTGAGTGTAGAGCTGGTGGTACTGGGTCTGCAAGCTGAGCCCTGCAACCTGAGCCTGGCCCAGAGATTAGCCTGTTAATCGCATCCTCACATAGGAACACATGCCATGCTGTAAGGCCACTTCTCTGAAATCATGGCCCCTGGGACCTGCCTCTCAGTACTGTAGTCTCAGAGCCCTCTGCACACTTGGGACTGTTAGTCAAGATTGCTTAATTAATCATGGATCATTATTCTTTCTCCACTAGACTATAGTTAAAGGAGAGCAGGAACCAAGTGCCCAGCACAGCACCTGCACATAGTAGGTGCTCTGTAACTAGCTGTTAGCTGGCAGGTAACTAGATGTCTCCAAAGGCTCCCCGATTTGTCAAGGAGCTTGGCTGGGGAAAGAGAAGGTCATGGACCTCTCAGAATTTGTGTGCAGAGCCGGAGTCTGCACATCCTGGGTGCCGTGACTGCTGGCTGCCTACCTTCATGTGCCCCCCACCCCCCGACCTGAGCCTGTACCTGCCATGATGTTCTCCACCACGGAGACGAAGTAGGCGGGCTTGCTGAAGGTGGGAGGGTTGTCATTCTCATCCTGGAAGGAAAACAGACAGGTTGCAGGAGCCAGGGAGGCAGGTGGCTGGCCGGATGTCTAAGGTGGGCACCAAGGAGTTAGGCTAGGCCAGGCTGGCACTAAAGAGCTCTGGCCTCTCCGTATAACCAGAGCCAGGTGAGGTGTCACAGGCAGTCAGGTAACCCTCTGGCAGGCTACAGTTCTAGGAGGTAGGACCAGCCCTGGGGAAACATGCAGGCCTCAGGAAGGGATGGGGAGGCCCAGGGAGAGGGAGTGTGCCGGCAGCAGCTGGGACTGCCAACAGCTGCCAGGTCCCCAGCCTCCCCGCTGGTCCTCCAGCTGAGCCCCAAGCTCACTCCAGCACTCACACCCCCAGCTCCCATGCTGAGAATGCCCACTTGGACCCCTGTGTAGGTCCACCAGGATGATGACAAAAGCTTCTAGGACTCTCCCCAAAGATACCGAAGTATGCAGGGGCAGGTCAGGGTCAGGGGGTTCCCAGAGCCCAAACTCTGGCCCTGGGCTGGCTGCTGGCAGGTACAGCTAGACTCCTCCTTGCACACAAGAACAATGGCTCTTCCAGCCCCTGGGCCACCCCTGGCCCAGAGCCCCACCCCTGTCAGTTCTAAAGCAATAGCTCTTCTAGCCCAGCCTTCGCCAGTGGCCAGAGGATGGTGTTTGGCTGAGGGGCTGAGCCTGGCAAGGTGGGGTGGGTAGCTTCTGCCTCCTCCTACGCATCCCCCAACTCCTCCACACCGCGGCCCTTCCTCTTCAATGAGAAGAGGCTTTCCTGCCCTTTAATACTCTTATCCTCACTGGACAAGAATTGCAATCCCTTAACAAGAATTCCTCCCTGCTTACTTCTTGGAGGAAGCCTCCCCAGCCCACTTGACTCATGACCATCTCCCCTTTCCCAAGAGTCCAGTGCAGAGCTCAGGAGTCAGGCTGAGTCCCGGCACTGCTGGCCAGTCTTTATGCTACAGTCTTCGGCAGTTCCTGTTTGTTTGCTAGTGCAAATAGGAGTTCCATGACAGGGCCTGGCTTCTCGTGGAACTGCGAGCTCTTAGAGGGAAAGGATCCTGTACGAAGCCCCCTTTGCTGGAGTCTCTGCTGATGGAGCAGCCATGAAAGATGGGGGCATGCTATCTGGCTGCACACCCCTTGGGACATCCGAGAATCTCAGCCTGCTAAGATTGTGGGTGCCCAGAAAGGAGTGATCCTCTCTTTCTCCAATCTGTCCCTTGGCTCTGGATGGCACCCTGGCTCACGCTGACCTGCCCCGCTCCCCAGATACCCAGTAGTCTCAGGATTCCCCTGATGTCCAATGCCCCAGCTGCATGCCTGGGCATCTTCCCCGTCCCTGGTGCGGGTGCGAGTGCCCCATATACTTATACATTTAAGCTTCTGCCTGGCTGCACGAAACGGTGCGGAGAATGTCAGTGACAGAGCATGAGGCAGAAACTTATTAGCGGTGATATTTCCCTGGATCTTGGCGCTGCATTTGCTATTAGTTCTAATTCAGCGGCTCGCTCTACAAAAGCTTATTGTCCCCTAATGGGAAATCTACAAACCGAGTTTGACTTCTTTATTAAAAACCAACAAGCAGTGGATGAAAAAGAATCACCTGGCCCCTCCGGCCCCTCCTCCTCCTGGAGCCCCGTGGTTTCCATCTGCCTTTCCCTCACCCCAACCTGTGCAGGAAATGCTGCCATCCACGACTTCATTGCTGCTGGGTTTTTAAATTCCAATTGGGAGAAAATCCTTTTTGTGGAGGGAGGAGGCCGCTTAGCCGAGTGACAGCTACTTAAAAGCCAGCCACGTGCAAAATCAGCCCGAAGGCGGTGACCTTTTCAAGTGTGGTCCTCAGACACAAGTGACTGTGCCATCCAGAGGCCCTGCTTGAGAGACAATGTTCACTCACAGCAAGGTGGCACCTGTCTTTGTTGCCAGACTCTCCGGCTGCCCCAGGGTTAGGGTGGACTCCAAAGGGAAGTGCAGGGCCCCTGCTGGTCCCTGGGATGCCTTTGAGGGAATTTGAAAATGGGCTCCTTTCTACTAGGCCACTGTGGTTTCCTGCCAGGGCACACCCTGGCTTGCCAAGTGCAAAGTGAGGCGGATTCTTACCCCCACCCACCTCCTCTGTGGTCTCAGGGAGGGAGGCTGCGGATCACACTTTTGTCTGCAGGGGCAAAAAGGGAGTTCAGTCCCTTCGCCTTCCTCTCCCTGCATGCTCTGGTCCCTTTGAGGGGGGCTGAGGCACAACGAGATGCTCCGGTCCCTGCCTTAGCTGAGCTACAGGTTGGGACAGGTCTGGGGTTTGGGGCAGAGCTCGGGTTTCAAAATCTCATGAGGGTGGGTCTCTGAAGGCCTTGCTCCTCAAAGTGTGGTCCCCTGACCAGAAGCATCCACATCACCTGGGAGCTGGGAGGACACACAGAATCCTAGCCCTGCCTCAGACCCACTAAATAGGAATCTGTCTTTTAATGAAATCCCCAGGGAATTCCAGGGCCCAGGGAACTTTGAGAAGCTCCGGTCTCAGTCACATGTGGATAGGGATGACCAAGGTTCCAGGCCTGTGGCTGTGGTGGAAAGAATATCAACATGGGAGTCATTCAGGTCAGGGTTTAAGTCCCAGCTCTGCCAATAAGGAAGAAAGGTGAAGAAAGAAAGGCACTGGTGACCCTGGGTCCTCCTGGAGCCTCAGCCTCCCCATCTGTAAAGTGGGACTGAAAGGGACTGGGTCATGTGAAGCGACCTGGCACATTGCTGGAGCTCAGCACAGTTTAATTTCCATTTGGCTACTTAGGTCTGTCCAGACCCGGGCTAGCCAGAACACTTAACTTATTTCCCTAGACCTCCCTTACTCTTACCCTCTCCAGCATCCACTCCCTAAAGCCTGAACGGCTCCCTCTCTGCCTCAGCCCACTCACGGGAACTCCCATTTGCACTAGTGACAGGCTGGGGCACGGGTGTGGCTGCTGTTATGCATGGCTGTCTTATTGGCTGTAATGACAGCCAACATTCCAGGTGCCAGGTGCCACCTGCACAATCCCATTTCATCCTCACAAAAATATCATGAGGCAGATACCACGATTATCCCCATTTTGCAGATGAGGATGTTGTTTCAGAGACCCAGGTCACACAGCAAGAGGGTAGCAGAGCCAGGTTTCAGACCCATATGCCTCCACAGCCACACCCCTCTTTCCACTTGGTGTCTTCTTGGGGAGTAGAGCAGGATACATAGTCACCTTCTTGTCCTACTGGGGGCCCAGCACAGAATTCACTGTCTCCTTGTGCAGAGCAGCATCGTGGCTGGTTGAAAACGACAGGTGGGTTGGTCAGGGTTGTGAGGGTAGCTAGGATTAGAGGAGGCTTGGGGGCTGTGGTCAAGTCTGGGAAACTAAGGCCAGGTTTGGGTGATGTGGTCCGGGTCGGACCATGGGGTAAAGAGTGCCAGCCATGGTCATGACTGCCAGGGGATGCATTCTTGTTCCCTACCCTCGGTGTTTCTAGGTGGGAGGTTACAGCTTTGAGTCAGGTGGGGTTTTTTTTGTTTTGTTTTTTCTTGAGATGGAGTTTTGCTCTTGTTGCCCAGGCTGCAGTGCAATGGTGCAATCTCGGCTCACTGCAACCTCTGCCTCCAGCGTTCAAATGATTCTCCTGCCTCAGCCTCCTGAGTAACTGGGATGACAGGCACCCGCCACCACACCCGTCTAACTTTTGTATTTTTAGTAGAGACGGAGTTTCACCATGTTGGCCGGGCTAGTCTTGAACTCCTGACCTTGTGATCACCTTGGCCTCGTAAAGTACTGGGATTACAGGCATGAGCCACAGAGCCTGGCCCAGGCCGGTTTTAAGGCTTCTGAAGATCTCCTGGTCCCTGTCCTCCTTCCCCTGACACTCCCTGAAGCCTGAGGTGCCAGGCATAAGGAATCCAGAAGCAAGGCCCCAACTCTCTGCCCTTCCCTTTGCTATCCTGGTTCTGCAGAGCCTCACTCTCCTGGCCACCCCTAAATTCTGCTCCCACGTGGCCATCTGGAAGGCTCCCCCGTCAGGCATCACACTGACTTTCCCATCATTCCAGCTCCATCCTATTCAGCAAGCAAATAGGGTTCCCGACCCAGACAAGGGCCTCTCCACTTGGGAGCTGGCCCTGGAGCTTCAGCCTCAGGTTGAGAAGAAAGAGCTTGTTAAGGCCCGGTGTGGGGCAGTGGCAGAGGCTGCTGGTGAAGCTGGCTGTGACAGGAAGGCTCTCCAGCATGCCTGCTCCAGGGGGAGATTTTCCTGAGCTTATGTCAAATCACAGCGCATCTCCGAACCTGACAATCTGATCTAATCCTCCCGGAGCCGATAATGCACTAACTCTTCCATCAACACGCATTCACTGTCTCCCACAGCTGGGGAGGGGGGCAGGCAGTGCGTGCACAGGTGCGTGCGGGGAGGTCTCCATGCGGAGAGGCCCATTGGTCCCGCTGTCATACCACACTCTGCATCCTGGTGTGGCATGGGGCAAACGAACCAGCGTGGAGATGGATTCAGCAACTGATAATTTCAGACACAGAAAGCACTAAGGTGTGCTTGATATTCATGTCAGACAAACTGTGGCTTGGTTTCAGACCCCTTTAGATCTTCAGAGGAGTGGAAAAGGGAAGAAAAAAAGAAGAGCGGGATAGGGAGAGAGAGCGAAGGGAGAAGATGACCTTCCAGTAATTCTCCCGTTCTTCACAGAACGCAGCCATAAATGAAGGAAGCCCACGACATTTCCTCCTCACCTGACTCCCAGCTCCTGGAAGGGCAAGGCCAGAGGCCCTGGGTACTTACAAATACCTCGATGGTGACAGGGACGGTGCTGTTGAGAGGGGGGTTTCCAGCATCCTTGGCCATGACTGTCAGATAAATCAGCCCATTGGATATCTGTTCATAATCCAGGGGGCGACTGACGCTGATCACTGAAATGACAGGAACAGGCCAGATCCCTCTGTAAGCAGACTTGAGATGCCCGTCCAGCCAGGGGTCCCCTTTGGGCAAAGAAGGTATGGCTGGCATGGCCCAGGCCAGCTCTGGCTTGTTTTCTGAACACCTGGAGCCTCACCATCTCGACTGAGGTTTCCTGACTGCCTGAAGTGTGTTGGACCCTGTGCGGAGCCCATGAGGTGATAGCCGGTTTGGTGGTAATGTAAGCCCCACTTTTACAGATGAAGAAACCAAGTTCAGAGACGTTCAGTAACTTGCCCAAGGTCACACAGCTCTCAACTCAATAGAGTGGGGAGATGAGCTCCAGAACCCAGGCTCTTTCTTAGTAGGCACTCCTGCCTGCTTGTCTGTCTGTCTGTCTCACTCACTCATCCGGCACTTTATGGATTTCCCCTCATCAGTCTGGAAGCTGCTCAGAGGACAGGGTCATGCCTCAGGCCCTGTAGCCCTCCCTGTCACTACTCCTCTCTCCAGGTAAGCACAGAGTTCCCCAGTTGTTGCCCAGCATTGGGGATGCCAGGGAGGACCAGGCAGTGGGGTGCAGAAGGCAGGATCCTCCTCAGTCTCCTCTAGCCCTAGTTCTCTAATCTTCTTCCCTCCCTTCTCCTTTATTTATTTTTATTTATGAAGTTTTCTTTGCAGAAGCAGAGTCTGGCTGTGTTGCCTAGGCTGGTCTCAAACTTCTGCTTCAAGCAATCCTCCCGCCTTGGCCTCCCCAAGTGCTACGATTACAGGTGTGAGCCAACTGCCCCTGGCGTCTCTCTCTCTCTTCTCTTCCCTCCATTTCCTCCCCACTTTATGCTATGGGCTCTTCATGCCCATCCAGTCACCTATTCTGGGCACTGTTTAGACCGCATGGGGAGGTACTCAGGGTTGGGTGCTGCAGACCTTACCTTCAACAGAACTCTGTTTAGAGGTGGGTGAAGAACCCTAACGCCAAAGGCAGACCCAGGCTGAGAGGCAGGATTTGCAGGGAGCTAAGATAGATGCCCCTGCCCTGAAATATCCCCACCACTGCACATGCCTGAAGTCCCTCCATTAGTACTCGTTTGTGCTAAGCCATTGATTCTCAACTGGGGAGGGAAGGCATATTGGCTTGGGAGTAGGGGGCATGGGAGGTCTTAGAAGGCATTACAACAATATTAAATTACACCTTTCTATTTGGAAAAGGGAAACAAGATTATTGCTTTAGTAATATAAAATCTAAGGGGGATTCTTCTACTTGAGAGGAGGATGAGGTATGGAGGCAGGCAGAAGCATGGAACTTTTAAGTTTTTGAAAGAGGGATGGGCCGGGCACGGTGGCTCACACCTGTAATTCCAGCACTTTGGGAGGCCGAGGCGGCCAGATGGCTTGAGGTCAGGAGTTCAAGACCAGCCTGGCCAGCATTAGCAAAATCCCATCTCTACTAAAAATACAAAAATTAGCTGGGTGTGGTGGCACGCCTATAATCCCAGCTACTCGGGAGGCTGAGGCAGGAGAATCATACGAACCCAGGAGGCAGAGGTGGAGGTTGCAATGAGCCGAGATAGAGCCACTGCACTCCAGCCTGGGTGACAGCGTAAAACGCTGTCAAAAAAAAAAAAAAAGAAAGAAAAGAAAGAAAAAAAGAAAGAGAAAGAAAGAAAGATGGATGTAGATTTCATAAATAATGCAATTTGTTTTTTTTGTTTTGTTTTGTTTTTTTTTGAGACGGAGTCTCACTCTGTCACCAGGCTGGAGTGCAGTGGCGCGACCTGGGCTCACTGCAACCTCTGCCTACCAGATTCAAGTGATTCTCCTGCCTCAGCCTCCCAAGTAGCTGGGATTACAGGTGCACACCACCACGCCTGGCCGTTTTGTATTTTTAGTAGAGACAGGGTTTTGCCATGTTGGCCAGTCTGGTCTCGAACTCCTGACCTCAATTGATCTACTGGCCTCAGCCTCCCAAACTGCTGGGATTACAGGCCTGAGCCACCTCTCTGGTCAGAACTGCAATTTCTACAATGGCATTTCTCTGAACAAACTGTGGGGCAGTGGGAGGAGTGAGCACTGGACCTAGAGTCATTCAATGCACATCGATCCCTTCTGCCCTGGGGGCACCTAACGCTGGCTCCAGGAATCAGAGAAGCTTCCCAGAGGAGGAAGTGTTAAATGAGCACTTAAAGCTAGCCAGGGGCTACACACTGGACAGCCAAAGCGAGGCGGGACCAAGGGGCAAGGAGGTAGCGCTTTCCTGGCAAAAGGAACACACTTTGCAAAAACATGGGAGTGAACACCAGTAAGGGGAGACAAGTGTCAAAGTGTTCGAAGAGGCTGGACTCTGGTGGGGGAAGGGCTGCTGAGAGTTGAGGCTCGCAAGGCAACCAAGGGCCAGACCACACAGGGACTTGGTGCCAAGCTCAGCAGCTTTGCTGGGTGAGCTCAGGCAAGTTGCTCCGTCTCTGGGCCTTAGCTGCCTTGTCTGAAAAACAAAGTAGTCTCTCTTGGGATCTTGGAGCTTGAGGTTGCTGCTGCTATTTCCTGCCAGGGCTCCAGGGATGGGGACCCACAGTAGGCAGCAGGGCATGGTACAGAGTGCCTGGCCCCACAGGGCCGCCCAAAGGGTAGGGAGCCTTGGCTAACGAGCTTCCATCCCACAGACCTGCCCGCAGCCTTGGTAAGAAACAGAGAGCCCCAGAGATTCTGTTACCATCACACTTCTGGCTCGATTGCAGGGCTGGCCATGGCCTGAGAACCAGAGAGAGATCCCGCTGATGAGAGACACAGATGTTGACCCTACGGAAGGGCGACTCAGGCCACATCCCGCTCCAGCCCCAGGTGCTCCGGGCAGCTTCCTGAGTAGCCCAGGGTGTCAGGGAGACACGGGGTGCCCGCCCCACCCGCACAAGGGAGGTGTGAGTACAGAGAGCCCCCCAGCCCTCCTCCTGGCTGGGCCCCGAGTCCTGCCCCACACCTACCTCCATAGCCCTCGTACAGGCTGATGTCGAAGTAGCTGCCAAAGGCAGACGCACTGACAATGCTGTAGGTGATCTGGTTGTTGGGAGGGGAATCTTCATCTGTTGCCTGGAAGGAAGAGGGCAGACAAGAGCCGTGAGCCTGCAGGAGGCTGAGGACCAGAAGAGGGTGGGCAGCTGGGAGGGAGGGGAAGCCTGGCCCTACTGACAGCTCCTTTATTGGGTGATCCAGCCCTGGGTCTTGTCCCGGCCCAGGAACCCGGGAGGCACCCCTTGTGCTTCAACTAGAGGCCGCACTCTGGCTTCCAGCAGACTCCCTGCCCCCCTCCATGTGCTGTGTGTGGAGGCAGCCTGGGGAATCTAAAGGGCAGGTAGGATGCCCAGGAAGAATGTGGAGGCCTGGCCTTCCCAGAGGCTGAGACACAATTACCTCCCACCCTCAACCCCAGCTGGAACACCCCCACCTGCAGACGCCTTCCCTGACTCCCGGACCCGGTTAGGGGCCTTGGGTCCCCTTACCCCACTGGTCCCCTTACGCCCAGTGGTAATTTCTTATCTAATTTCTGCCTCCCTCGCTTAGACTATCAGTTTCATGTGAGCAGGAACCTTGTTTCTTGATTGCTGCTGCATACCTACAGGCCAACCCAGTGTTTGGCCACAGTGGGTGTCTAATCCACGCATATTGCATGAAAGCAAGGAGAAAGGAAGGCACCTGGAGTGGGGCCAGGGATCCCTCTTCCCCTTGGCTGTCTTCTCTGGGCACTGAATTAATGAGCTTCTTTCCAGGTCATCCCTCACTCTAGAGCCTCCAGTGGTCCCCATCACTGGGGGTATATACCTGGAGCTGAGCACGGAGGGCATGGCAGGACAGGGTTGTATGGGGGGCCATGGATAGGCTGGGCGGGCACATGGTCTGTTCTTCTAGGTATCCCCTGTGCCCACCCTTCCAGCCTTGCCTTCATCCCTGCCTGCTTCGAAAACAAGTTCCAAATGGAGGTTCTGGGTCCCATCCCTTTGGGTAGGCAGCATGGGAAGGGGGGACATTTAAAAGTCTCTGGTTAAAGGTCACTGAAGCCTAGTGGGGACTTGTTGCAGGAAGCACTTGGAGAATAGCATTCCAGGACTAGACCTGGCTCTGATACTCTACTAACTATGTCTTCGTGGGCAAGCGTCTCCCCTCCGCGTTCTCCTTCTGTAAAATGGGGTTGCACTCCATGGTTTCTGTAGCTCCTTCCAGCTGTAGCACTTCCTGATTCTAGTCAGTCATTAAAGGGTTTGAAGGGGGTCCTGACACAAGGAAGTCCTCCCCACTCAATGTCCTTGCTAAGGGAGATGGCGGCGGATGGGTGGGGACGGGGATCTTTTGCTAATTCTGACCTAATATTTAAGCTGAGACATATAAAGCCCCATTTGGTACCAAGGACATGAGGTGTTGCTCAGAGAAGGCCCAACACAGACCAAGAATTTGACTCTCAAATCTGCAGCATTCTTTGTGGATGGGAGGTCAGCCCCTCTTGCAGTGGGTTCCCGAGGGGTTGGTCAAGAAGAAAGCACAGGCTAGGCACGGTGGCTCAAGCCTGTAGTCCCAGCTGCTAAGGAGGCAGAGACAGGAGGATTGCTTGAGCCCAGGAGTTTGGGGCTGCAATGAACTCTGATCGTACCACTGCACTCCAGTCTGGGTGAAAGAGTGAGACTCTGTCTCAAAAAAACAACAAAAAAAGAAGCAAGCAAGCAAGTACAGGGGGAAGGGTAAGATGAATGGCAGGAGTGCAGGGCTCCCTGGCACCTTACCCGGAGCCGCACCAGCTGTGTGACAGAAGGCTCGTTCTCCCGCAGAGCACCCACATAAGCATCTTTCTGGAAGGTGGGCACATTGTCGTTGACATCCAACACATTGATCCTGACCCGGCCTGTGGTCTCCTCGCCACCCCCGTCCCGGGCAATGATCGTCAGGGTGAAGCGCTGGATGAGCTCATAGTCCAGCCTGGCAATCAGCATGATGAGTCCCGTGTCCTTGTCCAGCGAGAATCTGTGCCAGGCCGGGAGGATGGAGGGAAGGAACACTGTGGTTTAAAACAGGCTTGATGGGGCCGGCATTTCCCAGCCTGTCCTTGCCCAGAGTGACAAACAGAAATAAATGAAGTCTGAAATCTGCCTTCCCTTTCACTTGCCCTGAGAAGAGCTGCTATTTCTAAAGGCGGTGGGTGGGGGCAGGGATCAGGATCACACGAGGTGGGCAGGAGGAGTCGCCTGATTTAAGCAAAGAGGAAACCAGGCAGAACAACCCTCCTGCTGTGAACAGGAGTTCCTACCTATTGCAGACATTTAGATGCACCAGCATGCTAGGAATGGGCAGAAAGCGGCTGGTGAAGGGCAGGGTGGTTGGTCCTCTTTTGGGAGCTGCCCCTTGACTTTGAGGAGATGAGCCTTGAGCGGGAGGTTGGTAGACATCTCCTGGGTAGTAGAAAGGTATGGCAAGACAACCCCTCCAACTACGTCCTCTAAATGTCCCCTCAGGAGCCTCATCTGAGACGTCAGTTGACATCTGTGTGCTCTGACCACAGCTGCCAACCACCAAGCCTGGAAGGTTCTGGCTCAGAGTGAGGAAAGTCTCAGGCCCAGAAGACGGGAAGAGGTGAGACCATCCAAGATGACCAGGATAAGGCTACATGAACACGGGTCCCCTGGGGAAAGGATTCCCTGTGCATTCAGCCATGTTGGTGCCTTCCTCCCATTTGAGGCCCCCATCACTGAGTGACAGAGAATGGCCAGATGCCCCTAACAATCTCCTTGTCTCTTCTTTTTTGAGACAGGGTTTCACTCTGTCGCCCAGGCTGGAGTGCAGTGGCGTAATCTCAGCTCATTGCAACCTCTGCCTCCTAGGTTCAAACCAGTCTTCTGCCTCAGCCTCCCAAGTAGCTGGGACTACAGGCACCTGCCACCACGCCCGGTTAATTTTTATATTTTTAGTAGAGATAGGGTTTCATCATGTTGGCCAGGCTGGTCTTGAACTCCTGACCTCAGGTAATCCACCCACCTCGGCCTCCCAAACTGCTGGGATTACAGGCATGAGCCACTGCATCTAGCTCCTTCCCCATCTTTTCTTGATCTTTCTCACAGATAGTCGGGGTCAGTCATCCAAGTTGACACCCACCACCTCACTCATTCCACCGGGCTTCCCAGTGCATCAGACATGTGGTCTTTGAGCATGTTAAAAGTGAGAGGGGGCTGGGTACAGTGGCTCATGCCTGTAATCCCAGCACTTGGGAGGCCGAGGTGGGTGGATCACCTGAGGTCAGGAGTTCGAGACCAGCCTGGCCAACATGGTGAAATCCCATCTCTACTCAAAATACAAAAATTAGCCAGGTGTGGTGGTGGGTGCCTGTAATCCCAGCTACTCAGGAGGCTGAGGCAGGAGAATTGCTTGAACCCAGGAGGCGGAGGTTGCAGTGAGCCGAGATTGTGCCATAAAACTCCTGTCTGGGCAACAGAGCGAGACTCTGTTTCAAAAAAAAAAAAAAAAAAAAAAGTGAGAAGGCTGCCCTTTGGCTTGGACTAATTGAAGACAAGGCCCAAAACCAAGCCTGGACCATGTTACCATGAGGAGTGATGGGGCAAGGCTGGCATGTGTCAGGCAGGGAGGCGAGTAACCCTCCCATGGGCTGCTGCACATTGACAGCCCTCCTGGGGCAGGCTGTGTAGCCTAGTGGTGAAGGTCACATGCAGAAGCCTGACCATGGCACTTACAGCTGTGTGACTTTGGACAAGTGACTTAGCCTCTCTGTGTTGCACTTTCCTCACCTGTAAAGTGGGGATGATAAAAGTGCCTAGGACTGAGTTCCTCTGTCATTTCACTGAGAGGATGACATGAGACAATGCGTGTGAAGCCCTTGGCCATGATGAGCCTGACACGTAATTGCTGCGGCTGGCGGCGGTGGTGGTGGTGGTGGTATGCAGTCGCTAGTACTTCAAAGCCTCTCAGAGACACAATGGATCCATTCCCAAAGCTAAAGGCTATCTTTTGAGGGTCAGATAAGCTGTGCCTCAGAGAGCTGAGGAGACTTGACCAAGGCTGTGCCACGATCAGGGTCAAACCAGCCACAGTGCCCATGGGCTCCAACTTCCAGTCCAGTGCTCTAGCCACAGGGCCCAGCACCTCCCTCCCTGGGCACTGAAAAGTTCCCAGATCTCATGAGTCTGGGGAAGGCCAAGGACCGCTGCAGAGGGGCCTGAGGGACTGTGGGTAGAGTCTCACCTGTCTGGGTCATCACTGAAGAAATAGTTGACTTCCCCAAAGGTGCCTGCATCATTGTCTGTTGCCTGCAACGGTGAGAACAAGAAGTCATTACTGCCAGGCCCAGCTGAGGTTTCAGGTCCACAGGAAATCCATATTCCTCTCGCATGTCTCCTTTGGCCCAGGTGGAATTTTCTAGAACCATGCTGTTCAGTAAGGATACCACAGGCCGCTATTGGCTGTTTAAATTTATATTGGAAGGCGCAGTTCTACAGGACTGGTCTACCTGGCATCTCTAACTGAGTGAAACCACCCCTCCTGGGCTCATGGGGGCTCATGCCCCCTCCAGGCGGGGCAAGCTTCTTCTCTGCAGATGCTCCGAGAGCTTGGGAGACAGACCCTGGACCCGTGGCCTGGGATCATAGCCTGTGGTTTTGAGAGTACCACAAACGAAGGTGGGTGTCAGCCATCTGGTGGGTTCTTCTGGTTTTTCTCGCACAGTCCTTAAAGCCTCCAAGTCAGATGTACTAGCCACTGGGGGAAGCCCTCTGGTCCCTCCCTTCTTTGACCCTGGAAATTCTTTCAAATCCATTGCATGCATAGGGCAGGCCTATCTGCCCAGTGGCCTTCGTCTCCTCTGGCTCCTCCCTCTGCTTGCACAAAAGGCCTGACTGGGAACTGCCTGCCTGTCCCTGACCACAGGGACTGGCCTGGGAATGGCCCTTGACCACAGCTGGGTCCATCAGAATCCTCTGGGGACTCTTCCTATTGCGTTGCTGGGGATAAAAGCTTTCCTCCAGAGAGTTAGGCACGGGCGACATGAACTGAGACCTGCTGCACGTTTGGGGAGGATGAAGATGCACCCAGACCTCAGGAGAGCTAGGAGAAGAGAAAGCCAAATTCTGGTAGTCTTAGAATCCTGAATCTGATCTGACATCCCTTCCTCACCCTTGATTTGGTTTGTGAGTTCACTGAGATTGCTCTCTCTCTCTCTTTTTTTTTTTTTTTAGAAACGGGTCTCTCTATGTTGCCCAGGTTGGCCTCCAATTGCTGGGCTCAAGGGATCCTCCCACTGTGGCCTCCTGAGTAGCTGGGACTACAGGGATCAGCCGCTGTGCCTGGCTAATTGAGACCTCTTTTAACTGGGCTGGTCCAAGCTGGCATCACTTATGGTCAAAAGAGATAGACAGGAGAGAGGCCAGCCTTATGCTGATGACAAGGACAATGATGGTGGCAGCCTGCATGGCTGTCATACCTTTTACATTTTCAAAGAACATCCAGGTTTACTATGGCTTCGTTTCCCCTCACAGCTGTCCATGTGGTAGGGAGACAGACATTTCCATCTGTCTCACAGGTCACACAATGGAGGCTCAGACCTCAGTGAGGCCTGGTGAAAGCCTGCTGCCAGTCTGGCTTAGGAGCAGGTCAGAAGCAGAAGGACAGAAACTGGCCTCTCTACCCCCACCTGGTGTTCCTTCTCTGTGGCCATCCCAGTGAGGCCTCCTCCATCTCCCCTGACCTGAAGTTCTAGTAGGGGTTTGGCTTTTGTGGCTGGGAACATTGGCTTCTATATTGTCCCTCACATGGTTTTAATCCACAGTGCAGGCTAAATGACATCATTTGTTCATTCAATAGTTACTTACGAAACATATAATCCATGCAAGGCGCTGTTCTAGATGTGCCCTCTGCTCTCTTCCCAGGCCACTGCCCTAGAGCAGGGCAAACTGCTGCCTGCCACCAGATGCCCGTAGGGAAAGGCCTCAGACTGACTTTGGGGTCCACTTGCATCTGTTTTGTATTTAAGGTATCTCTATAAGATTGTAAGTGGATAAAGCCCTCACGGCTAAAAATATGTTTTGATCCCTTTGTGCTCAATATTTTTTGAGGTTCCTTTCAAAGTTCCTGGATTCTATGAAATCCAGTAAATTCTATGTTCTTTATGATAAGCCTGAATTTTCAAGGAAAAGCTAATTTGTGTTTAGTATATTCAGTTCAGGAAGGCAGATAAGTGAAAAATATATTTCTATCCCAAATGAATGAAATGAAAAAAAGTTTATACCCAAAGGGTTAAGATCTTAGTTATCCAGAACACTTGGCTATACAGAAAGATGCCATTTCTGAGGGCTCTGGGTTGCCAGCTTGTATAGGACTGCCTCTTGTGCTGAATTTCCATTCAATATCCCCACAGCTTATGCTCCTACAGACTGTGCAGACCTCTGTCCCCACCGCCACCACACCCAGGCTAAGAGCTCCTCACAGGTTCTCAGGGGGTACGTGCTGAACAAGTGAAAGGAAGGCACTGAGCCATGTCACCACCCTCCAACCCAGGACTGGCTCCCAGACGGGGCCTCTCCCACTGCCTGCACCATTCCTCACAATGGCAGCAGCCACTGCTGGCTCCTGCATGCCTTCTACCTACAACCCCTTCACCCTCACAACAGCCCTGTAGGTAGGTACTATTATCAGCACCACCTCCAATTTACAGATGGGGAAACTGAGGCATCAAGACAGTACATCGTTCACTCAAGGCTTCACAGCTAGAGAAAGAACAGTGCTGGATTTGAATCCTGTGCCATCTAGCCATGCCCTTGCCCTTCATCAGTTATTGCCTCTGAGCCAAGAGGGATGCTTGTTCTCAGAAGGAAGGAAGCCTGGTTATTCCAGGCAAGAGGAGACCACACCGCCCAAAGCAACCCCAGATTCATCCTCACTTTACAGGGATGGAGGAGAAGGGGAGCGGGAGGAATCCCAGAGCCCTTCCCACTCCCAGGTTCCACTGACAATCACGGTCATCACTGCATGGTCTTGTTGGACTGTTATAACTGCAGCTTGGTCTTGGGAAGATCTGACTGCCATGCCATTGAGCCCCTTGGCAAGGGGTCACTGTGGTGTGGAGACCTCAGTTCCAGGTCACTGTGTGACCAAACCATACCTCCTTGGCCCCCATCATTTGCCTTTGTCAAAGGAAAAGGGTTTGGGGAAGGACGAGGGCAGAGAAGGCACCTGTGGTGCTCACTGTGCAGCACAGACGGTGCCTGGCATGCAGTAGATGCTTCTTAAATGCCTGAAAAATGAATCAGAAGGGGGTGGTGCAGAGAAAATAGGGAAGGGGCAGAGAGACTGGGGTGAAGGTAAAGAAGGCAGGACTCAGAAGAAAGGGGACAGAAGAGAAGCAAATGGCAGAAGGAAAAGGGAAAGGGAAGTAGAGGAGAGACAGCAGGCTAGGAGGTGGAGGACAGCAGCTGAGAAGCAGAAAGTGGGGTGTGCAGGAAGGGAGGGGCCTGGGTCATGGGGGGCGTGCTGCCCCTGGAGAAGGTCACATCTGAGCCCTGGGGATGAACTCTTCAGATCTGGGTACCCCACAAAATTGTTCTGGATTGTCAGGACGGGAAGGATGTGTGAGGTGCCTGCGTCCCATCCCCTTCACCCTGGGGCCTGGAGCAGCTGAGGCCCAGGGAAATTAGGTGATGAGCCCCAGGAGACAGGACTGGACTGTCTTAGAGCAGAAGCTGGCTTCACACCCCCAACCCTTGCACGGCTTGCCCTCCCCTGCCCAACTGGGCATAGCCATGGCTCCCACGGTGACCCTTGTCCCCAGGGCCTCTCACTGCCCGCCCAGGCTGCCGATGCTGACCAGGGAAGATTTGTGAGTCCTTCAGTGCCACCGCCTAATGACCGTGTGAAATATGTATGCCTGGGTGAGGAGGAGAGGGAAAGCTTTCATTTTTCAAGTGTAGGAAGCCGAACTAGATGAAAAGCTGCTCCTTGCCCCTGCCAGGGTGAAGGCAGCAGCACTGACCTTGGGCCTTGTCGGGTGTGGGGCCAGCGCCAGGCTGCAGCAGGGCCTGTCAGGGGCCCTGGGCCTGGGAGGAGGCGGTAGATCTGAGCTCAAAGGAAAACCCCCTAGCCCTGAATGTCTAGCCTCATCTCTGACCCAGACTGGAGCACGTGCAGCTCTGCCCCCTCCACTTGGACGGCGCCCCTCCCTCTCCTGCCTGGCTCACACCCTTCTGCCCTCCCTGACCCCCAAGGCAAAGTTAGGGCTCCTCCCTGCACTCACTCAGCATTCCCAGCCCTGATCACACTGAGGCACCGAAGCTGAGGCTAACGCGTGTCTCCCGCAACCAGGACGTGGCTCCCAGAGGGCAGTGTGGGGTCATGGGGTCCACATGTGCCCAGGGCCTAGTACAGGGCCCGGACATAAAGGCAGCTCAGGAAAGGTAAGTCTGTCTCTGTCACCTATAACTACAACTACATCCACATTCTCATGACACATACCAATGTATGAATTTAATTTTGACCAGATCTCCACAGGTAAGTACTGTTATTACCTCCCACCCCTGTTTGCAAGTGAGGAAACAGAGGTGCAGTGGTGTTAAGTGACTGTTTGTCATGGTACCTTTTAAACAACCTCCTCCCAAGCAAGACTTGTCTGTGGCTTACCAACTAAAAGTCCAACAGACAAATGAAGTGGCAGACAGACAGTGACCCTTGGGGCCCATTTTAGGAAGGAGGGTTTGAGGAGTGCCAAGGGCCTAAGTATAGAGAACAAAATTTCCTCTTCCTGCTACAAACACCCCCTTCCCTGCGATGTTCTAGGAATGAGCATGTCTGTCTCCCTGCAGAGTAACTTCCAAGGTCTCACAGGCCAGCCAGATGGCGACAGGGATCGGGGAAGGGGATGGCCCAGGTGGCCACTTTCATATTGTACCTAAGAAACGCCAAATCAAAGGCCAGGCATGGTGGCTCATGCCTGTAATCCCAGCACTTTGGTTTGGGAGGCTGAGGCGGATGGGTCACTTGAGGTCAGGAGTTCAAGACCAGCCCGGTCAACATGGTGAAACCCCATCTCTATTAAAAATAGAAAAATTAGCCAGTCATGGTGGCAGTTGCCTGTAGTCCCAGCTACTCCGGAGGCTGAGGCAGGAGAATCGCTTGAACCTGGGAAGCGGAGGTTGCAGTGAACCGAGATTGCGCCACTGCACTCCAGCCTGGGTGACAGAGTGAGACGCTGTCAAAAAAAGAAAAAAAAAAAAAAAGATGCCAAACCAAGGCTCCAGGTGAGCACCTCAACTGTGCTCCAGGCTCCTCCCTCTGGTGCCTCTGTGTCTCCATTGCCATCTAATGGCTCCCCCCGGCTCTGGCTGGCACTCAGAGGTACACACTAGTGCATTTTACTACTTGTCAAGGTTCTCATAAGAGGCCCAGGGGCAAAAAGTTAAAGCCAGTAGCTAAAATTATTGTCCTTCTCTGCTCAAAATCCTTCAATGGCTCCCTATGATCTGCTGAATTAATTTCAGACCCTAGTGTAAATGCTGTCCACAGTCTGGTTGGGCTTAGTGTTCTTGTATCTACTTTTTCCCTGGGGCACCCCAGCCTGTTCTCTCATTGCTAGTTCCTCTATCCTTTCATTCTGTAACTGCCTTCCAAACTCTGATCCACCCCCGAGGCCCATCCCAAATGCCCCTCTCCTAGAGTCCCTAACCATTCATTGGTCTTGACCCAGGAGCCCCTGCTCATCCCTCTCTTGGAACACCCAGCAGAATCTGCCGTTCCTGAAAACTGTCTGTGTGTGCCCCACTTTCCTCCCTGTGAAGGAGAGAAGTTTGTATCTAACTCAGTTTTGATACAGGGCTCAACATCTCTGCCCAGTTTAGTAGAAGGTTGATTTCCATTGCCAGCCACGGAGGGTCAGCATTACCTTCCTTCTGTGGGGCTGGTACCCCCTGATCAGACACCACAGGGGCAGCAAGCAGCGACAGAGGGGTTGCCGGATTGCATGCGGCCAGGTGGGGTTTATAGAGCACCTCCAACGCCCTGGCCCCTGCTCAGGCTCCCTATTGCCCCAGCCCCACCCAGAAGGAGACAGGCACAGAGGATGTGCAGGGGCAGCTGAAGATGCCCGGCACACCGCTGAAGGCACCTTCATGAAAACAGTGACCAGACACTTGTTCAGTCACATAGTTAGTACATTTTTTTTTGAGACTCAGTCTCACTCTGTCACCCAGGCTGGAGAGCAATGGCGCGATCTCGGCTCACTGCAACCTCCGCCTCCCGGGTTCAAGCAATTCTCCTGCCTCAGCCTCCTGAGTAGCTGGGATGACAGGTGTGTGCCATCACGCCCGGCTAATTTTTGTATTTTTCGTAGAGACAGGGTTTCACCATGTTGGTCAGGCTGGTCTCGAACTCCTGACCTTGTGATCGCCTGCCTTGGCCTCCCAAAATGCTAGGATCACAGGCATGAGCCACTGCGCCCGGCCCAGTAATATTTTTTTTTTGAAATTTTCCAATGTGCTGGCTGCTGTGCCCAACACTGAAGTCACATCCTAAGCATGACAATCTGGACTGCTACTTAAAATCAGAATGTGGAGGCCAGACATGGTGGCTCATGCCTGTAATCCCAGCACTTTGGGAGGCCAAGGCAGGCAGATAACCTGAGGTCAAGAGATCAAAACCATCCTAGCCAACATGGTGAAACCCTGCCTCTCCTAAAAATACAAAAATTAGCCGGGCATGGTGGCACGCACCTGTAATCCCAGCTACTCGGGAGGCTGAGGCTGGAGAATCACTTGAACCTGGGAGGCGGAGGTGGTAGTGAGCCTACATGGTACCATTGCATTTCGGCCTAGGACAGAGGGGGACTCGTCTCACACACACACACACAAACTCAGAATGGGGAGACAGAGCAGCAAGGGGAGAAATAACTAAGTAATGTAATTCCAGGCAGTGGTAAGAACTACGAGGAAAACAAGGCTAAAAGTGGGCTTGAAGGTCACTGAGGCTGCTGGCTTAGATAGATTCATCCTGGAGAAGCTGTCTTTGGGCAGATGTATATCAGTCTATGGGCCAGTCATCGCCTGGGCACCAAGGAGTCCAGGGAGCTCCTGGAGAGAGCTGGGCACCTGCTGGCACCAAGGCCTGGAGGAGGGCTCAGGAAGTCTCTGCCTCCCCCAACAGCCTCCCTCAGCAGAACCATCAGGGGAAGAGCAGTGAAGATCAGTGGCCGCTTGGCGCTCAGCACCCTCCTTGCGCTCAGCCCCTGCCCTGCAGTCAGCATGTGGGGGAGAGGGTGCAGCTGAGACTGGCTGCTGCCTAGCGCCTGATTTATAAGGCATTTCTTCTGATTCTCCCCAATGCCGGCATTACCAGCAAAACTAATTCCGTCATTTGGGCCTTTATAATTGCAACTGCAAGTGCTTATTTCTGTGATGGACAATGCCGGCAGAAGTGTAATTTTCTTCTGCTGACAAAAAGGAAAAAAATAAATACGTATGGGGGGGAAATTCCAAGGTTAATACAAGGTGATTGGAGGAGCCTATGGTGGGGGAATGGCTACGTGCTCAGGCAAGGCCTGAGTCAGCAGTGCCAGTCTTTCTCCTGGCTGTAGCAAAGGGAAGGGGCGAGAGAGTGCCCCTCTGACATTTCGTTTTGAGCACTTAACTATGTGCCACCAAATTTACCAAGCATTTCCTGCACTTTATTTCATTCCACCTTCCAAACAGTCCTATAGGACCAGCACCATAGCATCCCCACTTTACAGATGAAGGAGGGGACGGAGACTCAGAGAGGTCAATTGACTTGGCCAGGGTGACACAGTCACAGCGCTAGAACATGAACCAACATGGTTAACTCCAAGGCGTGCACTCTTAAGACCTCCCCTCCCTTGCTGCTCCCTTTGGTGGGGCTGGGGGAGCAAAGTCTGAGCCTGAGAAATCTGAGTCCGAGCTTGAGACCTCGGCCATGGGATCCAGGGTGCTCCTACCAGGGTCATCCTCCTCACCCTGTTGATGCCCGATGGGCCCCCACAGGCAGTTTGCCCTTCTTGCCATGGTGGCTTCTGCTCCCTACCTTCTGCTTGGAGAGAGCGGGCTCCCAGCAACTCTAGCTATGCCCACCAGCAAAGGTGGCAGGGGTCTCTGGCTGTGGTTTCCCAGGATGTAGCCCCTGAGCCTAGACCCTCAGATACCCAAGCAGGTGCCTCCCACAGACCCTTAAAGAAGGACCCCACCCCTGCCCCAGGCTTGGTCTTGGTCTGTGCAGGTGACTCAGGGCCTGGATTGGAGGGAGCTGTGTGGCCCAACCTGAGGCCACCTTGGAAGGATGGGGCAGTCTGGCTGGCTGCTGGTGCCCTTCCTGACCCACCTGGGGCTTTTCCCACGGCACCCTCTCATGTAGTCCCCCTTCATCTTGTGCATTCAGAACTCTATGTCCAGCCCAGCTCCCGGCCCTCTGGTGCTCAGTGCAACATCCCATGCCCACTCTCCTGGGACCTGCTATTCCAACAGCGCTCAGGCTCTCCTGTCTCTTTGTCCCCTTCCTGAGAACCCCTTCTTACCCAGCCTGTCTTTGCAATTAACAGTCATCATCTCTCACCCTCTTCCATTGATTTGCCCTGGAACAGGGTCCCTTACAGGCACACCTTACAGGGTGCCTGCCTTGTGTGTCTTCGTGTCATCTCTCTTCCTGTGTCTCCATACTTCCTGCTTCTTTAAACACACGCACCACCACACACAACCCCTTTCTCTTCCTCTCTCTGCGTCTCAGGCAGTTGCCAACAGCTTTCTGCATCCTGCACCCCCCGCACACTCTCCTAGAAACTTTCTTTTTCTCTGTCTGGCTCAGGTAGACTCTACTCAGAGGTCTCCCACACCTCTACCCCTCATACACACACACACACACACACACACACACACTCTCTCTCTCTCTCTCTCTTTCTCTGCCTCAAGCAGCACCCCTACTTGTCCCCAGCCCAGTCTCAGCCCCTGTGGTCTCCTCCACACCCACTCCCTGGACACCTGGGTGTCTGTCCCTGCAGGCCACAGGCTGGCAGGCACGCACTCAATCACTCCCCACCAACGCCCACACTCCTGTCATGCACGCACCCTCACAGGAATGCCCCACGCGGGGCTTCTGCTCTGAAGCAAGGCGGGCCCAGCTGCCTCCGCAGCAGCCCTGGGTCCCAGCAACAGAGGCAGGTGGCCGGTGCCGGCAAGCAGTTCTGCTCCCATGCACAAATCTGCAGAGAAGGGCACGCGGTACAATTTGTTCAGGAAACAATAGCAATGTTTGACATGTCATAAGGATTGATGGAGCAGAAATTTACATGGGAGAATGCATTTTTAAACAGCTCTGTAGAGCCCCAGTGCTTCGCTGGTAATGCTTTCCTCATTCATCATTCACTGAGCCCCTCTGAATAAGTCCTTAAACTGTATGAGATTAACTGCACTCTTGTAAGCTCTGGGGGGCTGGAGTGGCTGGCAGGAGGCAGGAAGACTCTGCTGCAGGAACCCGGTAGCCCAGAGGCCGGGGTGACCTCCACATGCCTGCTGGGGCCCCCGAGGCCCTTTTTCCTCCCCTCCCATAGTGCTATGGACAAGGGTTCCAGCTTCTCTCTGGTGTGTGAGGTAGAAGCCAGTGGCCAAGAAATACCATCCAGTCTGCCCCACACTTCTAGGGAAATGCTTGGTGCCTCGGTTTTCCCCTCTCATCTCAGTGATTTAATCTGAGAAGGAAGTGATTTAATCTGAGAAGGAAGCCAGGGCTGGACAGATGGGAGCATGGTGGGTGTTAGATGGGCAAGAGGGAAGTGGGGTGGGAAGCTGCTCTCTGAGTGCCTTTATGGGCATTCCTGGGGGTGGCCATGCACCCGGGAGAAAAGGAAATGACGGGTGCTCTAAGGAAAACGGCTCCCACTGCACTTTGTGTGAGGCATAAGAGGGTACATGTCCTGGGTTGGCAATGGCACCAGGGGAGTGAGCGGTGGGGTAGAGGGGAGATGTTGGGGGACTGTGATCATAGAAAAAGGCTCTCATGCCTGCTCTGGACCTTCTGAGCATGTGGGAGGCCTTAGAACAAGAGGGTGCTACTGTGAAGGGGGGCGTGGCTGGAGGCTCAAATCACTGGTTGGGCGGAGGGACCAAGCAGGAGGGCAGTGAGAACAGGATGGGGACCTGACTGGTGGTGACGCCTGCAGAGAAAGGGAAGGGGACCTTCCCTCCCTTTTGTTCCATTGTGGACCTAGGCTGGACAGCCACCACTCCATCACCAGTGCCAATGGTAGACATTCCTAATGGATCACGGCATTGACTGCAGAGGAAGCCTCAGAATATCTCTCAATCAGTCTTTCCAACAACCAGTTGCAGGTGGAACTTGTGTTAATGCATCTTTGCTATCCTGCTGGACTCTCTGCTCCTTGAGGGTGAGAAATGAGCTTCTCCCTGGGGGGTGCAGTGCAAGACCAGGCACAAAAAGCCTCCAAAGGGGTTTGTGGCCAGGTGCAAAGTCATGGAAATCCCACTGAGCTCGGGGGTGGGACCTGGGTTCTGCCCTATGTGTACGTGGGACATTGCATAAGACATTAGGGCTGGCCAGCATGCTGCATATGCCTTCTCCGTGATGCCTGCTCCTGGCTGTCCTGGCGCCAGCGTCCATCCTCCAGCAGCCTTCTCACCTCGCCCACACACTGCCTTTTGCTCCTGCCTCTCAGACAGTCGCTAGGTTCCTAACAGGCCAAGTGGCTGCAGCCTCACACCTTTTGCACTCACACGTCCCTCTGCTAGGTCACTCTTCCCTAGATCTCTGGGTTGCTGCTCCTTCTCTTCCCTGGGACCTCAGTGGACAGACTCCGATCTACGCTTGCAAAGCACTGGCATTTGTAAAAGCAAACTCTGGCTACAACTCCAGGGCAGGAACAGAGGTTCTGAGATGAGGCAGTTAAGGCAGTCACACAGGGGTAGTGGGAGGCAGTGGGGGCTTGGACCAGGGTGGTCAGAGAAGTCTAGCTGGACGTGGCTGGACTCCAGGTATGTTTGGAATCTGGAGCTGACGGTTCTTGCCAGTGGATAGGTGTGGTGGGAGAAGGTCATGGTTTTGGTAAGAGCGCCTGGGTGAATATTGACTGGGCTTCCCCCGCCCCCACTAGAATATAAGCTTTATGAGGGCAAGAACTGAGTCTATCTTGTTCCCCAGGGATCTCCAGCACCCATCTAGTTCCTGACACACAGGAAGCCCTCAACAAATATCAGTTAAATAGATGAAAGAATAAATAAGGTATCTGATGACTTATGAGGATATTTTTTTAGCAGACAAACTAAGGATCCTAATCCTGAGTAGATGGACTTCTAGGGAGGAAAGGACATCAGAAAGATGATGATAGAGGCTGTGGGAGAGATAAAGGAAGATGGGGAGGGGAGAGGGAGGAAGAGAGAAAGGAATTGATTAAGGGAGGAGGAGAAGGAAGAGGGGAGAGGAGGGAGGAGGAGGAAGGGGGAGGAGATCAAAGGAAGAACAGAAGGAGTAACCACAGGAACATCTGCTCTGAGCCTCAGTTTTCCTATCTGTAAAATGGAGGTAATGAGAGCACCCACCTCAGGGAATTATTGTGAGGAGTAAGGAAGGTCATGCACACAGGCACTTCAGTTCTGTGCCCGGCACACAGGAGCCACTTTCTAAGTGGAGCTAGTATTATTATTTCCACTTCCAGTTCTAAGAGCTCTCTTTGTCCAGCTGTCTGCAAACGTGCTCCTGCTGAGCACCCTCCCAACCCAGCCCTCCCACCTGCTTGTCCTGTGCCAGCAGCGGGTCCGTGGAGGTGGAGGGGAAGTGGCGCTAAGCCCTGCAGGAAGGGTGCTCTAGGGGAAGCCAGGCCCAGCCCGGGGTGGAGGCTGACGGGTGCTCTTGAGGTATGAGGCCCTCGGCTTGTTTGTTATCACAGACGCGGTGTTGTTCTTGGGCTCCCCCACCTTCTTCTTTATTTCCCTTTATTTTATTTTAAAACCTGGAAATAAAAATTGATGGGGAGCAAATTGCTCTGGCCAGCAGCTCTGTGCTTAACTGAGTCGTAGTGGGGGAAGCAATTACGGTATGTCACAGGCTGTCAGGGCGGCCGGTGGCTGCCTGCACCGAGTGCCTGGCACCACCTGGTGGTCCCTGGGGCCTCTTGCTGGGGAGACGCCTGGAGGAGGGGTGTGGGGCTCCCCTCAGAGGCACAGGGATAACCAAGGTCATTCCCTTGCTGAGTGCCGTCTGTGGCCCTGGCACTGTGCAAGGCACTTCACACAACCAGTCACTAATCCTTTTTTTTTTTTTTTAGACAGAGTCTCACTCTGCCGCCCAGGCTGGAGTGCAGTGGCGCGATCTTGGCTCACTGCAACCTCCGCCTCCTGGCAACTCTTGTGCCTTAGCCTCCAGAGTAGCTGGGATTACAGGTGCCCACCACCATGCTTGGCTAATTTCCTAATCCTTAAAACAACCAGAAACACAGGGGTCACATTCCATTTTACAGGCAAAGAAATTGGCCGACAATAACTGCAAAAGTAGTAGTAATAGCTCACTGATTTAATTCTTACTGGGTTCCAGGCATTATTCTAAGAAATGCACACGTATTGACACATTTAACTTCACTATGAGACAGGTACTAATACTATCTTCATTTTATGGACTAGGAGAGCGAGGCTCAGAGAGGTTAAACATGCCTGAAGTCACAGTTCCCACACAGTGCAAGAAAAAAGACCCAGCAAGGCCAGAGGTTAAAAGTCCAAGGATGGTGTAGACAGGGAGTGGCAAGGGAGACAAGGGCCGAGAGGAATCCGGAGACCATCAGTCAGTCAGGGCTTCCTGGAGGAGGCAGAGCGGAGCTGCAGCCGGAAAGACAGGCAGGGCCTTGACATGCAGGGGAGACAGCATTCCCGGCGGGGAACTGAGGGAGAAGCCCAAGGAGGCTGCAGTCCAGGGTGGGTGGTTCAGAGACGGCTTGGGGCACAGAGAGAAAATATGAAAGCCGGCATTGGAAGAACTGTCAGGTCCCCATGGCCAGCCCTTCAGGTCCTTATCAACATGTCCCTGTCACTACTTAAGACATCTTCAAGGGTGTGTAATGGGTTGAATGGTGACCTCCCAAAAGATAGATCCATGTCCTAACCTCTGGGACCCACGAATGTGACCTTATTTGGAAAAGGGGAGTTTGAAAAAAGAAATGTGGAAGATTTTGAGAGGAGACCATCCTGGGTTATTTGGGCAGGCCATAAATCCAGTGACAAGTGTCCTCATAACGACATCCAGAGGAGAGGCACAGAGAAGACGCATGCAGAGACCAGAGTCCTGCAGCCACAGGCCCTGAACGCCTGGAGCCTCCAGAAGCTGGGAAAGGCCAGGCAGGATTCCCCGCTCAGCCTGAGGAGGAAGGACAGCCCTGCCAGCCCCTCCATTTCAGATTTCTGACTCCACAGCTGCAGGAAAATACATTTCTGTAGTTTTAAGCCACCCAGCTGGTGGCACCCTAGGTAACAGATACAGGTGGTACCCAGGGAAGGGGCAGGGGAGCAAGATGCTCACAATCAGAAGGGACTTGGGCCCTTTCTGGGGCCAGTTATTAAGTTGGGATGATGTGATAGAAGAGGAAAAGGGGAGGGGCCGGAGAGATGTGGGGACAGACACGGTGTCTGAGGCTCAGTTAAGCGGGACCTTATGAGCTGAGGAAATGAGAGAAGGGGGCAAAGACAGTCCAGTCAACCCCCTGGGGGTGCAGTGAAACCTGGGCCGGTAACGACGCCTCCCACCATGACAGCATCTTCCCAATGTCCCCACCACAAGACATAAGTCTCACACCCTCCTTCCTCTCCCCTGCCCTGTGGGATACGAAGGTGTCAGGCAGCCCCCGGTCTAGTGGGAAGGTGCAGAGAGGATACCTGGGTGGGGGCTGGTCATTGCCTATGCTCCAGGGACACGTCCTCACTCCAAGGTGACTTGGTGCCTGGCAGGACAACCCCTACGCCTTGTCACTGGCGGGCGCTGATTGGGCCGGCACATGCGGCTCGCTAATGAACCATATTGATTCCACATTCTTGTGTTGTCTCCCTAAATGGCAAGCCACACATCTGATAGATTAAATACCCACACGATTGCCCGCCTGACATCTCCGTCACTCCACCCGCAGGTCCCTGATGAATTTTACAGCCCCACGCTGCCAGAAGAAATTAAGGTCAAAGTCCCACGCAGGAAGTATAAATCACCCATGATCTCTGAGACCAGCAGAGGGCTGCGGGCCCAGCCCCTCACTCACCTGGGCCCATGCAGCCCAGGGCCGCACCATGATGGTGCCGCTGGGTTCTGTGTGTGCGCACAGGGTCGGAGGGGGCACACTGGGTGGGAGGAGGCACGCAGGGTGGGAGGGGTACGCTAGGAGCACCCACGGCCAAGAAGCAGCCCTCACTCCCAGTCCCCTGACATTTAGGTTTCCTGACTCCTCTGCCCACCCTGCCTCAGTTGTCAGAATGTCCTAACGCAGGCTGGAGAAACCCACTGAGAGAAGAGCCGCCTATCTCATTTATTTGCTTCCCAAGGAATCCAAAACACTGTGGCCTCAGTGGTTTAAAAACGTCCCCGGAAGGTGGAGAGGGCCCAGTAACATTCTCCCCATTTTGCAGATGGAGAAATGGAGGCGTTCAGAGAAAAGGGGCTGGCCTGAGGTCATTCAGTGAGTCAAATGCCTCAATCTTCTGACTGCCAGTTTGTAGGTGGCGATACAGTGGAAGCCTAAAGGGCTCTTTTGTCCTGGCTTTGTTCTCCTTTTAGGTGGGTGGGTGGGATTCTTCTGCAGGAGGCTGGGCCGGCAGAGGGAGCGCTGGGCCTGGGTTCAGCTTGGATGTCGGCTAATCCAGTTCAGTTTCTGACTCATCATATCTCAGCCCCTCGGTTTTGCCAGGCTGTCAGGGAGCAGTTCAGTCTCCATGAGGGGGCTGCACTGCCCCATGGTTAAGGGAAAGAATTTTGGCATCTTGGAGACAAGGGGGTTTGTGCCTCCATTCTGCCCCTTCCATGGGGGTGCGGTCTGACACAGAGCTACCTTCTCTGAAACTCAGTGCTCTCATCTATAAAATGGGGAGGCTAATTTCGACCTCACTAGGTTGTCATGAGGCTTCGATAACACATGTGACAGGAGCGCAGCTTGGCGCCAGGTTCTCAATATTAGTATCCATCATTTGATTAGCACCTGGTCTGTGTCAGGCACTGGGCTAAGCACTTTACATGTATGATTTCTCTCAAGCCCACATAATTCTATAATGAACTATCATCACCCCCACTTCCAAAAGAGGAAATGGAGGCACACAGAGGTGATCTGGCAGAGACTAAACAGCCATGCCTTCCCTAACTTTCACAAATTAACAGAAACTGATTTTTTTTAAGGTGGACACAATGCTACTTGGCTAAAATGCTAAATTTCCCAGCCTCCTTTGCAGCTAAGCACAGCCACATGAGATGAAATTTTGACCAGTGAAGTGAGATGAAAGCAGAAGTTTGCAAAGTACTTCCAGGAAGTATCCTCAAAAGGGAGGGGAGGTTCCCTTTTTCACTTCCTCCATCCTGTAGCTTAAGAGACAGATGTGATGGCTGGAGTTCTGGCAACCACCTGGGACTGTGAAGATGAGGAACACACCCTAGGGATGGTGGAGAAGAGAGCCAAAGGAGCCGCCCAAGGCTGCTCACCTGTATACTGCTTTTACATGGGAGAAAAATACACCTTGATCATATTTACACAAGTGTTTTTGGGGTCTCTGTTGCTGGTGGCTGTACTGGCTCATTGTTGATACAAGTAACCTATTCAAAATCATAGCTCAGAAATGGCTGAGTCAGGCCAGGCGCAGTGGCTCACTCCCGTAATCCCAGCACTTTGGGAGGCCGAGGGGGGCAGATCATGAAGTCAGGAGATTGAGATCATCCTGGCCAACATGGTGAAGACCCATCTCTACCAAAAATACAAAAATTAGCTGGGTGTGGTGGCACGCACCTGTAATTCCAGCTACTCAGGAGGTTGAGGCAGGAGAATCGCTTGAACCAGGGAGTCGAAAGTTGCAGTGAGCTATGATCACGCCACTGCACTCCAGCCTGGCAAGAGAGCGAGACTCCATCTCAAAAAAAAAAAAAAAAAAAAAGGAAAGAAAAGAAAAGAAATGGCTGAGTCAGAGTAAACCTGGGTGGTCTAAGTCTGGAGGACAGGGTCTTTATCCCTTTGCTCCCTGTAGTGAACACTGGAGAAACAAAGTTGATACTACCTTCCTCCTCCTCATCAGATGGTGAAGCAGAGAAGGCTCCTTCTAGAGAAGTTCAAACTTAGTTTAGTTGAACATCTATCCATTAGTTGGTCATGAAATCAATCTAGTGGTTCATGGTTAGCACTTAGAAAATGAAATCTAGCAGAATTAAATCAGAAAACACTAGAGTGTATTATGACATGTATTCAGGAAGTACTGCTTTGCTGGAGATAAGTGTCCGTGTGAGTATGTGTCCTGGGTTATGAAATTAAATGTCGTTTTTATGACAGGCATATGGAACTTTGAGCCACTCCAGAAACAAGCTGGTAGGAGCCACAGCTACTATCCCCACTACAGAGATTACAGAGGGAGATTAAGCCACCTCAAACCCACAGGCCCAGCTCAACCTCTCCCTAAACCTCTGTGGGGCCTCCACCCACCTGCTCTAGGCTTTCTCCCAAATGTTCCCTGGACAAACTCGCACGCCCAGTTCCCAGTGGCTACTTCTGTCACTCTCTCCCCTCTCTCCCCTGTCACCTGAGTTCCAGGGCTCATAACCTTCCTAGCTCATGGCACTGGTGGACTCTGAACGGGCATTTGGTCTGCAGCATTTACAAACTCATTCTGGCCCTGGCCACTGGTACAGCTGCCCATTGTCCCCTGGCCCAGGGGGTCCATTTTCTTCGCTCTGGTGTTCTCTGAGCCATTGTCTGAGCAGGAACAATCAGCAGCGAACCTACTGAAGGGTGACTTCTGACAGGCGCAGAGCACAGGGCGTCACGGGCTCTCTGTGCTGGAGGTGACTGTCTACAGGCACAGTCACGTGCTGTTGGAACAGGGGGCCTTAGTAAGTGGTCCAGCAGAATCCCTTCCTTTTCCAGATGAGGACGCTGAGGCCCCAGTGAGCGGCTCCCACCTTGCAAGTCCACTTTCCCTGGACTCTGGAGACAGCCAACTCCAAAAGGCTGGAGCCCAGCTTGGGAGGTGAGCCCTGAGGGTGACTGGCAAATGGAGGGGAAGTCAGGGGCTTTGGAGTCAGACCATCTGGGGTCTGAATCCCGGCTTGGCTGCTCACTAACTGGCTGGCCTGGGACAGGCCACTCACCTCTCCCGGTCTCGGCTTCTTCTACACAATGGGTACAGAAGAGACAGGGAACACCCTGTAAAATGTCTGGCATTCACTAAGCTCACACCGCTGCTTCACCAGGCCGGGGGTGAACACAGCATCCTCTTGTTTTGGCAGAGGGGCAAAGGTTAGCCGCAGACAGAGCTGCTCGGTCAAGGATGGTAGATTCTGGAGGTGCTGGTGACAGAGGCTGTGGAGTGCTTCAAAGGCGGAACAGGCAGTGAGGCCTTAAATCAATTTACCCAAAATCAATTTGTTGAATGACCAATCAGCGGAAAACCATCAGACCTCACACAAATACACAAGGTCCAGGATAATTCACTTCCCAGGCAGAGGCGGGGGCGCCCCAGCCGCAGTGGAGGAAAGGTGACGCCTGCTGTGCTCTCTCTCTCTCTGTCTCTCTCTCTTTCTCATTCTCTCTCTCTCTTCTTCTCTTTTCCCTCTCCATCTCTCACTCTCTCCTCCCTCCCTCTCTCTTCCTCTTTCTCTCTCTCTACCCCAGTCCTACCTCTCACTCCATGCCATTTAGGTTTCACAGACAGATATTTAGATTAAAGAGATAAACACAGGCGAGGGGCCCTGAGGCCTGACAGACAGAAGAACTTCGGTTCTGTCAATCACCGACAGCCAGCTCAGCCTCCTCCAGCTCCCACCCCAGGCCCTCTGAGGGAGATGAACAGAAGTGCCTGTTAAATGGGCCCAGAAGTACATCCATAGACACCTCCAAATGCGGGGAGAGTGTGTCCACAGAGGCCTTCCAGGCCAGCTTGGGGGCAGGGCTGCAAAGACCTACTATTTACTCTGTGTGTGTGTGTGTGTGTGTGTGTGTGTGTGTGTGTGTGTCCCTCTCTCTTTAGACTCCCTCTTCCCCTCCCCAGGCTGCAGATAAAGAATTCAATTTTCTTTTAAACGGTGGGGAAATTGGAAGAGATTTTGTTCTGTTTAAACACAGCTGGAGTCTCAGGTCTCAAGGGTTTGAGAACAATGAGATCAATTAAGATGCCAATGGTGGGGGTGTCAGGAGGGGGTGGGGAGGGAGAATACCAGGCAGAGGTTGCTGGCAAATGCGCTGGAAGGGCTGGGCCGGCTCTGGAAGTCCAGCTCCTGATGATTCTCGGGCAGAGGCGCAAGGGCTGTCTTCCCTGCTCTGACCAGCTTGTCCTCTTGGTTTTGCTAAAGCCTGCGGACTGGACCTGCCCCTTGGGCCTTGTTATCATCTCCCAGGCTTACTAAGAATTCATGTTGGCAATTTTTGTCATCAGCTTTATACAATGGTAGAATCAAGTCGATTCTGGCCTATGACCTGGCCTATGACCTGGCCATACATTATTTCACAGCATTGCTGAGATAGGAATTACTCTTCCCATTTTATGGAGGAGAAAATGGAAACCCAGAGCCCTTCAGTCACCGGCTCAAGGCCAACCTGCAGGCAGGAAGCTAAGGCAGGACCCCAATCTGCCTTGGGCCTACTTGCAGTCCTTTCCACTTGATATTCGGGACGGCGCAGTCAGTCAGGCGGAGATGGAGATGCATGCACCTTGCTGGCCTGGGAAGGAGAAGAGCGAAGCAACTCCAGCAAGGGTGGGGAGAGGAGGGTGGAGCAGCAGGAGGGATCTGGACTTCCACTGTCCCCACCTGCAGGTTGGAGCCTCATCCCTCCCTGGCTTCTTACAGTAGCCTCAGGGCGGGTCTCCAGCTTCCACCCCGGTCCCATCCGTCCCCTACCCCAGGCCTATTCTCCACTGAGGAGCAGCGAGGTGACCCATCCTCAGGGCTCTCCTAGACTTGCTACCCACGAGGGGCTCCCGGGCCTCATCACCTCCCGGCCTCTATGCCCCTCCTGCTCTCTGCACACCCACCAGCCAGGCTCTTGCTCAGAGCCTTTCACTTGCATCCCTCACCTGGGTTACTCTTTCCTGGATTTTCAACCTGGATCCCTGCTGGCTTCCTTCCAGGTTGTTTCATCTCACTTTCCAGGAGAAGCCTGTCCTCCTGCACCACTTGATATAACAATGCAGTAGCAACCCCAGCCCTGCCACTCCCTGCCCCTGCCCCTGCCCAGTCGTATTTCCCCACACCGCTCATCCCCACCCCACCGGCTCCGACTTTCCTTGTTCATCATCTGCCTCCTGCCCCTGGAACAGACAGGGAACTTGTCTGGCTCACCACTGTCATTCCAGGCTTAAATAGTCACTGGATTTGCATCTGGAGGGCACCCTTTGTCCCAGAGAGTGCATAGTTCTGCTCTGGGAGGGGAAGGAGGAGAGCAGACAATCCAAGGAGACACAGGGGCTCCCAGAGGGCCAGGAAGGCCCAGGGCAACTGGCTCTGACCAGCAGCAGCCAGGGAAGCAGGGTCAGCTCCCACCCACCTGTCTACAGGGCCAGACTGAAAGGCAGGGCAGATTTCAGTCTTGACCTTGGACTTGTATGCCCTGATTAGGACTAGGAGGCCCAGGGGATCCTCGAAGCTGGTGGCCATTACACCTCCCTACCCTTGGCCTGGGTCCCTGGGCTGGGGTCTGCAGCCCCAGGGATGCCTGACCTATGAAGGGCATTCAGAAGGCCTCCAGCCCATCTTGGACTCAGCAGGAGATTAAGGTCCGGAGAGGGGAGACAATGGGACAGGGTTACTCGGCAAGTCAGTGGCCTGGAAGCCAGGCCTTGGGGTTCTCTGGCCGGCAGTCTTCTCGGTGACATGCTTGTCACCTGAAGGGATGTTGGAGGAGCATGGCACAGAGAGTGAAATGTGGGATCATGAGGCTTCAGGCTTGGACAAGCATCTCGGATGCCAACGGCCTGGGTGGTTTTGTGTATGTAGTTTTCCCTCTCTGTGCTTCATGTATCCTCACGAGGCCTCTGCTAACCTTCTCCTGCCCACATCCCTTCCTCCAGCAGCTGCCCTAGATACCCCAGACCACCCCAGACACCAAAGTAGGAGTCCAGCCTACTTTGTGTTGCACACACCAGGGGTGGGGCCCCCAAGATAGAGAGAACCTGCCTGGGGAAGGTTTTCAGTGGCGTGGGGAAGGAACACCTGCCAGAGAGCCCTCGTACAGGGGTGGGAAGAGCCGCAGACAGCAAGACACACAGCATGCTGGGGCCCCAGAGAAGAGGCAGAGGAATTCCAGAGAGAGGACACATGCCAGTTACCAGGAAGAGAGGGCTTTTTAAGGCGGGGGTGCTGCCAAGGGGACTGGCCCTTAGGGTCAGTGGGTTTTGATGGTCTCAAATAGGAAGGAGGGAGAGGCAGGCAAGTAGCAAGCAAAAACGCCGTGGCAAGAAAATGCTGAGGGTTGCAGGGGTGTGGAGGATCTGGGTGGGCAGGAGAGAAGGGTGTGAGGGGTATGGGGGCAAGGGCTGGAGAGCAGCTCAGGGCCAGGCTGCGGAGGCCTTGATTGCCAACCCAGGTCTAGAAGGCTTGAACTCCACTGGCCAGGGAGCGCCTGGGGTAGCAGGGATCACTGTCTTTTCCCTTCCCAGTCACTGAGAGCTTGTCCAAGGCTGGAAATGGGATTTGCAGGCTTCCCTTCTGCTCTCCTGCTTCCTTCTGCACCCTCCAGGAGGAGGCGAGGGAAACTGTGGAATCACGGCACTGTGCTCATGCGTGCCCGCTCAGAAGTGGTATGGAAAAGTGATCTCTGAGTGACTCTGTGACATTTACATTTGTGTAAATTCTGGGACATTCTCCCCATTGACAGCTGGGGAGATCTGTCCTCTCCCCTTGGATCTGGACTTGCCCTGGTGACTTAAAAATCAACAGAATTCAGCAGAAACGATGCAGTGTGACTTAGAGGCTGGGTCGAAAAAGGCCACGCAGCTTCTGTCTGGCTCTCTTGGGACACTCCTCCCCCAGAGGCCTCCCCTGGGGTGCGCCTGCTCAGAACTCCCATGCTGGGAGATGCCGGGACACGTGGGGAGGCCACATGTAGGTGCTCGGGCCACAGTCCAGCTGCACTCACCCTTCAGCCAAATGAGCCAAGAGCACAGGCATGGCAGGGTGAGAACACCGTCAGAATGGATCCTCCAGGCCCTCTGTTTCCAGACTCCAGCTGGTCAAGTCACCTCAGATCCCAAGGAAAGAGAAAGCCTCCCTGCCGCACCTTTTCTGTATTCCTGACCCACCAAATCCATGAGCCATTTGTATTAAAAACGACTGTTGCTTTATGCCACCAAGTTTGGGTGGTTCCTTACGCAGCAATAAGAACAGAAGCAAGCTCTGTGGGAACAGAAGGCCCCAGCACTTTAGCCTTTGCTGACTGTTAACTGAATGTAGGGATGGATGAAAACCATGGAGAGGCACTGAGTTTATTTGGGCAGAGGACGATAAACTCCTGTGCCAGGGCAAGCCACGTAAGCTGCAGGGCCCAGGGCAACACGAGCACGCAGGGCCCGCTGTTCAGAAATTATCAGAACTTCAAGATGGTGACAGCAGAGCATTCAACCAAGTTTGGGGCCCTTCTGAGTCCACGTCCCCAGACCACTGCACAGGTAGCACACCTGGTAGCATGTATTCTCTGCCTCCCTCCGAAGAGTCTTGGTTCTCACCTGCAAGCTTGTTTAACCTTTCTCCGTGTTCTGGCCCTTGAGGCTAGAGTCTATGTGTTGGCTTCCCAGGGCTGGGAACAGACAAAAACTCAACCAACGCACCAACTGAGAGGACCCAGAGTCCAGGAAGTCACAGCCAAAGGCAGAAAATCTAGGAACTGAGAGAGCTAAGCTTCAATAACAATGCTCTCTGAAGCTCCACTGACTCCCAGATAAGACAGAACAAACCTTCAAGCTGGATAAGAGTAACAATAACTGTACTAGCAATCACACCTGCCATTTACCCAGTGCCTTCTAATACACAAAATGCTTTAAATGCCCCATCTCTTTTCACTGTGGGATAAATATTATTGTTATTCTCTCCACAGCACACTCTGGAAACTGAGGGTCAGGACACAGCTAAGCACCTGCCCAGGGCCACAGAGACAGCAGGCAGCAGAGCCAGAATTTGAAGCTGGGTCTCTGGTTCCAAAGCCTTGCTCCTATAGCAAGGTTCCCTCCTGCAGTAGTAGATACAGCTGAGAGGCTTCCACAGATGTTGCAGAGCTACATGTCCTTCTGCTGGGGGCCAAGGGACCAGGGAGGAGCTGGGGTTTGCCCCAGGGAGCACCAAGACTAAGACAGGCAGTGAACTGGCTTCCTGGATCATCTGGCTGGGTCATTAGGTTTCCAGCACCTTGAGTGGGCCCATGTTAGACTTCTTGGATTCAGCAGCACGGAGGGACAGGGGTGATCTCTGAGCCTGAAGGCTGGGGGTGTCCTGGCAGTCACAGAGCAGGGGGAGAGGCCCTGCAGCCTTACAGCTAGTGGAACAGGCCTGCTGCATTTGAAGTCCTCCAGGATTGAAGCTTGCCTTCACCAGGGCCAGCCCAGGGCAATGACATCACACCCACCTTTTCCTTGTGGGGTCAATGCTGTGGGTGGGAGGGGAAGGAGAGATGGGGACAAACAGCAATGGGGCTGACATTGATGCAGCAGGGCTGTCTGCTGATGTGGCAGGGGAGGAAGGCTGGCCTGGACCAGCAGGAAACGCCAGTTAGCTCTGGCAGGGGGAAGTGAAGTCTTTGGGAATATTCCTGAGACTTCCAGATGGGAGCTGAGAGAGAAGGGGTAGGGCAGGAGACAGGCTCTAGAGGACAGTGGGTGGGTGGGGACCTTTGCAGGGTGGGTGGCTCGTTCATGTTGCTGGGCATGAAACTAAACAGCAAGAATGGCTCCTCTTTCTCTTTGGACAGTGCAAATTGGAATTAAAGCCTTACTAACCCAGAAGGGCCTGAACCAGCCCCTGGCCCAGTCATCTTACTGGGACCCAGAGGTTCAGTGACTAGCCAAGGTCACCTGGCTGCCTGAGGCAGGGCCACAGCTCCGAGAGTGGTGTCCCTGCCCAGGGCCCAGGTTCCCTGGAGGCTCAGCCAGGAGGCCAGGCATGACTTGCTGACATTTCCAGTGTGTGTTCCTAGCCAGCCTCTGTGCTGTGTCTTCATGAATCATTTCATTTGACTCTCACAACAATCCTCCAAGGTAGGCACCTAACAGGTTGTCTCCCACAGCTCACAGAAGAGGAAACTGAGGCCCAGTGTCTCGTCCAGGGTCCACTGCAGCAGAGCTGGGCTTGTCCACAGGCCGAAGGGGTGGTGGGCAGCCAGGTGAGACCCTGAAGGCCAATGATGAAAATACCCACTCCTGCCATCTGTAAGACTTACCTATTTACACCACATCACTGCACTGGGTCTCCCGACAGTCCAGCACTGCGGGCTGGGCAGGTACTACTTTCCCGTTTCATAGGACGAAAGCCAAGTCCCAGAGAAGAAGTGACCAGTTCACAGTAAGACAGGATTGCAGGGACTCCCTGGATGGCTTGTGGCCCTGCCCAAGATGCTGCCAGTCTCCCAAGGATGGGCTGGGAAGAGGGGGCAGAGAGATGAGAGAGGAGGAGGCCTTTTGGCCACCTCCAGCCAGTCCTGTCTGTCTGGAGCTGAGAGGTGGAGCTCTAGCCACCGGCTCAATAAACCACAAGCTGGTCCTGGGGCCCCACACCTGCCCAGTCAGGACTCTTCAGGGCCTCTCCTTCTTTCTTGGCTTCCTCCAACTGGGGAAGAAGCCTGTCTTGTCTGAAGTCCATCTTCTGCCCATTTCTGCCATGCCCCACCCCCTGCAGGAGGGAGAGAAGGCCTTGGAGCTCAGGGGCGCTGCCACCCTTCCTCAGCACACTTCACGTCTTCCACTGCCCAGAGGACATGGAGCTAATAAATATAGGGACATATGCCCCATGCTGCAGGAGGCCAGGCTGGCTCCTCGCATATCCTAGGTACAACCTCTGCCAGCTGTTTCCCAAACACCTGCCACCGTCACAAGGATGGAACAGGCAAAGGGGTGTGGACAGTTGGATATAGGCCTTTCCCACTATCAGAACAGCATCCCAATGGGCACACGGTGGGGAGTATCAATCTGGGAAGAAGAGAAATAGCCAAGCCTCTTGTGCTTCAAAGGAGCAGGACCCCACTTTCCTGCACATCACACACGCCCCTCACTGCACTCCAGCCACAGGGCCTTTGCACATGCTGTTCTCTCCTCCAGGGTTTTTTTGTTTTGTTTTTGAGATAGGGCCTCACTCTGTTGTCCAGGCTGGAGTGCAGTGGATCACGGCTCACTGGAGTGCAGTGGATCATGACTCACTGAAGTCTCAACCTCCTGGGCTCAGGTGATCCTCTCAACTAAGCCTCCACAGTAGCTGGAACTAAAGGTGTATGCCACCATACCTGGCTAATTCTTTTTTTTCTTTTTGTGCAGAGTTGGGGTTTTGCCATGTTGCCCAGGCTGGTCTTGAACTCCTAGGCACAAGTGATCCACTTACCTTGGTCTCCCAAAGTGTTGGGATTCCAGGCATGAGCCACAGTTCCCAGCCTCTTTTCTCCAATGTTATTCCCTATCTGCCTTCACCAGTTAATGCTTACTCAAATGCCACTTCCTTAGGGAAGCCTTCCTGGACCCCAGGCAAGGTCAGGTACCCTGTTAGAGGTTCTCGTAGCTCCCTGATCTCTCCATCACAGCAAGTAATACTCAATGTAAAGATTCATTTCGTACTTAGTCCAGCTTTCCTGTAAGACTGTAAACTTTATTATATTTGTTTATTTATTTGAGACAGAGTCTCACTCTGTCGCCCAGGCTGGAGTGCAGTGGTGCAATCTCGGCTCACTGCAAGCTCCGCCTCCCAGGTTCACGCCATTCTCCTGCCTCAGCCTCCCGAGTAGCTGGGACTACAGGCGCCAGCCACCACACCAGGCTAATTTTTTTTTTTTTTTTTTTTTGTATTTTTAGTAGAGACAGAGTTTCACCATGTTAGCCAGGATGGTCTCGATCTCCTGACCTCGTGATCTGCCTGCCTCGGCCTCCCAAAGTGCAGGGATTACAGGTGTGAGCCACCGGGCCCGGCCGACTGTGAACTTTATAAGACTCACATCACCATGTGTCCTCAGGGCCATGTGCCTAGCACATAGCAGGTATTCAACAAACATTTATTGAATGAATGAATGAATAAATGATTAGATTACTCTTGCACCTCTTGTACTGCCCAGTAGTACTCACAAACCCTGCCAGGCCCCAGACACTGGCCAGGCTGCAGGGCTGCCCCAAGCCTAGCAGGGTCCCAGGATAAGACACTCCCTGGTCTTCTCATCTGACTTCTATTGCCAGCTCAGGAGGCAGGACTGGAAGGTGTGAATCACAGAGCAGCCTGCGATATGAGAGAGAACAAACCACACAACCTAGAGGATGGGGAGCCACCAGCATCATCCATGCATCAGCACAGGCACATACATGTACACACACGTGTGCACATATGTATGCATATAGTGTGCGCACATACCCAAATGCATGTAGTTGTAACATGCATGTGCACAGGCACACATGCACACACACGTGTATATTACATACACATACTTCTGAGTATACACAGCCGCAAACACATGTACATGCACAGGCACAAAAAACATGCCTGCCTACACACACCCCCATACACATCCCACAAGCATACCTCACATGCCTGCCCACATATACACACATGCATCCCCGCACATCCTTCCTCTGTGTGATCACCCTTCAGAGCACATTCATCCTGAACCCTCCCTCCTTCCAGGGAGCCTTTCCTAATGGAGACGGCTCTGGGCTGCCTTGGTATTCCTGCTTCCCTGAGCAAAGTGCTCGAGTATCTCTGAAGCGGTTTCTCCATCACTGAAAACACACACAGCTCTGTCCCCGGAGCACCTTAGGGCTCAGAGATGTGAAAATTCACCTGGTGGTGCCACAGGCCCTAAAAGTCTTGAGTGTCACGGAAGAACACACTGCCTGGAGCGACCCTGGGACCTGTCCCCACGGGTACCGCAGACAGCACTTTCCAGCTCCTCTCTTTACCCTCAGCTCTGAAGGTTGCTGAAAGGGCTAGGCTCAGTGGTCCCACATAGAACCTTCTGGATGGGCGGCCTCGTGGTTAAGAGCCTGTGGCTTGGGAAATGGAGTCGCTGTGTGAATCCAGTTTAGTCACTTACTAGCCCTGGGGCCCTGAGCAAGTTACTTAACTCCCCGAGCCTCATCTATTTCCTCATCTGTAAAGTGAGAATAACAGCACCTACTTAACAGGTTAGAGATACAGTTGGCCCTTGAACAGCACGTGTTTGAACTGTGTGGGTTCATTTACACGCAACATTTTTTTCAACCAAATTTGGATGGCAAATACAGTATTCCAGATACGCAAAATACCTGTATACATACAGAAGGTGGGCTTTTTGTACGTGTGGGTTCTGCCAGCACAGACTGTGTGCGTGGGGGTGTCCCCACTCTTTTCCTGCCACCAGTGGGAGCTCATTTTGCTGTAACTGGGGGCCATAAGGTCCAGGGAGCTGGGAGGTGAGAAAGTCTGGCCCTTCCACCCCTGCCAGGACACCTGGGCTGGTGGTGACAGCCCTTCCTATTCCAGTTTCCCCAAGCCATGTTAAATACCACCTTCCCCCAGGACAGGTGACTAGCCACTGAAGCAGGGCCACGCCAGGATGGGGGCTGGGGACGCTCTGCTCCTGCCTTCAGTGCAAATTAAAACATTTCCTTTTCTTCATAATTTTTTTCCTGACACAACTGCCCATGAAACATTTTAATAACATCCCAGAAAAGGTCAGGGGGAAGGAATTTCACAGTCCCTGAGCAGGCAGCCATAACTTCAGCCCCTCTTATGGCAGAGGAGTGGAGAGATTGGGCTGACCCGGGTCTGAGCAGAGAGCTGCCGGGTGAGGGAGGCCAAGAGCAGGGCAGGGCAGTGTGGAGGTTGTGGCCAGGAAATACCTCGGGGAGACTGGGAGAGGAAGGGGGTTGGGTGGGTCACCCAGGATGCTTTTATATCCCCTTTACAGGAACAGAATTCCAGTTTAGTCACTACTAGCTCTGGGGCCCATTTTGCAGATGAGAAAATGAAGGCACTAAGAGTGGCATGGATAGGCCAGCACGTGGGGTCCCCACTGTCCCCCTGCAGGACCTGAACTCCTTTAGGCATACAGTCCCGCTGTGAGAGCTGTTACCTGATGAAATGGGCCCTCACCCTTCATGGTTTCATAAACCCTGGGGCTGGGAGCTTGAGAAGGTGGTGGGTGAGGCTTGGATGAAGGAAGCCAGGAACCCAGGGAGGCTGGCCGGATCTGCTCGTTCCGAGCGACTCACAGAGGAGGCTGAGCTCAGGCCCAGCAGCTGCCCCAGTTCTAGATAAAAACCTGGCATGAGGGGCTCGGCTCACATTCACCAAAGCCTGCTCCCCAGTGCCAGCCCCAAACTGGACTAGGCCTGACACAGCTGTCCTTGGCACCACCGACTGAGGGATGCCCCTTCTCACATTTCGTATCTCCTCCCTGCTCCATAGGTTTTCCCCATCCCTTTCCAAGGACCATGGGAACTTGGGACTACAAAGTGAGGAAACTCTGTCCCAAGCAAGAACGCCAGGGAGGAATCCCCTGACACCCACTGAGCCTGGATCTGACACTAGAATTCTTTGCCGCATGGTCCCAGAGCTGCAGGGCACAGAGCCTCCCCTCCACTCCCTGAGGCCTCCAAGGCACAGGCTGTTGGCTGCCCTTTACCCAGTCCTTCGAAGGTGGGTGGTAGGTAAAGACACACACTTTGGGTCCAGAAGGCCAGAGCCTCTGGCACTTGCTCTCTGGCTGGGCACTGAGAGGCTGGAGGAGGGTCCAGGGGGCCTCAAGCACCTGGTGATTTATTGTAGGGAGTACCTTCGTGAAAGCTGGAGGAATCATGAGCTAGAGACGCGGGGGTTGGAGGAAACAGCTGCTGCAGAATTATTGTTTTCGTCTGACAGCCTGACTAGCTAAACATCTGTTTGAAATATTAATAACTGTCAGATGGGAAGGGCCTGGGGGCTCAGTGCAGTTTCACACCATCTGTCTGTAGAGTAAACACACTTCAGAGCGGGGTCTTGGTATCACAGGCAGTGTCTCTGCTTGGAGTGGGGAAGGAGCAAGAAATGGAAGCAAGGACTCTGGGGGCCCCAGGTGTGCAGGGAGGAGAAAGCAGTGAGTTAAACTCCATGACATTTATTGAGCACCGACTATGGGCAAGACTCTGAGCTTGTGTGGCACACATCTACCACTTGGATCTGCTTAGCATTCAATCCCTTGTCTTAGAATAGAAGCCCCTCCCCCATTCTCAGCCAGTGTGATTCGGGCGGGGCTGACCCCAACCCCTGGGTCCACTAGGGGGAGTGTGATCCCTCCCCGGCATACCAGAATCAGGATTGGTTCCAGGATGGCCCAACCAACTGGGCCGATGAGAATCTGCTGGAATTACTGCAAAAGAATTTTTCCCACTAGGGTTGATAAATTGGTAAGAAGTCAGCCTAGATGTGCTGGTGCCCCTCTTTGCCAATACAAAAAAGCAGAACCTAGTGTTGAAGACTGAGCCCTGCTCAACTGAGTGCCTGGATGCAGCCACGCCTGAAATCACTTACACTTTTTATTTTATTTTTTATTTTTATTTTTGAGACAGAGTCTTGCTATGTCGCCCAGTCTGGAGTGCAGTGATGCAATCTCGACTCACTGCAACCTCCACCTCCTGGGTTCAAGCGATTCTCCTGCCTCAGCCTCCCTAGTAGCTGGGACTACAGGCACATGCCACCACACCTGGCTAATTTTTGTATTTTTAGTAGAGACGGGGTTTTGTCGTGTTGGCCAGGCTGGTCTCAAACTCCTGACCTCAAGTAATCCGCCCACCTTGGCTTCCCAAAGTGCTGGGATTACAAGCGTGAGCCACCGCGCCGGGCCTGAAATCACTTGTACTTTTGAGTTACGTGAGCCGATCCTTTTTCGCTTGAACTACTTAAGGGTTTCTGTCCCTTGCAAACAAGAGTACTGACAGATACAGATGACACTGGGAGGGCCCCTTGTCAAAGGACAAGTCCAGCCATGGGCAGCTAGGGATGCCCAGGCATCCCCCCGGAGCCCATCCCTCTCTGGTGCCTATGCTCACATGGAGAGGGTCGCCCTTCTCAGAGATGGCCGGCACCTTCCCGCCCACTGGAGGGGGCTTCCAGGGCTCCTGGCCCACCCTCACTGAGTCTCTCTTGGGGAAAGATAGAAAATCAGTGTCCTCAGTCCAGTCTCGTCTCCCCCCAGGTTGGCTCATTTTCCATATTGCCGCCTAGACCAAGGGAGCCCCACCCTGAAGAGTCCAGAAACTTTATTTAATACACCAACAAACACAGCTCAGGGATTTGGGGGCGCCTCCTTCCCTGATTGCCCAGGTCCCTTGGACAAAATCCCTCTGGATGCCTTACCGCAGTCGGCCCCGGAGAGCTCAGTAACCCTGTGGGAGAGCGGGGACTCACCAAGACTGTCAGCACAGAGGTCCCCACGGTGACGTTCTCGTACAGGCTGATGTTGTACAGCGGCTGGCTGAAGATGGGCCGGTTGTCATTTTCATTGATGAGAGTGATCTTCACCTTGGCATAGCCCACATGGTCAGGCACACTCTCATTGGCAAAGAGCTGGGTGTGCAGAACAGGGGCCCAGGTAAGCTCCCACATGTCCCCTCCCAGAGTCCTTGTCCCTATAAGTCCTATCCATGCCTTTGCCAGCCCCAGCCCAGATCACCTGTTAAGAGTCTCTGCCCATCCCAGCTGTGTGCTACTGCGAACCCATCTGTCATTGCTCTAGGGATGGCCGCTGATTCTGCTAGGGCAGGAGGAGCTAGCAGGGGCTGATCTGGCAGGATATGGGCTACAGAAGCTCCTGATGGGAGTCTGGTAAAATTCCACTTAATTCCTGGACATATCCTTGTCCTTCTTGGAAAAGGGAGGCTCAGCCCAGCCCCTGCCATCTCTTGGAGGGCTTGTCTGAGTCAGATCCACAAGGGAAGATGGGCAGCAGTGGAAGGTGGGATCTAAGGCAATCTTCTACCTTACCCTTGCCTCCCCTGAAATCCACCCCCACCCTACTCCAAAATGCCAGTGAGTGTGGCCTTACATCAAAGTCGTAGCGGTCCACGGTCTCGTAGTCCAGTGGGATGGCCACCCGAATACGAATGTCCGCCTTCCCTTGGACGGAGGTCGGGGAGATGATGAAGTGGTGGGAGTTGTTCCCCACCAGATACACCTCAAACATGCTGTTCAGGCCCTGCGTCAAGAGTGCAGAAGAAGCCATCAGGAAGGGCACAGTGGCCGAAGCCCAGACCCAGATGGAGAAGCAGAGGCCCCTGGAGAGTGAGCCCGGAGCTGCTGTGGTTGGGGCGGTGGATGAGGTGCTGGGACAGAGCAGGGCTTTCCCAGCGCAGTTCCGAGACTCCATGACCTGCCCATGTCTAGGCCCTCTGGAAACCTCCTCTGGCTCTCTTTGCCTTCCTTGTGCTGTCGGATGCCCACAGTGTCCCCTCCAGGTGGTTTGGTTCACTTTCCATCTCCTGCTCCCTTTCTCTGCCCCAGTGACCCCAGCTGCGGAGGGACCGGCCAGCTGCACGACCCAGCAGCGAGAAAGAAGAAGGAGGAGGAGAGAGGATGCGAGGGGAGTGGAGGGAAGAGAAGCGGTTAAGCGGCCACAACAGGCTAGGGCAGGAGAGGACACAAGGGACGCAGATGCTGTTCTTCCCCTCCTCCTCTGGAACGTGTCCATCAGGGAGAACACTGGTTTGCTGACATGTGAAATGGGAATAACCCAGAGACTGAGTGGCAACGTGAACTGCCAGGGACCCCACACTGTGGCCAGTTGCAGGGGGGCCCTGGATCCCAGGCTGAGCACAGGGTGGCTACCCCTATCACATGTTCTCCCGTGTCCTGGAGGTCCTAGCCCGTCGTTTCAGGGATGTGGGTGCCTCACTCAAGTTCAGGTGTTTCTGATTATTCTAACCAGGGCTGTGGCTCACAGAGCCCCTCAGATGCCACCTGACTCTCCTCACTCAAAGCATGTGACGTGACTGACGTCTCCAGGTCAGCAGGAGGACACATGGCTGAAGGCGGGAGATTCAGCTTACTGACTCCCCTGAGGTCTGGCCTGCTCAGAAAGTGATTCTACTTCCTCTTCCTGCCTGCACTGGGGCAAGGGGATCACCTGCATCCCCAAACTCCCCTCCAACTGGGCAGGTAGCCTGTGATGTGTAAGAGCCTCCTCCTGACCCCTCTTGTAGGTGCCTAGTAGGTCATTGACCTTGGCTGTCAGTCCAGAGGCAGAAGCTCTGGCTTATGGTGCATAGCCCACCCCTAGCCCAGTGGCCAACTCAGCACATCTGCACATGGGCCCTTTTCTCTTGAACCAGTGGCTGGCAAGGGAAGCCTACCCTCACTTCTTGGTTGCTTAGGGGATGTTGTGGGACTCCTCTCGGAAACCTGTTCCTGGTGAGAGGGGGCTGCCAGGTCACCCTGGCCCCAAAGACTCTCCATGGTCCAAGGGGATATTCCCTGAAAGGCTGGTTCCCATCCCGCTCAGGGCAGAGGGGGAATGATCAGGAAATGATACGCCCAGTGAAGCCTGAGAGTTCACAAGATTCATGGGCCCCTGGGGCTGCCCCCGAGATGCTCGAATGCACTTGTGGAGTGAATGCACGCTAATGTTTACCCATCAGTCTCCTGGGTTTTTCCCATTTTAGCAAACCGGCAAATGCCCTTGCTGCATTTAGACTTTTCTAAGAGGCTGGAGACAGACCTGTGCCCTGTTCCTGGCACAGAGGTTTGGATGGAGAGGTGGAAGCTGAGCTCCCTGAACCCTCTCTTGCCAATTCTGGGGTCCAGGCAAGCCGCAGGGCTCCAGGGCCTCAGTCCAAAGCGGCTCCCCAGGGGATGTGGGGGCAAGGCTCCTCTGGGCCTGTCGAGCTGTGGAGGTTGCAGCGCTCCCTGTTGTGGAATGCGTCCCGTCAGATGGAAGGGACCAATTAAATGCCCGAAGGGGCACTAATAGCTGAAGCCAGCAGGGTGTGACAGCTTTGAACAGGTGACACCAACTCCTCTCCTTCCCCTGAACCTTCGATCCCTCAACCACAAGAGCTGGGGGCCTGAGAGGGTGGGGGAGGCAGAGCTGTGCCCTTTTCAAAGCCCCCTCCCCACTGTGCCCACCATGAGCCCTCCCCAAGCCCAACCCCTGCCCTTCCGAGGCTCACTTACCAAATTCTGTCAGTGGGAGTCGGTCAGTCAAAGGATATGGAGACAGACAGAGGGAGCCGGAGAGGTATGGAGAGGAGGAAGAAACCAGAGAGAAAAGGCGGTGAGACCCTGGGTCATGGGAGGGGAGGGACCCCGGGACCACACCCTAGAGGAGCAACTGTCCCCGGCCTCTGATGGGCTATAGCTTCTGGGGTCCGGAGGAGGCGTATTGTGTGAGTGTGCACACGCGTGTGCTGGGGAGTAGAGAAGAGGGACAAGCGTGGGACCCAGAAGGAAGAGGCTCAAGGGCACGAAGGGTGATGAGGTGAGAGGAGGAGGCAAGGGCTCCTGTCTCCCTGATCTCTGCCCACTCTCATCCAGAAGGCCTCAGTGTAGGCTGGGATGGGGGGGGCCATCCCTATATCCTACATCCCCGGAGCCTGGATAAAATCCCTGCAGGAAACAGCCCCAAACACTGCCATGTTTTGATTTTCCTAACATAAAAAATGTCAGAGACATGATGAGCAGAGGCATGGCAAATTTTCCAGATGTTAAAAGTGAAAGAGGCACACACGCCTCTCCCATTCCCCCCGAGCCCAGGTACCGATGAACCTCCCAGGGCAGCCACCACACCCCATTCCTGGGTCTCTTTCCCCAGGAAATCCATGCCTATATGAGTATTATGGGTACATGCCACCCTGCTGTGACACTAACAGCATGCTATGCACATTGCTCTGTGTTCAATATTTTCACTTACAACTACATCTTGGTGATTGGTCCATAACTGTGCATATAGATGATGATGCGAATGAGGACGCTAATAACATAGCACCTACTCTTGGTCAGGCACTATTCTAAACACTTTGTAAGTATTTGCTTCGTTTTCCTTAATGGCTGCAGAGCACTTGCATCACTGGGTTACAGTTCCCTCTGTGATTATTCTGGAATGTCGGTAGCCCCTTGAGGCTGTAGACCATGCCTCAGGCAGTGAAGATTCCCCAGCAGACCATGACACACAGTGGGTGCTCAGGAAGTGACTGGGCTCCAGCAGCTCTTCCTTGTGTGTTACTGCTGCTCCTCCCATGGGCCCCTCCAGTGGAATTGAGTTCACAGAGGTTGACTGAGCAGCCCATGGTTGCATAGGGAGCTGGTGGCAGAGTGGGGGATAAGAAGCTGGGCCCAGGCCGGGCGTGGTGGCCCACACCTGTAATCCCAGCATGTTGGGAAGCGGAGGTGGGTGGATGACTTGAGGTCAGGAGTTCAAGACCAGCCTGGCCAACATGGTGAAACCCCATCTCTACAAAAATACAAAAAAATTAGCCGGGTGTGGTGGCACACGCCTGTAATCCCAGTTACTCGGGAGGCTGAGACAGGAGAATCGCTTGAACCCAGGAGGCGGAGGTTGGAGTGAGCTGAGATCATGCCATTGCACTCCAGCCTGGGTGACAGAGTGAGACTTCATCTCAAAAAAAAAAAATAAAAGAAAAGGAAAAAAAAAAAAAAAGAAAAGAAAAAAGAAAAAGAGAAAAAGAGGCAAAGAGGCTGGGCCAGCTCCTGGGCCAGTGGACCTTCCCACAACCCCACGCTGCTGTCCCAGCCAAGGAAGTAGAGCTCAGGTCTGATGCGGGCATTCCCCAGTGGCGGCTGAGTCTACAGTGTGAAATGTACTGGCCATGCAGTCAGCAATGTTAGTTACCAGAGCAAACTGAGATGTACCATCTGAGCACTCCAGGGCCCAGTCTAAGGGGAGGACAAGCAGGGGAGGTTGCCCCAAGAAGGGGAGTTCTGAGCTGTTGTTAGGAACGAAGGAAGGTATTATTATTACTATTATTATTTAGATGGAATCTTGCTCTGTTGCCCAGGCCGGAGTGCAGTGGTGCGATCTCGGTTCACTGCAACCTCCACTTCCCAGGTTCAAGCGATTCTCACACCTCAACCTCCTGAGTAGCTGAGACTACAGGTGCATGCCACAATGCCTGGCCAATTTTTGTGTGTGTATATACATATATATTGTTTCTTTGGTAGAGACGGGGTTTCACCTGTTGGCCAGGCTGGTCTCAAACTCCTGACCTCAAATGATCCGCCCACCTTGGCCTCCCAAAGTGCTGGGATTACAGGCATGAGGCACTGTGTCTGGTGGGAAGGTATTATTTTTGGACTCTTTTGGACTGGCAGAAAAGGGATTCCAGGTGGAGAAAGTAGCTTTAAACACAGAGTTCTTGATCTTTACAAGTCTCAGAATCACCTGCAGATTGCTCTCCCATTCTCCTTCCTCCCCCGGGAATTCCTGATTCTGTAGGCCTGGGTTGGGGCCTGTGACTTTGCATTTCTAACCAGGTTCCAGGCGATGCTGATGCTGATCTGAAGCCACCCTTTGAGGAGCACTGTCCTAAGTAAAGGCATGGAGTGTGGAGAAGAATCATCAGTGACTTATTATTTGCAGAGAGTCTATGTCAAGAAGCTTGGAGTCCCAGGCAGATACCCACCCGAGGATGGCATGATTTCCATGAGCAAGAAGGAGCCACTCTAAGCTCTGTAGCAGGTGAGAGGGAGGTGACCTTGCAGCCACATGCAGGTCATACTGGTGCTGCCCTCCTCACCCTAAATGCACATCAGAATCACCAGTGGAGTTCTGAAAAGAAATGCAGATGCCCAGAGCCAGTGTGTCATCATCTCTGGGGACTGGGAAAAGCTACATTTTTCCGACGCTCCCCAGGGAACCACATTGCGCAGCCAGGGTTGGGAAGACATCACTGGGCAGGGAGAGTAGCTCTGAGGCACCTATAGGAGTTGAGAAAGAGGTGAGCAGTTGGAGAGGCATAGAGGGGTAGTTCTCCACCTGGGGAGCTTTAAAATACCCCCTGCCTATGCTGCACCCTAGACCATGGAGACCAGATTGGGGGAGGGGGTGGAAGCACAGGCATCTGCATTCTGTAAAGCTCTCCAATTATTCATTCCAAAGTGTATCCAGGGATGAGAACTACAAGGGTAAAACAGTGGTTCTCCAAGTGTGGTCCTGGGACCACAGCATCAGCATCACCTGGAGCTTGTTAGAAATGCAAAACTGGGGCCATGCCCAGATCTTCTAAGTCAGAAACTCTGGGGATTGGGCCCAGCACTGTTTTCTTTTCTTTTCTTTTGTTTCTTTTCTTTTCCTTCCTTCCTTCCTTCCTTCCTTCCTTCCTTCCTTCCTTCCTTCCTTCCTTCCTTCCTTCCTTCCTTCCTTCCTTCCTTCTTCCTTGCCTCCCTCTCTCCCTCTCTCCTTCCTTCCTTCCCTCTGTCTCTCTCTCTTTCTTTCTTTCTTTTTTTTTTTTCAGGCAGAGTCTTGCTCGGTTGCCCAGGCTGGAGTGCAATGGCGTGATCTCGGCTCACTGCAACCTCCGCCTCCTGGGTCTCAGTCCAAGCGATTCTCCTGCCTCAGTCTCCCGAGTAGCTGGGATTACAGGCGCGTGCCACCACGCCCGGGGAATTTTTGTATTTTTAGTAGAGACAGGGTTTCACCATGTTGGTCAGGCTGGTGTTGAATTCCTGACCTCGTGATCTGCCCGCCTCAGCCTCCCAAAGTGCTGGGATTACAGGCAGGAGCCACCGCACCCAGACCGGGCCCAGCACTGTTTTAACAAGCCCCTCAGGCATTCTGATGCTCACTAATGTCTGAGAACCATTGTGATAGAGTGATGCTGGGAAGAAGCAAGACCGAACTGAAGAGAACTGGCCTGTAAGGTACGGTGGATGAGCAGAGAAGGCTTAGGAAGAACCATGTGTCGGCTGAGGCGGCACCAATCGTGTGCAGGCTGAGGTCAAAAGTGAGGGACTGAAAAGATGGTGTGAGCTCAGTGATGTCTGAGCTTAAAGATGCCTGGAAGATGGTGTGAGCTCAGTGTAGCTTCTGGTTAACTACCTGGTGAGGCAGGAGCACCCAGAGGGGACAAGCCCTCGGGACAGCTTCCTGACCCCTTTAGGAGAATTCTTCGGGTCTCAATGAATGAGACTTGCTCCCTTCTCCTTGATCTGCTGCCAGGGGCTGGAAAATCTCACTCGGGCCAGACACTGCAGTGGTCAGGACACATGTCCTGAGACCCTCAGGATCACCTACTGACCAAGTCCTCTAAAATGCTCAGCCTGTTCCTTCCAGAACTTTACCAGCTGGCCAATGCCTGCTTGGTCTGGATTTGTGACTGTGAGCCCTCAGGATGGGTGTGTGTGAGAGAGATATTCCAGTTTGCTAAGTTGATGCAAAACCCGTACTGATCGCAGTCCTGTGCTTCTGAGCCGTTTATGACAACAGCTTCCATTTGCAAAGCCCAGCTACCATAGAGGCGTCACACACCTTAACCAGAATCCACACAATGGCTCATAGACAGCGTCAGTCCACTCCTTTTCTTGGAGAAAGAAACTGGGGCCAGAAAAGGTAAGTGTTCCAGCCACACAGCAGCCAAGGAAGGCTTGGAACTCAAGTTTGCCCCCACCCTCCCCTCGCAGTCAGAGCTCTTAACCACCCAGCTCTCCTGGCCCTCCCACTACAGAACACTGCTCCAAGTGCGATGCCAGGAGCTGGCATAGTGAACCCCTCCCTGTGCCACACGTGGCAGAAGGACGCCCACAAGCACCTCAGCTCAGGTCAGGGCACGAAGCCCAGACTAGAGGAGGGCATACCCCCCTCCCTGCTCCTGCTAGGCCTTCTCCATGCCCTTGTCCCACAGGGGGCTAGGGTACTGCCTTCATGGGGTGGAGGTGTGGAGGACGCTGGAGGGGCTCTTGGAGCTGCAAAGGGGCGATTTCGTTGGAAGGGAGATAAAGAAAAACATCAAAAGGAGCCCTAGTGTGTGTGGAGAGGAGCCTGTGGATTAAATTATCCTCCAGCTGAGAGAGGTGATGAGAAGGCTGATAGCGCCCACTGCGGGTCTGGGAGCTGAGCCACCACAGGCTGGGGAGCTGGCAGCTGCCCGCGGGGAGGCCGAGGCGACAGCTTAGCTTTATTTACTTCTTGGGAGGGGAAGGACACATGAAATCTCTCCTGGCTCCCTGCCGGTTCCTCTCCATGTGGCTCCTGCACTTTGCTCCTGAGGCTGCAGCCTTTCTACCCCCACGAGGGCAGCGCCTTATCAGCGGCTGCCAGGAGCACTGCCCCCCAACTTCCCTAGGCCTTGCCCTCCCTGCCTCCCACTCTTGGAGGTGGGGGATAGCTTCGAGAAGGGTCAGAGGAGCCACTGCTCCCTCCAGGTCTCTGAAATCGGAGGGGCAGATTTCAGGCTGGCCCTGCCGTCGGGCTGGGTGGCTTGACTTCTGAGCATGGCTTTCCTTGGTCATCACCTGAGGGCTCGCAGCACTGGCACATCCCTCTGCAGGTGGCCTGGGCCCCCAAAGAGAGGAAGGCCTGAGCCGGCCTCCAGGCTCCCTCCTGCACATGAGGCCTGCAGATGCCTCCTTTGTCTCTCTGGCTCTTGCCTGGCCCTCCCCATCCTGAGGCACTGCCCTGCTATTGCTCACACTAGCTTGCCTCTCCAGGATGTTTGTCTCTCTCTGCCATCAGTCAGGGTGGCCCCTGGGTTAGGGACCCAGTGGCATGATGCAGTGTTAAGACAGCACAGTTCAATGTTGAGGAACAGGCTGGGTCACTTCCTAGCTGTGTGACTTTAGACAACTCACTTCCTCTCCTGAAGCCTCAATGTCCTCATCTGTGAAGTGGGGAGGGTAAGCACACCTCACAGAATTGAATGAAAACAGTATCGTTTCTCTGCTCCCCCATGTTTTATAAGCATGTGAATTGTGTTTTTCTGACTAAGTCAGGAAATTCCCTATGGCAGGGACCTTGTATGTTCTTTTCTTTGTACCTCAAATGCTAGGGGACCGTCACCCAACCCCATAAACTACAATGTGCCCTTGGAGGAGACCTTAATTCCTTTTCACGGAAGAGGAAGGACCAGGGTCATGTGAAGGCAGGGTGGACTCAGGAGCCACAGCAAGGACCAAGGCCACCTTTATGTTTGGGGTCGGGGGTTAGGGGGATGCTGGGGCAAGATAAAGGGCCAGGGCTCTCACGAGGCACCCGGGGAGTTCTGGGTGGTGGTCTGGTGTGACACCCTCAGCCTAAGCTGGATTGGGGTTGGGAATCTGGAGTGCAGAGTGGGGCCCCCAGAGTCAGTGCCACCCTCACTGAAACCAACCCTGTCCCGAACTCAGGTCTGCCAGGGAAGAGCCCCATGACCTGAGCTTCCAGGGTGTAGAACCTTGGAAGCCACAACATCTGGAGTTGAGCCTAGGCTCAGGCACTGCCTTTTACAGCTGTGTGATTTTTGCATACACGATTTTATACCCTTGAGCCTCTATTTCCTCATCTGTAAAATGGGAAGAATGCAGCCTACTTGATAGGGTTACTGTGGGTGAGCTGCCAAATTTTGGTTAAGCATCTGGGATGGAATAAGTGTTCAATAGAGGAGAACTGTTATTGTTCTAGGAGTAGTGGGGGTAGGAGAGGAGGCATCCCCGGGAAGGAGCTGATTTCTAAACCATGGCCAGAAATGAGAGGAGGAGGCAGAGAAGGGCAAAGGCTTGGGTGTGTGCAGGGGTGACGGGACCCACCAGTCCCACCCTGGGCTTGGGGCTGCAGGTCTCCTTCCTTCCTCGGCTGTACCTTCTGTTGGTCTGATCCATACCATTGAGCAGCAGAAAATAAAAGTCCATAGAATATGTATTCTTTATCCTTCTTTGTCCATGCTTTCACTTAATTCACCCCAATCAGATATGGCAAAGTGGACCTCAGCAGGAGGCAGCCCTCTCCTTCTGCCTTCAACTCAAAGCCAGCTGCTTCTCCCTCCAACCCCTACACTAAGGGGGATGCCAAGTTTCTCTGCCCACTGAGATGCCAGGATACAGAGGGCAGTGGAGGGAGCCTGGCAGAGGACACTGTTTCCATTTCTGACTCCACCTCAACCCCCTGCACCCAACAAGCCCATGTCACATGGTGGGTGGCTCCACCGGCTCTGCCCTGCTGCCTCTTTCCCCTCTGCCCTCCAGGCCTGCCCCGCCACCCATGGCTCCAGGCCTCCGTTTCTCCACTGTGGGAGTAGAGTACCTCTTGGGCCTGCATCAAGGTGAAGGATGTTGCCCTCATTTCAGGCTTTCATCCTCCCGCCTATGTCCCCTCCCCAAGCTCCTCTGTGGCTTGGCCCTTGAGCACCATGGGCCTCCGATCTCCCACATGGGAAGCTTGGATGGGGTGATCCTCTAAGGCCCATTAATGCCCATTAATGTGGTGATCTTTTTTTTTCTTTGAGACAGAGTCTCAATCCATCACCCAGGCTGGAGTGCAGCTGATACAAACTGCTCACTGCAGCCTCAATCTGCTGGGCTCAAGCAACCCTCCCAAGTAGCTGGGACCACATGTGTGCACCACTATGCCCAGTGGATGTTTTTTATTTTTGTAGAGACAGGGTCTCCCTAAGTTGCCCAGGATGGTCTTGAACTCCTGGGCTCAAGCCATCCTCCCGCCTCAGTTTCCCAAAGTGCTGGGATTACAGGTGTGAGCTACTGCACCCAGCCCACTGTGCTCTTCCAACTGCCTTCCATGCCTCCAGCCTGAGCTGTCTCTCCTGCTCCCCTGATTCTCTCTCCTCCCCTCTCTCCTTGCCTTCTCTTGTGACTGCTTTGCTTGTTTCTCTCTTTATCTCACCCTCATTTCTTCTCATCTGCTGGAGATGGAATGCTTGTGTCCCCCTCCCCAAAATTCATGTTGAACTACTAACCCCCAGGGAGGGCAGGGCCTTTGGGAGGTGATTAGGTCATGAGGGCAGAGTCCTCATGAAAGGGATTAGTGCCCTTATAAAAGGGACCCCAGAGCAACTCTTGCCCCCCAGCCACGTGGGGACACAGTGGGAAGATGGCCATCTGTGAACTAGGAAGCAGGTCCTCACCAGACACCACATCTACTGGACCCTTGATCTTGCACTTCCCAGCCTCCAGAACCGAGACAAATAAGTTTGTTGTTTACAAGCCACCCGTCAACGGCGGTTTGTTACAGCAGCCTGTGCAGACTAAGACAGCCTCTCTTCTCTCTCTCCTCTTCCTTTCCTTCTTCTATCCCTCTTCTTTCTCTTTCCTCCCCTTCTTGACCTCTCACCTTCCTCTTTCCAATCTCTCCCTCTCCAACTGCCTCCTTCCCCGTCTTGCCGTGCCTCTCTCCCTTTCCCATCCCTCTCAGACAGCCTCCCCTCCCTTCTCTCCGCAGGTTATCTGCTGAATTCCACACACGCCTGCACAGACGGGATCAATCCGAGGCTGCCTTGCCTTCAGCTTATCTCTGCTCCAAATGATTGATTTTTCCTCTTTAAGGGTAATTTGCTGGTGAATTCCATGTATTGCAAAAACCCTTGTGAAATCTAATTCAATCCGATTGGCAGCTGGCACTTTGGGGGAAGAATACCACAGCGCCATCATTTTCGCCACAGATGTGTGTATTATCTGTCTATAGACGAAGGCATGAGGCAGGCAGGTCCTCCTCACCTGCACGTGCAGACATCCCCCCACTCCCTCTGATCGGCCCTGAAGCCAGCCTCCATTCTCCTGGGAAAAGAATTATAATGTGCGTTGGGTACTTGCATTAAGGCAAATGAGGGGCAGGTGCTTTTGAATGATATTTTCCTAATTTGCAGCCCACTGACCCAGTGTACTATGGGAATCTTATAGTTCCAAAGCCTAGCTACACTTTACCACCTGTCTGTACCCACTCCTGTTCCTGGACACAGACTTTCAACTCCCGGGACCCAGCCAAGCCCATGTCACATGGTTCATAGCTCAGCCTTGCTGTCTCTTTCTCTTCTGTATTCCAGGCCCTGGGCCTCTAGGGACTAGAGCAGTCAGCCCAGAGGGTACTCCCTGAAATAAAGTGGCCTTAGAGGGGCTAGGTAGGAGAGCGAGGCTCCCCTCAATAGTGCCCATGGGTAGGGCCAAAGGGCAAGCTTTATGTGGAAATCGGGGGACACACGGTCCTTTCCAGTTCTGCAGATGGAGCAGCTGCTGCTGCTACAGCCACCTGGACTGGTAATTCATGTGCAAAGGACAGAGGGAACCACAGAGGATTTATGTGGCCTGAGTTCTTAACTCAAGGACACCATGCTCTACCCCACAGCCTCCCACGATCCCAGGGGAGCCAGGCCATGTCCTCTTCTCCCTTCCTCCAGCATGGGCTCTGTTTGGAAGGCACCTGCCCCACTTGGAAAACTCAGCAATCCCTTCCTTGTGGCCCTGTCTTGCAACCCTGGGCAAGCCTCCCAGCCCCGGTGGCCATGTTTCCAACTTCAAGGTCTGCCATTCTGATCAGAATCTGCCAATGTGAACCTCACTGCTCTACCTGGCCTCAACCCCTTTCCACATTCCACTGGCAAACTCTGCACCCGAGTTTTGGCTGGGGTTGGGGCAGGAGGCTAAAGCGGGGTGCAAGTGTTCTCAGAGATGCATGAAGAAGAGTCCAAAATGCAGGGGAAAGGGACGTGTGCACCCAGGTCTGTCCCAAGCCCAGGACTGTCCTGCCTCTCCTTCTGGGGCCCCTTCTGGGAAGAATCACAGGGCCTGAGGGGCAGGGCTGCAGAGAGGGAGTACCTGCTGGCCTCACCAGCCTCCTGGGTCTCCAGCCCTCTGCTTTCTGGCCAGGCCCTCTAGAGGCCTCCAGGCAGGAAGCAGGGAGGGCCAGGGTGCAGAGCTGGGAACTGGCTCTCCCACTTAGCAGCTGCCTGGCTCTGTCTATTTCCCATGCTAAAATGATTTCCCTCTTCCCACAGAGAGAGAAATGTGTGGCCGGGCAAGAAATCTAAATGCCTTATGGAAATCAGGAGGGTACACTGCCACAGCTGCTAATCACACCGCTTTGTATTCCACCGCCTCTCCTCCAACAGTGAGTCTACCTTTCCTTCATGTCTGGGTGGCAGAGAGGGAGCTGAGAAGAGTGGAGGGGACAGGAGAGGAGGAGAGAGGCCTGGCATTGGCCTGCTTTGTGACCTCGTGCAAACTGTTTGCCCTCTCTGGGCTGCCTTTCTACATCAGGGGTCCCACTGTCACAGGAGGCCATGAACTTGGTGTCCTGGAACCCTGGGAGCCAATAAGGAGCAGGTAATTTCATCTCCCTCTCCTTTCTAGTCCTCTTCCAAGGGAGCTGCCCAGCCTTGGGTCCTCTTCCCAGTGAACAAAGACATCACAAATGTCTTCAGGAATAGGTTCTGGGCTGGGACAGGGTGCTGGGCTCCGGGTAGAGGGGTGACCATCCCTGGTGACAGTCCTGTGTGGCACTCAGCTGCCTCAGGCAGGGCTGCTCAGGCCTGCACAGGGCCCTTCCTACTTGACACACTCCCTATCTTTGGGGTGTGGGGCGTGTATGTGTATTGGCCACATTGTTGCTACGGGTGAATGGACCAAGGGATAAAGGCATGAATGAATGAGTTGCATGTGTTTGTTTATCTGCTGTGGATGTGTGAGTGTGAGAAAAAAAAATCAGAAGATAGAGACAGACACAGAGAAGGAAGGATGGTGCTAGGGTTTGAATGTCTCCCCCCAAAATTCACATTGAAACTTAATCATCAATGTGGCAGTATTGAGAGGTGGGGCCTTTAAGAGGTGATTGGATCATGAGGGCTCTGCACCCATGAATGGACTAATCCGTTCATGGATTAGTGGATTAATGAGTTAATGGATGAATGGATTATCCCGGGAGGGGGGCTCGTGGCTTTATAAGAGGAAGAGAGACCTGAGCTACGCAGAGCATGCTCAGCAATCTCACTGTGCGAGATGCCCTGCACCACCCGAGACTCTGCAGAGTCCGCACCAGCAAGAGGGGCCTCACCAGATGCAGCCCCCTGACCTTGGACTTTTCAGCCTCCATAGCTGCAAGAAATAAATTTTGTTTCTTAAGTTACTCAGTTTCAGTTATTCTGTTATAAGCAACACAAAATGGACTAAGACACGTGGGAAGGAGGGTGAGAGACAGAGAGACAGGGAGAGAGGATCAGATTCAAAGACAGACTAACAGAGGGAAAGAGAGGGCATGCAAAGGTGGTGCAGGGTGTTCAGGTGAGGAGCTATACTGAGGTAAAGATGGGACCAGGATGGCCTGGCCGCTGCACAGCAGGGTGATGGCAGATGGTGGCAGCTCCCATCTTTTTATCCATCTAGCCCCTCCCTCAGCCTGCCCTTTTGAGCTTCTGTCACTCCCATTGCTGGAACTCTAAACTGAAGCCTCATCTCAACCCATGCCTTTCCTACAGACCCCACATCTAAGCAGGCTTGACCCCTCGCCAGGTCCCCACCCCCACTGGTGCTCTCTGTCATTGCCCACTGGTACCACCCCCACTCTCCATGTGTCCAGATTAATCAACCTAAAGCACAGCTCTGAGTATATCACTTATGCTCAAGGACTATCTATGGCTGCCAATTGTCTGCTGAATTAGATTGAATCTCACAGCAGCATTCAAGGCCCTCTAACTGGCCTTTCTAGCTGTATAGGAGGGTGCGAATTACGCACTTGCTGATTTAATGACAGTGGAGAGAAGGATGGGGCTATCTTGGTCTAGAAGCCCACCAGTGCTGTTGCTCATGCTACTGCCTCTCACTTCATCCTTTTTGGGGGATGGGTGTGGGAGGGTATTCCATAATTTATAGTTTTTCTTAATTAACATGTTATAAAGTTGACTTTTTTGGTATATAGTTCTATGAATTTTAACACATGCATGGATTCTTGTTACCTATCCCCTCCAACCAGGACACAGAACAGTCCCACCGCCCCCAACACTTCCTTGTCCCAACTCTTTACAGGGACCCCTCTCCCACCCCTAGCCACCTCTGACCTGTTCTCTGTTCCTGTAAGTTTGTCTTTTTGAGAATGTCATGGAATTATGCAGCACAGGGCTTTAGCGAGTGGCTTCTTTTAGCACAATGCCTTTGAGATTCCTCTGATTCTCAATTCCCTTTAGTGATCTATTTATTTAAGCACAGTCTATCCCTGTAGGACTATTTAGCATATCTGAGCGATCCGCAGAGCTAGGGAGGAGACCTCTGGCATCCCTCTAAGAAGGTTGGCCACCTGGTGTGCAAGAGGAGGGCTTTGGAGGCAGGAGGGAGAAGGGGGCTAAGTGGATTAAGAGAAAAAGAAAAATCCTGGTAGGCCTGCTCTGTAAATGCTAGTAGGTTTGGACACTCCCTAATGAGGGCTATCACAACAAGGCAATATGCCAAAAACAGAAATGGACTAAGATACGCTTGCTAATTTGCCACTACTGAAAGACATTAGGGCTGCCTCCAAGTCTTCTGAGTCCTGCCTCTGTTCCTGCACACTCCACTCCCTCCTTTGCCTCAATCTTCCTCCTGTCCTCAGTGCTCCCTCTTGCTCCTCTTCCCCTTCCCTTGGGGGTGGCTCCTCAGTCATCCTCATCTCCCCTAAAGTGAAGCATCAGGGTGTCCTAGGGCTGCCCAGCCCCCACCCTCCTCTCTCCTCTATCCACACCCCTTTCCCAAGTGAACCCAGCTAGACCAGTGGATTTATTTATTCATTCATTTGTTTTAGGTAGAGTTGGGGTCTTGCTCTGTTGCCCAGGCTGGAGTGCAGTGGTATGATCACAGTTCACTGCAGCCTTAATCTCCTGGGCTCAAGCAGTCTTGCTGCCTCAGCTCCCCAGCAGCTAGGATTACAAGTGTGCGCCATCATGCCTAGCTAATTGTTTTTTGTTTTTGTAGAGATGGGGGTCTCACTATGTTGCCCAGGCTGGTCTCCAACTCCTGGGCTCACATGATCCTCCTGCCTTGGCCTCCCAAAGTGCTGGGATTACAGGTGTGGGCCACCGTGCTGGCCACCGGTGGTTTTAAATACAATCTGGGTGTCGGCAACACTTTCATTCCCACCTCCAGCCTGGATCCACGTGGTGGTAGCTGGAGATCTAGAGGCTCCTGAGAGCCAATGGTCGGATTTCTAGAATCTGGGAGAGCCAACAGAGACCACGCCAGTAGCTTGAGATCGGCCATCGAGGAACATTGACACCACAGAGATTACTAAATGCTATGAGGCAGCCCCTTACCGACACCCAGGCCCCAGAGCTGCTCGCTAGGTATCTACCAGCACAGCCCAGGCGCCTTCTTGGCGTCTCCATCTGGATGTCTAACAAGCATGTCAAACGTAACACGCTGAAAGCTAACCTATGCATTCTATCATCCCCTCACCAAATCGACTACTTTCCCGTATCAGGAAGTAAGAACTTCACTTTTCTAACTGCTCAGGCCAAACACCTTGTGCAGTCACTCTTAACTCCCTCCCTCCCCTCCCCGTATTGGCAAATCTCACTGACTCTCCCCTCAAAACAGATCCAGCAGCTGACCACTCCTCAGCCTCCACAGGCCCCGTCTGAATGATAGCAGTCACTCCTAGGAAAGGCCCCTGCCCCTCAGGGTCTATTCACTACCCCCACCCCTGGCGGACACAGCATCCTTTTAAAAATTTTTTTAGGTTCAGTGCAATGGCTCATGCCAGTAATCCCAGCACTTTGGGTGGCCAAGGCAGGATGGTCTCATGAGGTTAGCCAACGTAGTGAGGTCCCATCTCTACAAAAAGTTTAAAAATTAGCTGGGCACAGTGGCATGTGCCGTAGTCCCAGCTACTGGGGAGGCTGAGGTGGAAGGATCACTTGAGCCCAGGAGGTCGAGACTGCAGTGAGCTATAATTACACCACTGCATTGCAGCCTGGGTGACAGAGTGATATGCTGTCTGTCTCAAAATAAAACAAAAAAAAGTTTAAAAAATGGAGATAAAATTCATATAACATAAAAGTCATCATTTTAGCCATTTGATAGTGTATAATTCAGCATTTTTACTACAGTCACTAGGTTGTACAACCACTACTCCCTCTATCTAGTTCCAAAACATTTTCGTCTCCCCCACAAATGAAGCTTTGTTCCCATTAAGCATCCCATTTCTCTCCCCCGGCCCTTGGCAACCCCTAATCTGCTTCCTGTCTCTAGATTTGCCTCTTCTGGACGTTTCCTGCACACAAAATCACCCACCGAGTGGCCTTTTGTATGGCCGCTGCATAGAGGCATCATATTCAGTTTCTCCATTTGGCAGCGGATGGACGGAAGTTGGGTGTCTTCCACCATGCGTCCTCCTGAAACTTCACACCTGTCACATCACTGCCTGCCTGCTCCCCTCAGGTGGCTTCCCATCTCATTCCTGTGAGAGCAAAGCCCTGACCACAGCCCTGGGCCTCTCCAACCTCGTCTCTCAGCCCCTGGGCCTCCTGCTGCAGAGCCACTGCACCTGCCCTTCCCTCTGCCTGAACACTCTTCCGCCAGATATCCAGAGTCTGTGCCCTCTCACTTCATCCAGGCCTGTCAAGGCCTCCTCTGACCATTCTACCCCTCCCAGCTTTCTTTATCCCCTTACCCGGCTTTCTTTTTCTCCATGGCTCTTCTCACCACCTGACATCATATGCATCTGTTTGTTTCTTTGGTCTTCCATCCTTGGAAGCTTAGCTGCCCAAGGGCTGAATTTGGTGTATTCCTGAAGAATCGATGCCAGAACACATCTGACATCCAGTAGGTGTTCAACAAATATTTGTTGAATGAATGAAGGAATGAGCTGATCCCGCCTCCCACTCAACGTGTACATCCCTCAGGGCATCTCTTCCTTGTTCCTGCCTGAGGCCCGTGGCCGCCTGCTATCTGCGTGCTTCGCTAGCCACCAGGCATCTCTTCCCATGCTCTGTGACCTTCCCTAAAACATTTCCTCCCTGAGCCTCGTTTTGCCCATGTGAAAAGAGCAAATATATCATCCATGTGTTGATGCTAGCGCTAGTCAGAACCAGGGAGGGGAAAACGTGCTCTGCACCTTGCAACCTGGGATGTAAACCTATGACAACTTCCATGTTGAAAATTTTATCTCAGGCCGGGTGCGGTGGCTCACGCCTGTAATCTCAACACTTTGGGAGGCTGAGGCAGGCGGATCACTTGAGGTCAGGAGTTCAAGACCAGCCTGGTGGACATGGTGAAACCCCATCTCTACTAAACATACAAAAATGAGCCGGGCGTGGTGATGGGTGCCTGTAATCCCAACTACTCGGGAGGCTGAGGCAGGAAAGTCACTTGAACCAGGAGGTGGAGATTGGAGCGAGCCGAGCTTGTGCCACTGCACTTCAGCATGGGTGACAGAGGGACACTCTGTCTCAAAAAGAAAAAAAAAATTATCTCACTCTCAATTCCTTTGTAATGAATTCCTTTTAACAGATGGAGAAACTGAGGCCTGGAGAGGAAGAAGGGAGGATCTTCCCTAAGCCTGCATGGACAGAGTGAGAGCACAGCTGTAATATCTTGCCTTGCCATGAAATGCCCTGCCTCTCCCTCTGCCCTGCACCCAGCCCCATCCCTGCACCATTCTCCCCTTTCAGGGGACAGAGTTAGTAGGCAAGCAGAGCCCAGCGTGGGCTGGGGAGGAGGCTCCCGCGCTCCTGGTGGCCCACTCTTGCCACAGCTGCCCAGCAGGAATCTGCGGTTCCTGTTACTTATTGATTAGGACATTTCACGGCCCATGATGGTGATGGGTTGAGACACACAGGCACAACTCCCAGCCGAGCTGTGCTTACCGCAGACTTGTTCAAAACAGGGGGAAAACAGGACACACCTGTTACTGTTAGGGGTATGAGGTGGGGTGGCCAATGGGGCAGGCAGAGGGAGCATGGGAGGTTCCAGGGTGAAACTGGGCTCACTGGCACCCACAGCAAAGGGGCACCAGAGAGGGCACAAGCCAGCCAAGAGGTGCCGGGGAGAGGAAGAGGCACGGAGAAGAAAGTTTGCCAGCTCTGCTTCTGATTCCCATGGGGATCTTCAGGAAGCCCCGCAACTGTTTTGAGGGAGCGTGACTCCATGGGTAAAATGATTCTTACTACTTCCCATGGTGCCAGCCCTGCTCAGGAGTGTGGGTGGCGGAGGGTGTGGGGAAGGAGCCTGCCAGGGAGGCATGTGAGAGGGGACCAAGTCCCCAAATCCAACATGAAAGATGAACTCCAGCCGTTAGAGGGGACTCTGGGCTGGGAGCTGCGGGAACTGGCGTGGGGAGGAGGTGAAGGGTGGGCACTGGCACGGCGGCTGCCACACAGGTCTTGCTTCACACCCCCTGCCGGGGTACGGGGCTTGGTGTAAACAGCATGCTAATTAGATTTACGAAGAGATTAAATTAGGAGCTGTCTGAATCATGGCAAAGGACACTCTCTGGTCCCCAGGGAGGCTGGAGCTTAGCCCACTGGGAGGAAGCACGCCATAGGATGCAGCCTGGACAGAAAAATCTTAATAATCATCACCATCACAATAAGATCCTCAGTGAAGGCAAGTGGGGAGAAATTAATGGGAAAAGGCACAATCTGGGCTGTCCGCTCCCTCTAGCTTCTCTTCCAGAATGGCTTTGCTCTGAAGTCAACAGATATTTTCCTGGAGAGACTAAATCTGGGGGGAGGAACTCTAGAATGTGAGCTGAAGCTGTGAGACAACCAAGGCCTTGCAAACGGACCCCTTTGCCTGCTGCCAGGGCAGAGGATGGGGGAACAGAGATGTGGAGAGGTGCTCACCGGGGCCACAGGAATCCCAGGTACCAGGCGTGCCGACATTGCTTTGCGTGAATGCTCAACCCTTGCTACAAAGTCAAAGTCACCAGAGAACCTTTTCAAAATAAGAGCAGCCAGGATAGGCTTCCTGGCTTCCAGCATGGGGCGAGGCAATGAAGACCCCCACTTCTCTGCATGTCTTGCCTTGGTTGCTCCCTGGACAAGGGCCCTCTAACCCCTCTCTGCTTTACTCCATCGATGAAATCACAAGCTGGTGAAAAGTACAGAATGTTGGAGGCAATCCATCCAGTTCCTTTTTCCAGCCAGAACCCAGTTACCTCCTTCATGGAGGAGAAAGAAAGGTCTGGAAAATAGGACAATTGTACATCCGAGAGTGCGACCCTGCATCTGCCCCACGGGATGCTGGCAGCCTGCCCCCTTCTTTCCCTCACCTCTCTTCACTGCTTCTAGAGTTTGGTTTCTACTTCAAGTTGCTTAGGAGATGGAAAAACAGAGGTCCATGCCCTGGGTCACACCAGCAGGTGGGGAGAGTTTAGAGCAGCTGCACCTACTCTCCAGGGTGCCAAGAATGTGCATTGACTGGGTCTCTCCCACCGAGCAGATGCTGGGGTGTAGATTTCTGGGGCTCAGTTGAACAGTGGCCTGGAGGGTCCAGAGCTGGAAAAGGGACCCTCAGCTGAACACGTGACATGGAGCCACGGGTCTTGTCTCCTCCCTGCTCCCACCCTGTCCATCCCCATACTGTGTGCAGCTAAGGATGCCAGCTCTAAGAACTAGCAGACGCCAGCCCTGCAGTAAAGGCCCGAGTTGGGAGCTAGGGTTAGTGCGGTACAGGGACTAAGGGTGAGGTGTTCATCTTTTTGTGCCTGACCCTTCTGAGAGTCTGGCGAAGCCCAGGAACCCCTTCTCAGAATTTTTATTTTCCACAAACTAAAATACAAGGGACCACAAAGTCAACTAATTATTTTGAAATACAGTTATCAAAGTATTTTCAAAGGTTGTTATAATCCTGTATGTGCTTCAGGATGCATTAAACAAGGAGACTTAGCAGCCGGTCTCATACATGCTGTAATTTCAGAGCAGTGATGAGCGTAAACAGTATTTGAGATTTCTGTGACACATGTAATGTGATATGAAAATATCTGAGATGTCTCTCGGGGTCAAAGCCACAGGTAAAGCTAATACCACTGTGGTTTTTTTCTGTATTTGTAATTAAAGGAATGCTGCGATTCACTTAGAAGCTGGTGAAAAGAAAGATGCAGATTTTTCTCTACCCAGGATCATGGATGCCTCAGGTGGTCTGTGGTCCCCCTTCCCTAGGTGGGCTGAGAACTCCTGGACTGAAAGGAAGCCGAAGAGGCCCACAGGAGAAGCCTGCAGCCAGGAACGCGACCTTTGCAGAGCTGCGTGGGGAGGGCCGGGAGGCACTGCAGCCCAGACAAACTGCCTAACAGGACCAAATGTGAAAATAAATTTAAATAAATACAAGGTTGTGGGCTGCTGCTGCCTGACAGGCCTGGAACACATGTGGAATGGAAAATGAGGGCGACGGATAAAAATAAAGACTGAGATGAGCAGGAGAACCAGAACAGTCTCCCCTTCTCACCCCCACCCCCCACACCCCCTCCCCAGCATTCAGGAATATGGCCTTTTCTCCTTGTCATTTGTGTGTGTGTGTGTTTTTTAAAATTTATTTGGTGATGTTTTCTCCATGGGGAGGTGGGTAATTCTTTCTGTTTTTTTTTTCTATGCCCCTCAAACAAATGAACCGTGTCATCTCCTGCCTGAAACGGGAATCAGTTCCTGCCAGATGTGTCCCCGTTCTCTCTGCAGTGCAGGCCCCTGTGCTCAGTGGGACCAAACCTTCAGGAGGTCGCCCAGTGGATTTGAGCCCTGTGACTGAATTCTCAACCCTTGGGTCCCAAGCGACCCCCAGCTGGGGTGCGTCTCATGCCAGCAGAAGCTGGCTTTCTACCCACGTTCATGGGGGGCTCTCACTTCTTTAAGGCCCCACGCAGAGTCGTTTTCCCCATATTGGACGGCTGTAGTCCGATGTGCCCACTCTTGTCTAATGCTGTCGCTTAAGCTCATTTCCTCAGTGGACACTGGGAAGTAAAAATTATCAGAGTTTGGAAAACTGAGATGAGAGAGAACAGGAAGCCAGGTTTGCAAATGGGGAGCCCTGCAGCACATGCAAGAAGCGCAAGGCTTAGAGTTCAAGACCAAGTTCTGAGACCAGTTAGCTGCGTGACCTTGCGCAAGCCGCTTAAGTCCTCTGAGCCTTGACTTCTTCCTCTATGGAAAGGACAGGGGATAATAATACTAATTATTATTATTATAGCTAATGTCTAAAGTATGCTTTTTCTTTTCTTTTGGAGACAGGTTCTCTCTGTGTCACTCAGGCTAGAATGCAGTGGTGCAATCATAGCTCATTACAGCCTCAACCTTCTGGGCTGAAGCAATCCTCCTGCCTCAGCCTCCCAAGTAGCTGGGACTACAGGTGTGTGCCACCATACCCCACTTCAAGAGTACTTTTTATGGGTTAGGCACTGTTCTAAATACAGATATGAACCCATTTAATCCTGATAGCCACTGTGTGAGGTACAGTGGCTATTGTCTCTACTTTACAGATAAGAAAATGGCATCAAAGGATAAATAAGCCCCTAAGGTCACACAGATCAAAAGTAGGAAAGCCGAGTGGCACCCAGGCTGTCTGGCTGGTTCATTTTATTTCTAACCACTCCAACTGCCTCTCTCTTCCTTCCCTGAAAAGGGATGCTGCAGGGGGTATCAAATACACAAATACGTGGCAGGCCGGGCTTGGGGACAGAGAGGAGGCCCAGAGAGGCGCCCAAGTCCCTCTGCTTGAAGTGGGAGCTGGGTTTGCCGGAGCCAAGTCCGTGGAGCTGGCTCAGGGAGAGGAGGATGGGCCGGCGGCAGGGTCAGTGGACAGGGGGAAGCCCTGGGCGGCACCTTCCCCTTCCCACCCACGTCCTCTTGGATGAAGAGAACGTTAGGATTTGTAGAATCTTAAAGACTGACTGGCCCAATTCATGGTTTTCCAGAGGCAGACACTGAGGCACGGTGTGGGGACGAGGCTTGCCTGGAATCGCACCTGAGTGCGGAAGAAGAACTCGCTGAGAACCTGGCTTGGGCGCTCTCTGCCACCTTCTCATGGCAGTCGGGGTAGGTCTGGTAGTGGAAGGCTGAGGTCAGAGTTCAGAATCCCGGGCTGATTTGAAATCACAGAGTCTCAGTCACAAAGGTTGAAGGGGCCAACTCAGCATCCTGGGAAGAGTTCCAAAGAGCAGTTCCTATTGGACCTTTAGGGTTCTATGATCAGGGAACTGGGGGTTCTCCGGCTTTCTGCAAACACCTTAAGAGGAAAATGGCTAAACTGCTAAACCGTCAGACACTGGAATGCGTGGTCACGGGAGTGGGGAGCGTCTCCCATGTAGGAGACTTCACTCCATTTCACTGCTTCCACCCTGCACATTTCAACACAGCCATCAGAGGGCTCCTTGAGAAAGGCGACTCAGACCACATGAGCTCCCTGGCTTCCCGGGGCTCCCAGTAACAGAAAAATGCCTTCCTGTGCCTGACAAGGCCCTGCCTGACCCTGATGAGGCTGCAGCCTGGCCTCCTGACACCCCCATCCTCTTGAGCTCTGTCCTGGACATCCACAAGAGCCTCTTTCCTGCTCCTTGAAAATGCCAGGCCATTTACCTTTTGGGGATCTCTGCCCTTGTAGGGGAACGTCTGCTGCCGGAATGTTCTGCCTCCACAGCTCTGCATGGCTGCACCCTCCATGCCACTTAACCTCAGCTCCAACAGCACCTTTCTGAAGGCCTTCTGGGACCAGAGTCAGAAATCGCCCTATCCCGTCCCATCACTCACTCACCCTGTTTATAGAGTTCTGAACACCCACTTCTACTGCAATTCCATCTCCCCACTGAAAAGAAATATAAGCTTTGGGAGGGCAGGGGCTACGTCTTCAGCTCAATCCCCCCAGGACCTAGCACAGTGGCAGGCACATAGTTGGTGCACATAACACTTGTTGCTTGAATCAATAACTAACCCCCCACCTGCGTAAGTTTCAGCATAGTCCCTCAGGAAGGTCAGGGGTTCCACAAATTAATGAGGCCCGAAGGCCTTTCTGAAATATTCCAATTCCCAGAAGCAGGCAGAATCTGGCAGCCGAGGCCTCTCTGGGGTGGGTAAGAGAGTGGTGTTCCAATCCCTACCCCAATCCCTCTCCTCTGCACAATATATTCTCAAGGATAGCAGCAAATGTGTTCTGAGAAGCTGCGGGTTAAGAGTGAGGCAGAGGAAAGCGAATCAAACGCTCCCAGCTCTGGAGAAGGAAGGCAGGATGTCCGCAAATGGTATTTCTCCTGACAGTGGATGACAGGAACTGTCAGTTTTTAGCTATCTGGGTCAGCAGGGAGGGGTCGTGCATAATGAAACAACTGTTTAAGAACAATACCCCTTGCTGGGATTCGTAAGGCAACCAGAGGTGTGGATGGTCTCTGAGCCACCCTGCCTCGTCCCTTGCCCCCTTCTGCTAGTCTGACCCTTGGGGGTGGGGGGGATGCCACACAGAGGTAATCCACTGGCGCCTAAGTGGAGGAATGTTTTTTAGAACAACTGAACAGAAAATTGCAACCCGCGCAACAAACTGTCCCCGTGCAGAAGGGAAAACAGGACTGCCAGTGGCTGACTCAGCTTCCAGGCACGTTAATGAGGTGAGGCTGGGGAGGGCTGCAGGCAAGGCCAGGAGAGGAAAAGTTGACCCAAGGAGAGAAAATACGAAGAATATGTTGGGGGCAAGGGCGGCACAGGGGTTTAAGGATATACATCGTAGGACTCCAGGTGGGTGAGTGGGTTGCCGATTCACCGTGGCTCCCCAGAACACCGAGGAAGACATGAGAAAACGCCCAGCCGCTGAGTGCAGGGGAATGAGGCTGCCACAACCTCTAATTTGAAACTCAGAGATGAGCTCCCCACACCAAGGCTGACTTCTGGTGCTTCTGCCTTTCAGATTTTTTTTTTTTTTTTTTTTTTTTTTCTGATTTGCATCACAACCAGCTATTTGCATCTCAACTGTCACAAGGTACAAATGGGTTGTTGCTGGTTTCAGCCCACCCCGTCCTTTCCTTCCCTGGTTTTCTATAGCCAGGCAAAGGAGAAGAAATTACTCAGTGAGACTTGACAATGTGAATGGAGTCCTTGGGAGACAGAAAGGACTGCTTGCAAGCACCTTTGTTGTTGTGAATGGTCTGGCAGAGCCTGAGATTCAGTGAGAGACTGAGCAGAATCTTCGATCTGGTAGCAACAGTGAATTCGATTAGCGTCCTCATTAGGAGCGACTGCCACAAAGTTCCTCTGGAGAAGTTACACTGCTTCCTCCTTCCCTTTCTGTTTTGCATCAGCTCCCTCCACTGCCCCGCAGTGGATTTCTGAGGTCATCCTCGCTACACAAACTCAGCCAGACCCGGTTTGGAAAAAGCTCTGGGCCATCTCCCTGATACTTGGGCATTTAACCGTGCATCAACTCAACCACTGCTCATTTCTGGAGTGCCCCCCACATTCCAGGCAGAGCATGGGGGCCTGGATTACACTGGTGAGTCAAACCAGGCATGCCCTGCCCCCGTGCACCATTTAGTGCAATCAGGAGTTAGATTTAATGGGATCCTCACCCTAATCACGGGCAGTGCGAGAGTCACTTGGCTCCACAGAGCCTGGGACAGAGGGTTGTGACTGCTCTGCCGGCTCCCTTCCCTCCAGAGAATTTGCTCAATGAACACGTTTTCCTGCCACGCCAAGCAAATCCAGAGTCACCTTCAACCCAGACACAAATCCCAACAGATGTATTTTTTCCTCAGAAATGGACTGGCAAGAAACAACACTTTTCTAAAAATCTTTTCTCTAACAGTTGCCTGATTTCTCTTTGTGGTTCCCTGATTTTTCTGATTCTGGACACTCAGGCAATGTTCAACTGCTTTTGCAGTTCTTCTTTTGCTCCTGTTGACAATGTGGCTACATGCTCCATGAGGTGCCTGGGCCTGATCCTCCGTCATGGTGAGGCCTCCCTATACCTGAGACTGGTCCTCCGCAGCATTCACCCGGCCAGCTCTGGATTCCTCCAGAGAAGGACGTGAGACACACGGGAGCAGGGCAGGGGCCGAAAGCAACTCATCTCTCCCTCTTATTGAGGAATGGGCCCGGTGCCACATGCGGGATGGTTTGGGGGCCACCCCACCCGGAGGCTGGAAGATGGCCAAGGTGACCTCAGGGTTGGGTGGCCTGGGCTCCTGGGCTGCCTCTCCTCATTGGCTCTGTCTCTGCAACTCACTGTGCCCTGGAGAAGAGGAGGCCAGGCTTGCATTTACAGAGACACTGACCAGCTCCCTTGGGAAAACAGCCATGGAGAGCAGGGAATGGTCCCTGGTGGCATTGGGTGCCCTGACCGCAGTGGGTATGCCAATGGCTGAGCCTGGGTGGGGGGCAGTCACTAGAGGCGGGTTGGACCCAGATACCCCTGAGCATTCCTGCAGACATTTCAGAAAGCGCTTCTAGCAAAGGGAGCCTGAGACAAAACCGGAGGTGTCAGGGTTACATTGCCCTCAACCAGCTGGGGTGAGAAGGCCTGGGGGGTTCCAGCCTTATAGCTGGCAGTGCTCGCTGGACCCAGTCCTGGTCAGGAGCTACAGCTCCTCAATGATGACAGCGGCTAATGTTTGTGAGACAGGTGCTGTGCCGCGCCCTGTACATGCCTCCTCCTCTGTGGCAGAGACAACTACTTGGCACCTTCCCCATGCTTCCTGGCCTGCTGGTGGCGAGGTGGAGGCACATAACTAGTTCTGGCCAATAGTCATTGGGTAGAAGTCGCAGAGCCACTTCTGGGATGAAGCACAGAAGAGCTGGTGCTTAGGTCTCCAGCTGCCTTTTCCATGCTGCAGGGACCGAGGGACCTGCAGATTGTGCCCGTCAGCGACTACATGGGGTGGGCTTTCCCTGCCCACCTGTGCTGGCCTCTCATCCGCATGAGAAATCAACCTTTATGTGGGGCTAACTCGTTACTGCAATATAAGCTGATGGATACATTCTCTTTCTTTTCTATTCCTTTTTAAACAAATGGACAAAGTGAGGCTCATTACTTTACCTGAGGTCACACAGCTAGTACATGGCAAGGCCAGGCTGAAACACAGGCCCTATCTGACTCCAGAGCTTGTGCCGCCCCCACACAAGCTGCCTTCCCTTGCTGGGTTGCCTCCAAGATCAAGCCTCAATTCCTTGGCTGGGGTCCTGGCCTGCCTCCCCACTGCACATATCCTTGCTTGCCTGGATTATGGCCTGCTCTGGCCAGCCGACCTTCCTGTGTGTCCCTGGGAGCAGCCCTAGGCCCTTCTCACCATAGAGCCTCTCCTGATCCTCCCAGCCCCTACTGCCCCTTCTCCAGCTGACTCCTCCCTGCCTGTGGTCACTGGACCTGGACCCCACGCTGGTATCCATATTTCTCTTCTCTTGGGCATTATGGTTCTCCTGAAACCACAGATGGGACTTTCTTCTGAGCATCTCATTCATACAGTCATCTCCAAAAGGAGGTGCCTGCCCTAAAGGGGAATACAAAGTGATCCATTAGGGTGTGAGAACATATTAGAACTTGTTTTAATACCTGTTTTTTCCACCTTTTAAAACTGCTACATTAAAAAATATGTTTTTTGGGTTTTTTTTGAGACAGGGTCACCTAGGATGGAGTGCAGTGGCGCGATCTCTACTCATTGCAACCTCTGCCTCCCAGGTTCAAGCAATTCTCATGCCTCAGCCTCCTGAGTACCTGGGATTACAGGAGCACACTATCATGCCTGGCTAATTTTTGTATTTTTAGTGAGGTGGGGTTTCACCACGTTGCCCAGGCTGGTCTTGAACTCCTCGTCTCAAGCGATCCACCTGCCTCGGCCTCCCAAAGTGCTGGGAATACAGGTGTGAGCCACTGTGCCTGGCTTTAAAATATATTTTAAAATCTACATACTGTATTTGTATCAACACACTGTTGACTCCTTGGGACAAGGACCATGGGTTATACTTGGCTCCCCAAGAGGCTAAATATAGCTCCTTGTAAACAGTAGGTGATCAATACATACTTTAGTTACCTCAGACAGATAGGTATGGAATGCCTTAGCAGGAGGTGGAGACACACATGTACACACACACACACACATGTGCACACACACCTGAGCACACACACATGCACATGGTGGGACTGACTTGCCCACGTGCCCTGAGTCCTTGGGGGAACCGTGTCTGGTTGAGAGGAGCTGACGGAAGTGGGCAAGAGACGTGGGCAGAGGGGCTCCTGGGTCAACAGGGAGGGCCGCTTGCTAAGCAGCCAGAGTAGAGACGGCTCCTCCGAGGGTGGTGGAGGAAGACCAGCCTGGAGCAAAGCCACCACGGCAGACCCACGCAAGGAGTAATTGAAGAGAAGCACCTCAGGCTGGAAAACCTAATGGAATTCCTGAGCAGAGTGGGCCAGGAGGACCAGCAGTAATAAATAGAAGTCCTATTAGCATGGCAGCTGCTGACAGGCAGGGAGATGGGGCACAAGGAGAGGTGAGGGCAGGGGAGGAGGCAGGCTGAGAGGGTCCTGAAGGGATGGAGACCTGGCCCCAACTCATAGAGGCCTGGCCGCCCTGCTCCTCCCCACCCTTGCCCCTGTGATGCAGGGTGTGGCAGGAGCAGTGCAGGGGGCTGCCCCCAACCTGAGCCTCCTTCCTTGTCCTCTGCAGCTCTCCCTTACTTCCTTTTAAGACTGGTTCCAGCCAGGGCGGACCCCTGGTGATGCAGGGGTCTTCTTATGGCGTGGCATCCCCTCCAAAGCACTTAGGTCCTTTCACTCTTCACATGGAAAAGTTGGGGTCATTATTACATCAAAAATAGGAATTAGACTTTCTGCTAAGGTCATTATTTGAACAGGAGCAAAAATGAGTACAGGCATCCCAGAGAGGGCAGCAGATGATCCATCAGGGTGTGTGAAAATACACATATGGTTTATTTCTACTTTTTTTTTTTTTTGAGATGGAGTCTTGCTCTTGTTGCCCAGGCTGGAATACAACGGTGCTATCTCAGCTCACCGCAAACTCCACCTCCCAGGTTCAAGCGATTCTCCTGCCTCAGCCTCTCACATAGCTGGGATTACAGGTGCCTGCCACCACGCCCGGCTAATTTTTGTATTTTTAGTAGAGACGGGGTTTCGCCACGTTGGCCAGGCTGGTCTCGAACTTCTGACTTTGTGATCTGCCGGCCTCCCAAAGTGTTGGGATTACAGGCGTGAGCCACTGCACCTGGCCTTATTTCTACCTTTTAAAATTGCATTTTTGTGCATGCTTTACAATGTCTCTACTAGATTAGTATGATGATCATGTACGTAACTTCTAAATAATAACCACACATATGGAAACATGTGCTCACATGTTTTTTGCAGGGTGTAGGGGGTAATCCAAAAGTAGAGACTAGTGATTTTTTTTTTTTTTCAGCCTTATTTATCCTCAGAACCTACCAGGAGTGGGGTGCTGCAATGTTTGTTTCTATTTTATAGCTGAGGACCTGGACAGCCCAGGCAGGGGGGTGGTCCGGATGGGTGGTGGGCCCAGATGGGTGGTGGGTTTGCATGGGCCATGTGTCCAGGGACTCACCTCATCCTTGTCCACCACCTGGATGAAGAGTGGAAGGGCAAAGCCGACCTGTGCCAGCTCAGTGATGGCCACGCTGTACTCGGAGCTGTTGAACTCCGGGGCGTTGTCATTGATGTCAATAACCAGGATATTGAAGGTCGTGGTGACTGTAGCGTCAGATGGGGTGCGGTCATCGTTCAGCTCCGTGCCCTGCGGACAGAGACCGGTCACCCCGGGGTGAAGGCAGCTAATCACAGCAACAGCTCTTGCTTACCAAGGACTTTCTCAGCACCAGCCACTGTGCTTCAATGTGAATGATCCCATCTAATCCTCACCCCAACTCCAGGAGGAAGATTTTATCGTTAGCATCCCCATTTTAGTGATAAGGAAACTGAGGCTCAGAGAGATTAAGTAACTTGTACAAGGATTCACAGCCAGAGTCGATTTCTAGCTCAGGTAGTAGGAGCCTAAGACGGATAGCAGATGGATGAGATGGGGTGAGGACAAGACAGATCTGGGGGTTCATTGAGGGACAAGGGGGAAGTCTTCATCCTCTTTGGCAGATGGTGAAACTGAGGCCAAGAATGTTTGTGCTGGTGGTTAATCAAGACAACTGAGCATCTGCTATGTCCTGAACCCTGTGCTCGGCACTGGGGGTCAGCGTCAGCATAGATGGACTGATTCAGATAACTGGGTGTCCAGTCTGTGGGCCAGAGCCATGGGCCCAGAAGTGCCCGTTCCCAGTTCTGACTTCAACCTGAATCTGAATCTCTCCGGGTAAGAGACACAGGAACAGATACCTTTCAATAGCTTCCCAGGGGATTCGGGTTCACAGCTAAGTGTGAGAACACACCCCCACATTTTATATAAAGACAGAAAGAGTTCAAGTCCCACAGTGGGGTGCTGGGACCAGGGGGCAGCTCTCTCTGGTGGACCTGACCACCTCACCTCCATGGGAGGAGAGCGGACAGGAGGGAAGGACGGTGGTGTGAGCACACCCTCCCATGGCTAACCCACACCTGAACAGCAGGGCCTCTCAAGGTCAAGGACAGCAATTAAGGGCCAGGCTGGGCTGCACCGTCCTCCCCATGGAAATGGAAGGGCCTCCTTCCCAGAGCCCCTGGCCTCAGTCTTTGGGCCGCCCATTTCTCTCAATTGATGGCTGATGGCCTGGGCTGGGAAGAGCCCCTGTGGCTCAGACAGGATCCATACCCCCAAATGGGTTTCTCAGGGAATGGCTCTGCAAGTCACTGATTTGAATTAAAACCGATCGTGAGTGGCAGGCGGCTGCAGGGGGTGTGGGACTGTAGCTCTGCCTCACACTCTGGGGTGGGGACCCCAGCACCTCCTTTCCTCCCTGCTGCATTGCTGTTTCTTAACCCAGGAAGCCGTGGCACTTGGAAGTGGGACAGAACCCCAGAAACGGGGCAAGTTCCAGAATTCTAGGTGGCTGCAACAGAGAACTTGGAATCCTGGGACAACAGTAAGGAAGGACCACAGGATGAGCACCTACTGTGTGCCTCCCACTGAGAGGGCATACAAGTTCCATCCCATGTGGTTGTTGATAATGGATGTGGCACGCCCAGCACACCTACAACTTCATAATTTGGGTGCCTTCCTAATGGGGCCCTGGGCACAGCCCCGGGAGGCAGTGCAGGGTGAGAGCACGGAAGCGATGTGCTTCTGGAGCCACCACCGGGGCAGGAGCCCTTGGACACCGCTGGAGGCTGGCATCTGAGCGGGGGCATCCCCTCTACCTGCGGTGGAGGTGCCCATGTAGTTCTCACCTTCACAGTCAGGATGAAGCCATGGCTGTACAGGGGGTTCTCCCGGTCCAGCAGGCCATTCAAGGTCAGTGCTCCGCTGATGTAGTCCAGGGCAAAGATGCTGTTGGTATTCCCTGCAAGAGAGAGAAGCATTCAGGTGTGACCGGGCACAGGGGGGCATGGAGCTGGGGCCAGGGCTCCTCTCTGGGCATTAAAGACTCATCAGTTACTGAAATGAATGCTGGTTCAAGAGTAACAGAAAGAGCCCTGGAGTCCATGGAGCAGCCGGCAGACAGCACCAGGTCCCAGAAGGAGAACAGCGTGGCCTTTCCCATCTCCTTCTGGTCTCGCTGACCCAGCTATGGACAAAGTCTTGGTTTGGTGCTACTATGCTTTAACACTTCCCTAGACTCGCTTGATTTCTTTTTTAACAAAGAGAGAGCAGGCTTCAGGCTCAGAGCCTTCCAGAGGGAGTGGACACCAGCCAGGATGCAGTAACCTGGTTTTGTTTCTCTTGTGCTTATTCTTATGGTCTGGTTCTATTCTATTCTATTCTATTCTATTCTATTCTATTCTATTCTATTCTATTCTATTCTATCCTATTCTATTCTATTCATTTTCAATTTATGACAGTGATGTAAAGTTTCCTTTTACAACAAATGTAAATTAAAGACATAATTAAAAAATAAGTACTATGTTAAGTACTTATTAAAATTTAAGATATGTATTTAAAGTCCTGGCAAAAATTATCTATGAGCCACACTTGCCTCAAACCTATGTCTCTGTAAACCCACGCCTCTCCCTCTGCCAGCTTCAATTTCTGCTTCCTCTCCACAGAAACTCACACTGGCATCCTTGGGTTTCTCCAGATCACTATGCTCTTTCCTGCCTCCTCATCTTTTAGCGTCTGTCTTTCTCTCTTGTCCTCACCCTCTGCCTAGCTCAGTGCCAGCCTCTTCTTCTCCTCCTCCAGAAAGGCAGTCCTGACTTCTCTAACTGGCCCCTTCCAGTCCCCACAGGCAGTAGTCACTGTTTTGTAACTAACTGTTCCCCAGTTGCTTCTTGGGTGTTAATTGGATCTCCTTTCCCGGCCCTCTGAAGATGAGGACCTTTCATGACTGTCCCTTAAGGTACCTGGCCAATGCTGGGCACACAGTGGCAGGCATGTTCCCCACCTGGGCTAGTCCTGCATGGGCTGCTGCCTTGCCCATATGCCCTTCCCACCAGCCTGTGAATTCACCTGGGAAAATCCCAATTCCATTCGGCTCTCTCTTCATGAACCTGTTTGTTGGCTCATTCACATACTCACTCACTCCCATTCATTCACCCACCCAGCAGTCTCTGGGGTAGGCTTTCCTATAGCAGGCCCTGAGCTGGGCGCTGTTGGGCATGCAGATATCAGCGTGCCAGGAATTCTGACGCCAAAGCACTTGCAGCCTAGTAAGTGATCTCTGGTACTCACCAGAATCAGCATCTCTGAGTTCACAGCAGGGAGAGGCTGTTTACAGATGGGAAATCTCAAAGAAGGAAAGCTCCATAGAGGAGATGTCATTAATTCCCTGGAACACTGACTGGCTGTGTGACCTCGGGCAACTTACCTAACCCCTCTGTGCCCTGGTTTCCTCACTTGTGAAATACAGATAATAATGGCATCTGCCTCATAGGGTTATGAGGATTAAATAAGTGTGAAAGTATAGATATATTGCTTTGGGACCATTCCTGGCACAAAATAAGTGTTGTCATTGTTATCATTTGAGGTGGTTCCTGGAGAACGAGCAGGACTGGGGAAGAGGATGGATGGGCACTGATTCCATTAATACCCAAGAATTAATACCCAAGCCTTCAACACCTGTAGGTGAACACCAGAATCACCGTGGAAGCAGCTGTAGCTCCCAGGTCTTCCCCTTCCCCATCTCTAAAGGGATCTGCATGTACCAGAGGCTCATAGCATCTCTTGGATTAACTAGGGAAAAAGTCAAGGGTCGGGGCAATTTCCTCTTCTAACTTTAGACTTCGGGACAGAACCTATTCTCAGTGAACCCATGCTGAGTCACCTGCCTGTGCTAGTCAGCACGGCAGCTTACTTCTACCCAGGTTGGTGGCTAGTGGCCGCTCTCACCTGTCCTCCCAGCCCACTGCATGGGCTTGGCAAGGCCAGGGAGAAGATGCAGAGAGTGGGGCCTGTTTAGAACTCAGTCTATCAGTCTATGGCTTCAGAATCTCTAACATGGGGCCAGCCCAGGAGAGGGTGTCACTGTAGCTATCCCCTTGCCTAAGGCTTCCTTTCCCAGCCATAGAGAGACCTAGGTGCCTTCCTGCTGGGTTTTGTATGGCTGTGTTTGCATAGTGGGGAGTTGTGGGGACAGGATTGCAAAGAGGCATACAAATGTGTGATAGAAGGGAGTTCCTTTAGCTGAGAATTTTGCTGCTAGAGAAACGATATGTGTGCTTTCATCTGTTCATTCATTCAACAAACAGTTATTGTGCTTCTCTAATGAGCATACAGGCAGGGCACGGTGGCTCACGCCTGTAATCCCAGCACTTTGGGAGGTGGAGGCAGGCAGATCACTTGAGGTCGGGAGTTCAAGACCAGCCTGGCCAACATCTCTACTAAAAATACAAAAAATTAGCTGGGTGTGGTGGCGCA